>NC_091059.1:156897033-157204033 GCF_000393655.2 Nicotiana sylvestris
AAATAAAAATTGAAATTGAAAAGTAAAGTTGAGGTCATGCAGTTTGTGGATGCTGAAATAGTGGTGAAAGACAAATAAGATGGCAGCTTTATAAAGAATTGGGAACATATCCACGGCATTGAAAATTGTCAACTTCTTGGATAAATCCCTTGGGCATATTATTTAGTGAATAGTTGTGAAATACTATTGAATTGTCAATACCAGCATAATTACGATATATTGATTTTTATATATGTGCTCTGCTAAATATTGAAATTCTGTTGTGTTGCAGGTGGTGGTTTTAAGAACGTTCTTGTAATAGGGGCTGATGCTCTATCTCGCTATGTTGACTGGACAGATAGGGGGACCTGTATTCTCTTTGGTGATGCTGCTGGTGCTGTAGTGATGCAGGTATGATAAAGGAGAATGGACGAATCAATCAGTAATACGTTATTTAGTTATTGCAGTTTTTCCAATGAATCCTAAAGATTCTTTACAATAAGTCAAAAGAGGGATTAGTCAGCTTAACTGGTTTAAGTACCTCTAGATTCTTCTGTACTCTTCTTGAATTCTAAATTGATGGAAGTTCGTAAGGTCCTTCATTTCTCCGTCAGGGTTGGGGTTGGGTTGGTGATGTTCACTGGATATGTATAATCAGCCTCATCAGCTTTTTGGCCAAAGTATATGAGGTTTGAAGGATGATTTATGCAAATAGCCACTTTTGTGGCCTTTTATTTGGACAGAGAGGAACACCAGATGTTTTGATGGCATCTCAACTTCCACTATCCTGTTGAAATCTAAGTGTCCGATGAACCTGTTTAGTTGGAGTAACCTTTCTTCCCCTGTAAACGATATTATTCCCCTCATAGATTTCATTAGCTCTCTTACTATGTCTTAAAAGTCATACTTTTGGTTCTTGGTTTTGGTCAACTCCCAGCTTTATAGGTTTTTGTATTGGGAGTTAACCAAGGCTTTTCACTTTGTTCTTTTTCTGCATCTTCTTTATGCCTTTAATGAAACATTTTACTTCATCAAAATTTGCAAGTTTCAAAATTAGACCCATGGTTTGAACTTCGAAAGTGGCCACCTTGTCTTAAGTTTGAAATTGATAACTAATATCAGACCACGTATTTGGAAAAGTGGTGAACTTCTAAGTATAAGGCGACAAAAGTAACCATCTGGACTCTGACACGATACATGTGTAGAGCTTTTTCTTTCATATGTTGAAGTTGGTTTTCTTTGTTTTGCTTTCGTATTTTGGGAGTTGTAGGTGCTATGCACTAAGCAGTTGAAATTACTCTTCCTTCGTGTCATACATTATACTTTTAGAGTAATCATAAGATAATCAACTGCCTTCAAATTGCAACTGAAATTCCTCCAAAGAACCCATCCATATTGTACCTATAGCTATGACCAATGAAGTGACTCCCTATTGCTGCTCCCCTTTCAAGCATAGTGGCCACCTTGGGCGGCTGTATGTGCTATCCTTCCCCCTCCAAACTTCTCGCAACAAAGTAGTTCCCTGTTTCTCTATGAAATCTTAAAATCCATTTCTGGCTTTCTGCAACGCTCAACAATACAAAGTTTCATTTATGCAAACCTCAAGTCTACCTTTTTACTTACACTTCTTCTATTTGTATCAAAGAGAATACAAGTTCTAAAAGAGGGTGATTGGGCAGAGGGAATTCCTGAAATTGTGATGCTGGATTATAAGATCATTTGATCTGTTATTTTCCAAACCTCAACTGGTAGTAAGTCGATTACCAAAAAAAAAAATGGTACCGTTCTAAAAAATGGTTGAAGAGTCAAGGAGGTGCAGAACAGCTTGAACTTGCCAAGAATTATGGGAGGGGTTGGTGGCAGTGATAGGAGCGTGACAAATGTGGGGAGAGAATGCCGATGGTGGAGTAAGAAACAATTTTATTTTGTTTGCAGAAAGAGAAGGGGATAAGGGCAGTGCTTTGCGCTGGTTGCGCCAAACTTTCAAGTTGGCTGCTGTGTGTGCCTACATATTTTACGCCAGTGAGATCAGGCGTTGGTTGGTGGGGTTGATGTCACTCATTTTCTTTTTTCCTTTTCTCTCTTATTTAGTTTAATTCATCCAGTTAACCATGGTTTGGTAGGTGTAAGCAGTTCGTGATGACCATGTGTTGAATATTATAGGTCAGACAAATAGGTTAGAGAGTGCCTCCCCAGGGTTGGTCTCAGTCAGCCAACGATTTCTCATGCCATTGTCTGCAGTATAGTTGGGTCTGGTATTAAGTTTGAGGTGGTCAATTTGGAACTAGTTCCCCAACCTAGCACTCATCTTAAAATGATTCAACATACTCACTGTCAATGGGTGTGTCCCAAGCCCCTAGTCATATATGCAATAAGATGGATTGCAGAAGGCAAGAATCAGTATAAGCTCAATAATGCCGCTCCTTATTTGCCTGTTTGACCTTTTTCATCTTGATGCCGATTTGAAAGTGGCTAAGCAACGAAAGAACAGAGACTTCTCTTGAATCTTTGCAAATCCATAACTGGGTGGGGTCTTCAACCAATCTAAGCTTATTTGCAATAATATACTCTTGATATACTTCATATCTTAAAAGACAATGTAGATGCCTTTCTCACAAAAAATAAAAAAATAAAAAAATAGATGCCCATTACACTATTGATTGATGAGTGCTTTTCCTCAGTGAAGAAGTGTGACCTTGTATCTTCTTCTTGTTTAACCCAAATTTTTGAGGCCTTGTTTCTTCTTTTATTGATGTGATCAAGTTATTGTGTGCAACACTAAGTTGCTACATCCGTTTCTCAAAATTTATATAAATCCATACTCTTGTAGGCCTGTGATATTGGAGAAGATGGTTTATTTGGTTTTGACTTGCATAGTGATGGTGAAGGTCAAAGGTATTTATCATAATCTTTAGGAGAAGTTCCCCTGCTTTCATCTTTAAAGGGTCACTAAATGATTGTTTTCTTATTTAGGCACTTGAATGCTTCAATCAAAGAGAAAGAAACTGATCATGCATTTGGTACAAATGGATCTATTATTGGTTTTCCACCAAAAGGTTCCTCTTACTCTTGCATCCAGATGAATGGTAAAGAGGTCTTTAGATTTGCTGTTCGTGTTGTGCCACAATCAATTGAAGCAGCTTTGGAGAACGCAGGTCTTCCTGGGTCCAAAATTGATTGGCTGCTTCTCCACCAGGTATAACTTTCTGGGATAGATAACTCAACTGAGTCAGTCATACCTAAATGGCTAAATATGGAATGATGACATTCTTTAGAAGCAATTATGTTTTAGACTGAATGAATATACATTTTTGAACGACTGGTGACAAAATGATTGATACTTGTGATTGCCCTCCTGTCCTCTAGTTTTTAATTTTATGTTACTATCCTTGATATGCTAATAGACCAGATCATGTTTGTAGGGGGCCAGGGGTAGTTGTTAAAAGGAGGAAATTCTGACAGTTCAGCAAAGAATTAACCCTAAAAGTAGCAGAATAATAGAATCAGTAAACTTGAAATATAAATTTTTGTTCTCAGGGATGAAACATTTTAAAAAATACAAATCTTGACCTACAACTTCTTACTATTAAGCACATCATGCTTAGTGCTCCTATTATTACATTGGATTCATTTTGTGCGTACTAAACCTAAAACATGTCCAAAAGTGTATGTGGCTAAGGGGCCCCCAGGGCCTAGCTCAAGTGGCAAACGGTGATGGATTTGTGTCTTAGGTCACAGGTTCAAGCCCCCACACCATGCAAAGCAAAGCCTGGTATTTAAGTGGAGAAGGGTAGAGGGGCGGGCCCATTATCCACCGAGTTTCGAAGGCTGCGGTTGGTCCAAAGGATCGGCCTCAGACGGATTTCTCGGTCATCAAAAAAAAAAAAAGTGTATGTGGCTAAGGGATCAACCTTTGCTTATATTACCACATAAATTCAGCTCTACTATTACTCTATACCCTGTCAAATAAGTACATGAGATTGGGGCTAGAGTTATTTTACTAAGCTACTGGATGCGTATTAACTGCCTGAGAAATGCAGGACAAAATAACAAGTATACATACCACAAATGAGTATTTTGATTGAAGAAGAAAGAAGTAAATAGTTGAGAAAAGAACAAAACAAAAAGTGAGAAAGAAAAGAATAAGCTGCTTGCTGACAAAGCTGTAAACTCTCATATTTCAGTAAAAGCACAATATGGTTATTTCCAGATTGCTTTATTAGCTTGAGCCTTGATTAATCTTTTATGATGCACAATATTCTCATTATCCAATTGCTTTATTGGCTTGTTTGTATTGTTTGACTGATAAAGAAACTCATTTCATGTTCAAGATAATATAGGTAATCTCCAAGCATGTTCATTCCAGCAATTGTTTTAAAATGATTTTCTTACAATTTTATGATAGAAATACAACTTGAGATAATTCACTGAAAGTGTCTTAGTGCTCCTTTTTGAATTATCATCCTGCACCACTTAATAAATACTCTCTGGGTATCACATTAATATAAGCAACTTATTGTGAATGGCTACATGCAGGCAAACCAAAGGATTATTGATGGAGTAGCAACGCGTTTGGAGGTGCCATCAGAACGTGTCATATCAAATTTAGCAAATTATGGCAATACAAGTGCTGCATCGATCCCTTTGGCACTTGATGAAGCTGTTCGAAGTGGGAAAGTGCAGGCAGGCCATGTCATTGCTGCTGCTGGATTTGGGGCTGGCCTTACGTGGGGTTCTGCTATACTCAGATGGGGGTGAATGCTGCTACAGAGTTTGGCGCCGGCCTCACATCTGGATTCTGCAGAAATTAAATAGGGACGGAACTTCTCAACATATGAATAGAGCTCAAACATAGATGGAAAGAAGAAATGATAAGGTTGCATTTCCCTTCTGCTTTTTGTTCAGTTGTAGCTGATTTGGAGGCTTCAATGGCGGAATCCCTTTTGATCTCCCGTCATCTCTCAATTTTCTGATGTATTTATTTTTCCTAACACCAATAATTATCAACATTTTGCTCCATTTGAAGTTACTATTTTTGAAGTGCATGTTTTTGCAGATTTTGGCTACAATTTCTGCTTATTCCAGGCTTTGTCTTTTCCAGTTTGTTGACATTCAGATTGGATTTGAGAAGCGTATTTGCACTAGATTCATGATATAATGGGCTGTTTCATCTTTTGACTGGTGCTAAGCAAAATACTCATCACACTGCAAATTTTAATGTGCTTCAAATTCGAAGTAAATCGTTACGCTTGACGTAATAAAGAGATGGTAATATGGAACAAGCATTAAGAATACTAAGACATGATTTATATGACCTTTTAGGATTAAATCCCTCCTAAGTTTTTCAGAAGTGAGATGGTAGGTTATGTATTTGTAATTTCAAACTTTGAACAGCCAGATTGTTAGAGAGAAAAAAAAGGAGATGAGACATATAGTTTGGTGTCACCTTTTAGAATAAACTCAAAGAACACATTTTGATACATTGAACATGCTTTTCATAAAACCAGAAGCAATTTCTCGCTCTGAATTTCAAATAAAGGAGATATAGGCTGCGTTTGACAACAGATAATAAGTTATTTTTTATGTTTGATTTTCATAAAGAAATATTTTCACAAAAGAGGGAAAATGGCTTTCCATGTGAAAGGAATAGCCTGTTTGGCCAAGCTTCTCCAAGTTGAGAAGCATTTTTTTCCCCACAAAAAGTGTTTTTTTTCCAAAGTTGAAGTGTTTGGCCAAACTTTTTAAAAAAAGTGCTTTTGAGTAGAAGCAAAAGCAGTTTTGGAGAATCAGAAAAAAATAGCTTCTTCCCAGAAGCACTTTTGAGAAAAATACACTTAGAAGCACTTTCTAAAAGCTTGCCAAACACAAATTGTCGTTTGGAAGTGCTTTTCAAATTAATTAGCCAAACACAAACTGTTTTTCATCAAAAGTACTTTTGAAAAAAGTATTTCTCAAAATAAGCTAATTTTTCCAGCTTGGCCAAACAGGCTAGAAGTCATTTTCCTATCTTAACTATTTAAACTTTGAATCACTGCTTTAATCAAAGCTTAGAGATTATTATCAATCTATATATTCAAAAATATCACAAACCCATTTGGTAATATTAATTATCAATTTTTCGATAATTGTTTTTGAAAAAAATATTTGTCAGTATTCAATTTAATACCAAAAAGCATTATAAAAAAATATATTTCTGAAAATAAATTATGTTTCGAGAAAACAAGTTCCATCACACCAAACATACCCTATATGAATTCTCTGTATCCATGTTCCAAAAAATTTATGTAGAAAATGATCAATATAATCTAATGTGTGTGTGTGTATATATATATATATATATATATATATATATATATATATAATACATAGTTTACCCATCCACCTTGCACCCAAAACCCTGTTACACACCTGTTGACCACGGGTTAAATGTTACACACCAAACTTTTCAAAAGTGTGTTAATGACATACCACTTTTGACCAGCCTCTCGGACGTGTGAAACACGAACAATGCGGCGCGTGAAAAGTTAATTTATGCCTCACCTGACAAATATTAACGGCTACTTACTGGAATTGGGCCTATTTTCTTAACCCTAACGCCCACTTCTTCTTCTTCTTCGGAGAGAAAAAATCCAACCCCATCTTCACCTTCCACATCTAATATTTTCAAGCTCATTATATTTGTCAAATTAAAGTGCAATTCATAAGTAAGATACTTATTCTTCTGTCAATTCTCGTATTAGGGTTCATATTCAATGGAGAATTCGGGTCCATTTTGCTGATGTGGGGATACAACTGTACTAGTAATTTCATGGAGCATAGACAACCCTGGTCGTCGATTCTACGGCTGTAAAAATTACGAGGTAAGCTTGGATTGTTATAATCGTTATTTCAAGATTTTATAACCTTCATTTTAATTTGTTTTTGGATTTGCAGAAATATAAGAAAATTGGGTGTAAGTATTTTGAATGGTTTGATCCTCGGACTCATGAACACTTGAAGCCAGTGATTTTTGGTCTGTTTAGGAAGAAGAAGCAGTTTGAAGCGCATTTGCAGGAATCCGAAAAATAGAGGAATAAGAGGAGACTTTTGTTTCCCTGATTTTAGGATTAATCATCCTTAAGGCCATTGTATTTGGTAGTTCCGAGCACTGCTATATAGTGTAATGATATTCCCATGTATTGGGTGTTCGTGTATTTGGTTGATTGAAGTTGTTGTCTATGAAGGTTATCCCCTATTTTATTAGAGCTGTATTCAAGCTTTGTGCTATGTTCCTATTTAGCTCATTGAAGTTGTTGGTCTCTTTTTGTGTTATGTTCCTATTTAGTTTTGGTAACCAAACATGGGTAATGAAACTTTTGTATAACCAAAGTATACCAGTATAAAAAGAAGACCTAAATATACTTCATTCCACAAAATAGGTGTTCATTAATAGACACCCAAACGGATAAGCAACACTTAACAGAACATGAGCACTTGGTTGTCCATAGCAACACTTAACATAACATGAACACTTGGTTGTCCATAGCAACACTTTACAAAACATAACACTTGGTTGTCCATAGTAACACCTTACAAATATAATACTTTGTTGTCCATAGCAATATTTTACAAAACATAATACTTTGTTGTCCATATCAATACTTAACAAACCATAAAACTTAAACTACAATCAAAGTCTTCATTTCTTTTTTTGCTTCTTCGTTGGTTGAGATGACGAACTAGCTTGACTAAGATTGTGTTGTGATGATGCAGCTCTTTGAAGTTGTCTTGTGCTTATGGCTTTTTTACCCATCCACCTCAAGCCGAAACTTCTTGGTTGGTAAGCACATTCCTCCTTGAAGCTGTAGACCTTTTAGTCTTAGTTCCGGTGCTAATGACCCTTGGATTTTGTTCTCCAATCTGCCAAAGTACAGTAAATTTAGTTACAACATTACATTCAATAAAAGGAAGATACACTAATTATAGCTTTAGTTAGTTCACTTACAGTAAAAGAAATGAACGCATTGCTTACTTGAAACAACCCAATTCTACTGTCTCTACCTCTTCCAACCCCTCAACCTCTTGTAGAAACTCCTACCTCTTGCTGATTGTGAACTAGATGATGTAGTAGTACTAGTTCCTCTTCCTCTTCCACTTTCACTTCCTCTACCCCTTCCAGTAGCAGATGAAGGTGTACCAGTTGGTACAACACTTCCAACAGTAGTTTTTTTTACTGGGGCATCCCCTCTTGTAATGTCCACACACACCACAGAGGGAACAAGTCAGTACAGTATGTCCAACAGTGATTTTTTTTACTGGGGCATCCCCTCTTGTTGTGTCCACACACACCACAGAGGAAACATGTCATATCCATACCTCTCCTTGAAAGCGTCCCAGATTTTGGATGTTTAGTTTCTTCTCTTTTCCGATTTTTTTGGTCTGCCAGACATCTTTCTAATAGGGGGAGGTCCAATAGAAGAGTGGCATGAAGATGGCCACTGTTTCATACAAGGGACATGTTGGATAAATGTCGAATAAGCCTTCAAGTAAGTGTACTTACGATATCAATGTGCAATATGGTGAATAGGTTCCATGTCCTTGAAATGCATGTTAGCAATACATGACAACAGGGATACCTTTTAACTGCGAAGCTCTGCAACTACAGGTCATATTCACTAAGGATACCATATGCTTGTACTTAGGATCTTCAATCTCATAGCTTGTTTTACCATTCCATCTTGGCGTACACTTCATAGACTTTGCTAAATTATCCTGGTAAACCTTCATTGCAATTGGGGAGATATTATATATCCATATCTCACAGAACTCCCTCATCAAACCTATCCTAGTTATCAACTTAATTCTGATTTCCTCTAACATTGTGATGATTGTATTGTGTCTCTCAGCCAAAACCCAGGAATTGAAAGTCTCGCACATGTTGTTGTCAATAATATCACACTTCCTATTACAATTGAAATAAGCTCTGCACCAGATTTCTTTTCTGTAGTGGAGTAAAATTTCACATATGCCATCCCCAAGCTTGTCTAGCATATCAAGTTGGTCATTCAATTCTACAACACTAGAAGCTCTTGCACATCTCCAAAAAGTATTTCCAATCTCCAATCCTCTCTACTCTTTTGATTAGTTTGCAAGGATGTGCCTAGCACACATCCTGTGTTCACACCCAGGCAACAAATCCCTGGCATTATTAATTAAACCCTGAAGCATTAAAAAAAAAATAGTTACTGAAGCAGAACAATTACTGCAAAAAAAATATTATGAAGCAAATAATGTGAAGGAAAAAATAGTTACTTGAAAAAATATTGTGAAGGAAAATAATACTTTATGCATATCAGACATAATTATAAAGTCTTTACCATTTTCTAAGCTCAAAGCTTCACTCAAACATTTCATAAACCAAGTCCATGTGAAGGTGTTCTCCACCTCTACAACTGCCCATGCAATTGGAAATATATGATTATTTCCATCTTTGGAGACAACTACAAAACGTTGTCTCTTGCAAACTCCTTTCAAGAAACAACCATCAAGGCCAATAATTCTTCCGCATCCTTCAAGCCAACCCCTCTTCATGGCATGTAAACAAACATAGATTTTAGAAAATAACAATTTTCCATCACATTGATCTTCTGCTTTCACCACACATGTACTCTCAGGATTGGTTTGCAAAATCATATCTCTGTAGTCATAGAGCCTTTTGAACTCTTGATGCACATCACTAATGATTTCTTTCAGTATATTAGCTCTAGTCTTATGGGCAGTTGATCTCCCTATATAGAGGTCCAGTTCTTGCTTTATCAATTTTCTCAACTCCCAAACTTGCATACCTGGTTGTGATATAATTCTGCTCTTGTATTTTTTTGCAAAATTTCTTAAATTATGCAACTTGTTCTTGTTGGTTGTATATCACTTGTGTACTGGATTATATTTTTTCACCTTGAAATTATTGGATCTGCCATCTTTACTAGCTGTTAGAAGCCATCCACATTTAGGTACCATACATTTTACTCTCACTCTATGTGGCTCATTTATGTACTTCTCAATCTGCACCCTTTTTTGAATTGCATATTTGGTGACTGCTTCCCTGAACTCATCAACATTTTTAAATATCAATCCTAACTCCCAAGTTATTTTCTTGGCAGTAGGATCAAAGATAAATCTCTTCTTTTTTTCCCTCCATTTTCCTATTATGTTCTTCACCATCTTCACCTTCCACATCAGAAGCAAAGCTTTCAGCATATGAAGAACGAAAGTATGGGTTATTAGTCCCAATTAGACCTTCATACCTATTTTGCTTACTACCTGTACGCAGCTTATCAAACCCAATATCTACACCTACTTTATCTATGTTTATATCACCCCTCTCTTTAGGCTTTTCACTTCTTTTTATTCTGCTTCTCTTTACCTGCTTTCTAGCTTTACCAAACTCCTCATGGATATCAGATTGGAGATCATTGTCATCAGGAACATTCAAGTAAACTTCATCAGAACTATCAGAAGTCCAGTCTATGTCTATTTCTCCTTCATTCCCAGCAACATCAGAAGAATTTCCATTAGAATCAGCAAAGCTCTCTGAAGTCCAGTGTATATCATCAGAATTTTCATCATCTACCTCTTCAACCTCTATAGGCCTTTTTCTAGAAGCCTTATTACTACTCACACCTTCCCCTTTTTCAATAGGGTCATGTACTGATAAATGGGTAGCACGAGTCACATATATTTCTACTGTATCCCCATCCTCTAAGTGATTACAAATGTCTAAAATGTCCTTATCAGTCAATACATTTACCAGTTTGTCAATCCTATCTATCGGGCATATATACAGTTCAATCACGTTAGTTAGTCCCATCTCTTTAGTGTAATCCATAAGCTCAAAGAATGAAATCCTATCTGCATCCGCATCTAAAGTCAAAGAATGACTGCCCCACCATATATCTACTAAAAGGACCAATAATTAACTCACCCCTGGAATACCACTTTAAAGTAACAATTTTAAAAGACATTGCCTCCTGAAACAAGCAGACAACATGTTTCAATTTCACATGAAAACAAAAGAATAAAGAAATCAAAATGGACAATAAATAAAGATATAACACAATAAAAAAAGAAAAAGGCAACACAAGCTCAAAAGCACCAGGTTTCAGTAGACAACGACAAGAGATTCCCTATAAAGATGTCTTAAAGTCCTAAAAATACTCCTAACGAAACACCCAAATAAACCCTAACTATTTCGACCTACCCATCTAAATCTAAACTATTGAACAATATAAAATGAGAATACTAACCTGAAAATGACGAAAGTAACAACAACAACCAGCATATGTGTTCTCATTGGAGTCGCCTTCAAAGGTTAGGGCTGAAGAACATTTTTGGAAAATAGAAATATGTTTGTTAATCTAGTCGAGGGGTGTTTTTTAATCTAGCGGGTCAGATATTTTTTAGGTAGGGATTAAAGCTTGGGTCAGGTTGTCCATTTTTAATTAAAGAATCGTTTATTTTTAATTTAAATAAGCAACATTGAGTATTAACTAGGTTGGTCAAAAGTGGTGTGTCATTGACACACTTTTGAAAGGTTTGATGTGCAACGTTTAACCTGTGGTCAACATGTGTGTAATAGGAATTTAGGTGCAAGGTGGTAGGATAAACTATGTATCACACTTCCTTTTTTACACCCTCGGAAGGGTATAATGAGAGTTTTTCCAATTTAAGTGATAATCGAAACGAGATTATTTATATTAGAATCAGAGTCGCCACTTGGGATAATTTATGGTATCCCAAGTCACCGGTTTAAAATCTCGAATCGAGGAAAATGACTCTTATTTATGGTTTGCGAACACAGAAATCCGGCTAAGGAATTCTGTTAACCCGGGAGAAGGTGTTAGGCATTTTCGGGTTCCGTGGTTCTAGCACGGTCGCTCAACTATTAATACTGGCCCAATTATCTGATTAATTACACATTTTAAACCTACGTGAACTTTTAACTTTTTAAACCGCTTTCAATATTTCAGGAAAATTCAAGGTTATTTAAAACACATCGTAAGCCACGCTACATGAAATGCACTCGCGGTTCACGACATGTTCTATTTAACCTTGTTGGAAATTAGAATCGGGTCACATGAAATGTACAACCGAATTTTAGTAATTACAAATATCAACTACGTCACGGGAACCGTGCCCGCAGCCATGATAATTGTTTAATTAACGTGCCTAAAACAAACTACGAAATTCATTTTTTTAGTATCTAAGTTATAAAATTAATATGAGGGCCATAGGTGATTCAGTTATGAATGG
Source organism: Nicotiana sylvestris (assembly GCF_000393655.2). NCBI lineage: Eukaryota > Viridiplantae > Streptophyta > Magnoliopsida > Solanales > Solanaceae > Nicotiana > Nicotiana sylvestris. Next base: position 156,909,301 of record NC_091059.1, read on the forward strand.
CACACCTCAATCTAACTTATAGAAGAGAATTATGTTCCATTAAAGTGGATTATAAGGTCTCTGATTAATCTAACTCAAGATTTAGTCTAAATTTACTAATTGCGAATATACATTGATAAATTAACGGGCTTTCAATTACTTGAGAAAAAATTGAACCAACTGATGATTTTTATAGAAAGTCACCAGACTTGGACTCGAAATTGAGCCCACGGCCTAGAATGGATGGTCAGCCCTTCCCGGCGATTAAGTTGGGTCAAAAACAAACCCAGCAAAATAATGAACTCCCCGTTGCAAACCATTTTTCAACAAAAAGCCAAAAAAAAAAGAAAAGGCTGAGGCAGGCGACTCTTGGGCCTGAAATTATGCCCAAATCAAAGAAAACCAAATCTGGTTATTTTTTTATTTTGGGCCTCACGTCAAACAAGTTAACTCATCAGGACCAAAATTGAGCTGAAGGCCTTCTTGATACTTGGCTGCTTAGACATATACATACAATGCAAAGCTGGAAATCAATACTGAAACAATTAAACTATTTACATGCCATGAAATGTCAAATGGAGCATAATGTCATGTTAATAAAAAGCTTCAGTTGACTTGACTAAAAACAGAACAAACTAGCGTCTTAAATACTTAACCATAACTATATGAAACGTTTCAGAACCCAACAAATCTTAGCAAAACCCATGTAAGCTAAAGTCCTGCTTCAGAACATTCTCACAAAAGAACAGAAGAACTCACCAAATAAACTGCATCTTTATTACAAATAAACTAACATGAATCTTATGCTAACTTGAAATCCTACATACTCCTTAACAATAGACTTATCAGGCATTCATATATATAACATTTTCCATTAAACAAATAGCCATAAAACACATTCAAATCACATGAATACTGCAGCAAACTAAAACTAACAAAATAACTAATTGAACTTGGTAGAAAACATGGAAGTAAAAAAAAACATTTCGATAGATTTCAATTTTCAGCTACATATAATAAACAGGCTTGCACTTCGAAGATCATTTATAATCTGAGAGGTACCTAGATATTAAGACAAAACAAAAAGGAAATGAGAAGTTCAGTAAGAGTAGATCAGCAACTCAAAGGAACAATATCCAACTTCTTCAAACCCTTTTTAAACCCAGAAAACCAGAAATCCCTCGAAAACTTTGGAGTTCTTACTAACGGAGAAAAACCAAGGAGCAATCCCAATCAATTTAAACCAAAATAATGCAGAAACTTTCAGTATTTTTTATGGTCTAATCTCTGATGTGTTTTTTAGAATTTGGTGCACAGAATAGTGCTGAAAAGTCTGTGTGTGAGTAAAAAAAAAGCACTACTTATAGGCCTCTAAGACCACGTGCTCAAAAACCAATCAAGGAAATATTCCCCAGCCTGAAAAGGCATCTTTTTAACTAACTGGGACAGCTGGCTGTCCCTTATTGGCTCAACATATTTGTGCTAACCAAATAGGGATAGCTCCCCCCCATTCTGGAAGCTTCCAAATGCAGAATTATATGAAAAGTCCCTATTTTATTTTCCAATTTAACCCCTAAGTTTTCAAGTGTCCAATTATCACCCTAAGAGTTCCTAAACATTTACAAACCTATGTAAACAGAAAACAAACAAACTAATATCTACAAACGGATTGAAAGCAAACAAAATTCAAAGTTGAAAGGAGTATCTAAAAACTGGTGAATGAACCTAAACCTCTAAATAAAACCAATTCATAATGAACTAAGCTAGACAATGAACCCTAAATGGAACTTGCACAAATATTGGAATGATTATGGAAACTAGAATGGATAAATCGATGTATTCTAAAACAAAATTATTGACTAAACATGCTCAAATAACCAACAACAATGCAATTGAACCTTGAGCTACACCTAAATTCTCCTTAACATAAACTGAAATCATAAATTGCTATTGGACAGAATTATTTCATTCATCGAACTAAATTGACCTTAGACTTGTGATGAAATCCTAATCTGAATCCCTAAATACAAAAACAAAACAAATGACACACAAAACCTAAAATACAACTAAACATAATTGAAATTATGATGACCAAACCAAGAGCAGAAAGGGAAAAAGAAAAGAGAAAAAAAAAATAGAATTAAAGCAAAGAAAATTACCTACATTTGTTTCAAACTGGACCCACTATGAACTTGACCAAACTTATCAAGGCAGAAATGAACTTGAACTACAATTAATCGATTGTTCTTAACAAGAACAATCGACTAATGGATGTTTTGGGTTCACTTGACAAATCAATCGATCGGAAAATCAGAAAAGGAGAAATCAGGGTTCAACGAATCTGAGATTTAAAATCTGAGGAGTTTGGCTGTGATTTTTGGGCAATCAATAGTGAGACAGTGGTGAGGGAAGGCTAGAGGTTATATTGTGTGAATTTGGGGTCGTTTGGGTGATTTAGGGTTTTAGGGGTTCCGAATTTAGATCTAAAATTCGAGGTGCTTGGTGACGATTTGAGGGAAGCCATTTTGGGATTCGAAAAAGGAGAGGATGAGGATTATAGGGTGTAATTTTGGTGGTGTTTGGAGATGGTCGCTGCCGTGTGCGATTTCCGACGGTTGGTCGACGACGGAGACGGTGAAATGTAAGAGGGCGGATAGGGTTTGTTGTTTCTGAGTTTGAGATACGGAGAGTGAGCCGGGGTTTCAAGGTTTGGTGGGGGGGTGAACCATTTTAGGACAATTAAATACTAAGGGGATCCTTAGTTTCGGGCCGTTGGATTATCAAAATCCAATGGCTGTGATGATAAAGGGAAGAAACAGGGTCGTTGGAGGCAAGGCTGGAACAGGTATTTGATTTTGTCTTGGATTTTGGGGCGGGTTTGGGGTATGTTTGGGGCAGATTTGGGCAAAATGTTAGGGCTTCAGCTCTTTGGCCCAACTAAAACAAACCCATTCTTGTCCAATTCTCTTTTATTACCTTTTTTTTTCTTTTATCAAAAACTTAAATTAAAATCCTAAATTAATCTAAACTGTAAAAGTAACCAATTTCCTAAAAATTATAAAAATTCCTAAATCTTAAATCAAAAAGAAAATCAATAATCTAGCAATTAAAAGGTAAACACGTAAAATGGGCTATTTTTGTAATTTTCATTTTTAATGGAACAAATAACTAACTAATTAATCCTAAAAATGTAAAAATAAAACCTAAATTCAATGCATGGTATTTTGGCATTTTTCACGATTTTTAATAGAAATTAAACGTGCACAAAAATGCAAACAATTAATAAAATCCTAAAAATCTTAACAAATGGCAAATAGTTGGAAAAAATCTATTTCTTGGATTTTATAGGAGTAATTCATATAGGACACAAATCACGTGCTCACTGTTTCCCCTCTTTGCTCGGAAACACGAAGAGTTTTCGTGCAAATATAAAGTGAGCGGATACGAGCGATTTTTGCCCGCTTGAATACTCCGTGGGAAGCATTTTTGAAAGATTTGACCGAACCTTGCTTCCGAGGTTGCCTACATATCCCTGGCTATAAAGGAATCAGGTCAGCGTAGTTTGGAAAGTTTTGGTAGCCGGGACTACCGAGAAGCTGTGATTTCATTGCTGCTGCTGCTACTGCCTGCTGAACTCCTTATTATACCGAGACAAAATAAAAGGAAGCTAGACTAAACTAAAATCTATGAATTACAATAATCTTAACTACATATCTTCAAACTTGATCTTTTAGTTTCTGCGGCTCTGTGGTGTATCTTGAACTGTTAAATTGTACTCTCGAGGCGAATTTCTATTGTTGCTAACGTGAATTGAATTTCGAAATGGGTTCCCTTGTTTTCCAGGTGGGTGCCTGATCACCGAAACTTGAACTGTGTTCCCTTGTTTTCTAGGTGGGCGCTTGATTACCAAAAACTTGAATTGTATTCCCTTGTTCTCCAGGTGGGCGCCTGATTGCCAAAACTTGAACTGCATTCCCTTGTTCTCCAGGTGGGCGCTTGATTACCAAAAACTTGAACCGTATTCCCTTGTTCTCCAGGTGGGCGCCTGATTACCAAAAACTTTAATTGTATTCCCTTGTTCTCCAGGTGGGCTCCTGATTGCCAAAAACTTAAACTGTATTCCCTTGTTCTCCAGGTGGGCGCCTGATTACCAAAACTTGAACTGTATTCTCTTGTTCTCCAGGTGGGTGCCTGATTACCAAAAACTCGAACTGTATTCCCTTGTTCTCCAGGTGGGCGCCTAATTGCCAAATCTTGATCTGTATTCCCTTGTTCTCCAGGTGGGCGCCTGATTGCCAAAACTTGAATTGCATTTCCTTGTTCTCCAGGTGGGCGCCTGATTGCCAAAACTTGAACTGCATTTACTTGTTCTCCAGGTGGGCACCTGATTGCCAAAAACTTGAACTATATTCCCTTGTTCTCCAGGTGGGCACCTGATTAACAAAACTTGAACTGTATTCCCTTGTTCTCCAGGTGGGCTCCTGATTACCAAAAACTTGAACCGTATTCCTTTATTCTCCAGGTGGGTGCCTGATTACCAAAACTTGAATTGTATTCCCTTGTTCTCCAGGTGGGCGCCTGATTACCAAATACTTGAACTGTATTCCCTTGTTCTACAAGTGGGCGCCTAATTACCAAAACATGAATTGTATTCCCTTGTTCTCCAGGTAGGCGCCAGATTGCCAAAACTTGAATTGTATTCCCTTGTTCTCCAAGTGGGTACCTGATTGCCAAAACTTGAACTGTGTTCCTTTGTTCTCCAGGTGGGCGCCTGATTGCCAAAACTTGAACTGTGTTCCCTTGTTCTCCAGGTGGGCGGCTGATTACCAAAAACTTGAATTGTATTCCCTTGTTCTCCAGGTGGGCGCCTGATTGCCAAAACTTGAACTGCATTCTCTTGTTCTCTAGGTGGGCGCCTGATTACCAAAAACTTAAAACTGTATTCCCTTGTTCACCAGGTGGGCGCTTGATTACCAAAAACTTGAATTGTATTCCCTTATTCTCTAGGTAGGCGCCTGATTACCAAAACTTGAACTGTATTCCCTTGTTCTCCAGGTGGGCACCTGATTACCAAAAACTTGAATCGTATTCTCTTGTTCTCCAGGTGGGCGCCTAATTACCAAAAAACTTGAATTTATTCCCTTGTTCTCTAGGTGGGCGCCTGATTACAACAAAATAGACAAACGAAGAAACTTTTCTGCCCCAGTTTGGTATCTGGGCACATCTGTGAGTGTTAATCGAATCATGTTACCCAAAATCTCTAAGAATTTAAAACTAAAATCCCATTATCCAGGAGGGTCCTGAAAATTTCAAACTGAATCTCATCTTAAGAGCGAAAGCTTTAAAGTCAGCTTATATTTCCTCGAGGTAGAGCTTATTCTAGATCTTGTTACCCATGAATGTCTTGAAATTTAACTAAGTCCCATTGTCCAGAAGGGTCCTGAGAACTTCAAATTAAATCCCATTATCCAAGCGGGTCCTAAAGCCTTACGATCGAACCTGTCCGGTACATGCTTTCCTCACGGAGGGTTCCTCCGGAATAAACAAAATTTCCTGCCCCTATTTCAATCAAAGAAAACTTTATCAGTTTGAAAAATGTGGTAGTTAGTTTGCATCATTCTTGCTGAAGGTGGCCTTTCCACTGCTGTGCTTTGTTCTAACTGGCTGCTTTAAAATGGCCAAGAATTGTTTGACTTTCTGACTGAATCTCACCCACGGGACCCTGAATGACCCGTGTGACCTGCACTCACTCGCTGTTTTACATTTTTGTCCTTCCTCTGTATTTTCCACAAGATTCACAAACCACTCGACCACTTGAACTTTCACTAACACTTTATTTTCCATTTTTGCATTGTGCTATTTCTGGTATATTTTGGCCGCACTTTGCTTTGTACAATTTGGAAGTTGGTAGTAAGCTTTGAAATTCTTTCTTACTTGCTTAAACAAGGCTGACATTAGAAAAGCCTTAGATAAATAAACCCAAAAGAAATGAAATGCAATGACTTCGAGAGTTAGGAATAAAGAAGAAAATCCGAAACTGGATGACTGTTTGAGGGAGAAAAGGAAAAGAGACTTATCTGAGTGAAGCAGCTGGAACCAATGATCATGACATGCATTTCGGATTAATCAGTCCAGCCTATTCAACCAATCACCTTTCAGTTGTCATACTTTATGCCCCGGGATTTCCATATTCTAGTCTCTTTGCAAAGTCACCAACCTTGTTCGGCTTGAGGCACCCTGAAGGGGTTTCACCAACAAACCTCTCTCATTTGTTCATCTATCAACTCACCGTCGCCTTACGGTGCCTGTGAGGGTTTTCACCAATAAGACTCTCTCATTTATTCATTTTCCTTGTGTTGAACGCATCCCCTGATGACTCATACCTCTATCTTGCCTGACTTGGCATTCCTCAAAGACTGATCGGAAGGTCTTTCTTCAGACCTTAACGTGGGCTTTTAGATAGGGGGAAAAGATATTATAAAGGCTCAAAAACAACTGAAATAAGTTCAAGATTACAACTTTTGGAATCAGATCTCCTACGGAACTGCAACTTTTGTCCCAATTTCTTTGCCTGGGGACTTTTGAATTTTATTTTGATGGGACCGAACAATGAGACTGCCTACGTATCCTTTAAAGGAATCAGGTCAAACGTAGTTCATGTCATAGGAATTGCTTTGTTTTTGTTACTTTTCTCTTTTACTTTTTCTTTCTCTTTTTTTTCTTTTCTTTTCTCTTTTTTTCTTTGTTCTTTTCCATTTTTTTTCTTTATCTTTTTCTCTTCTTTTCCTCTTTTCTTCTTTATTTACCTTTTGCATCCGTGTTTCTAAACTTTGCTACTGATTCCAAAAGAGCGGTATGAAAGGAAATAAATAAGGCTCAAAGGGGTAACAAAGGATAAAGTGTTTAGATAGCAGAATAAAATGCCTTCGTCATTCCAATCTTCAAAACATGTCAAGTACAAATAACAATTAGACAAACCAAAGAAATCATACATAATATCTTGACTACATCAGATTTGATAGCCATATCTACACATTTTCCTTCTATATCTTTTAAATATAAAGCACCATTGGACAACACTCTTGTTACAATGAACGACCCCTGCCAATTTGGGGCGAACTTGCCTTTCGCTTCAGCCTGATGTGGCAAGATGCGTCTCAATGCTTGCTGACCCACTTCAAATTTTCGGGGACGCACCTTCTTGTTGTATGCTCTTGCCATTCTCTCTTGATACAACTGGCCATGACACACTGCTGCCAATCTTTTCTCATCAATCAGACTCAATTGTTCCAAATGGGTTTTGACCTACTCATCATCATCAATTTCGGCTTCAGCAACAATATGAAGGGATGGAATTTCAACTTCTGCGGGTATCACTACTTCAGTACCATATACCAACAAATAAGGAGTTGCACCTACTGAAGTGCGAACAATAGTGTGATAACCCAGCAAAGCAAAGGGAAACTATTCATATCATTGCTTGGAATCTTGAACCATTTTCCGAAGTATCTTCTTTATGTTCTTGTTGGCTGCCTCGACTGCTCCATTTGCCTTAGGACGATACGGGGTGGAATTTCAATGCGTAATCTTAAACTGTTGACATACTTCTTTCATCAAATGATTGTTAAGATTAGCACCATTATCTGTGATGATGACCTTTGGGATTCCGAATTGACAAATGATATTTGAATGAACAAAATCGACCACTGCATTCTTGGTTACAGATCTGAAAGTCTTAGCTTCAACCCACTTAGTGAAATAATCGATGGCTACTAGAATAAATCTGTGCCCGTTTGATGCCAGGCTCAATTGGTCCAATGACATCCATGACCCAAGCAATAAAAGGCCAATGGGTGAACATTGTGTGCAACTCAGATGACTGATAATGAATTAGGTCTCCGTGTACCTGGCATTGATGATACTTCCGCATAAAACTAATATAGTCTCGTTCCATGGTGAGCCAATAATACCTTGCTCGAAGAATCTTCTTTTCCAGAACATACCCGCTCATATGCAGCCCGCAAACTCCGAAATGTACCTCGGTCATGATAGTCGTGGCTTGCTTAGCATCAATGCACCTCAACAACCCAAGATCTGGAGTTCTTTTGTACAAAATTCCCCCGCTCAAGAAAAATCCACTAGCCAAACGTCGAATTGTTCTCTTTTGATCTCATGTGGCTTGTGCTAGATATACCCCCATCCTGATGTACTCCTTGATATCATGGAACCACGGTTCACTATCAAGTTATTCCTCAACCATATTACAGTAGGCATGCTGATCACGAACTTGAATATGCAGAGGGTCAACATAAGTTTTGTCCGGATGATGCAACATTGACGCCAAGGTAGCCAAAGCATCGGCAACCTCATTACGGATCCTTGGAATATGCCAGAATGCTATTGATCGAAACCGTTGACAAAGATCATGCAAACATTGTCGATACGGTATGACCTTTAAATCTCGAGTCTCCCATTCACCTTGAATCTGGTGCACCAAAAGATCCGAGTCTCCTAAGACCAAGACTTCCTGAACTCCCATATCTACAGCTAACCTCAATCCCAAAATGCATGCCTCATACTCAGCCATGTTGTTGGTATAATAGAAACAAAGCTGGTCCATAACAGGGTAGTGATGCCCTGTTTCAGAAATAAGCACGACTTCTATTCTGACATTTTTCATGTTAGCGGCTCCATCAAAGAAAAGCTTCCAACTTGGTTAGACGTCTCCGTACCGATCCGCGAGACTCTACTAAACCTGCTCATGACTCGTGAGACCTATGTAACCTAGGCTCTGATACCAACTTGTCACGACCCTACCCCAAACCCAGTCGTGATGGCGCCTTTTGTGAAGACAAGGCCAACCAATCAAACCCAATTCGCTTTTTAAAATAGTTCAACAATATAAAAGCAGTCTAAACATGATTTAATGATAATAAGTAGAGGAAATACAATCCGACACAGCCCAAGCCGGGGTGTCACAAGTCACGAGCGTCTACTAAGGTTTAAAATACAACTAGGTTCTGAAATAGGCTCAATACAAACTAATGAATGAAGAGAGAGAAAAGCAGTGTTGCGAACGCTGGCAGCTACCTTGCTAAACTCCGATAACTCTACCTCCGATCAGCCAAAACCCGCTACCAGGTGTACAAATACCTGAATCTGCACACAAGGTGCAGGGAGTAAAGTGGGTACTCTAACTCAGTAAGTAATAATCATAACTAAAGTCTGAATGGTAAGAAATCACGTAAAGCATATCAGGATACTATATAGAAGCAGTTCAAAACCAGTAAGAAAGCATTGAAGCTGTAAAATCTCTTTAAACATCTTAGCTCAGTTTAAACTTCTTTGAAAATGACTTTCTCAACAATTGCGTAAATGAATACAAAATAATTAGCGCAGATAAGCACAGAAATCTACCCCTCGGGCACAAATACACAATTAAACAAGTACATGACAAGCAAATAAGAAAGACAAGCACATAAGGTTCGCCCATCGGGCAATATCTCAGAACAATACCAGCCCCTCGGGCTATATCTCACATCACAATAGGTATCCGCGCTCACTAGGGGTGTGCAGACTCCAGGAGGGGCCCCTTACGGCCCAAGCGCAATATCAAGCCATCTCATGGCATCAAATCTAGGCCCTCGACCTTATAATCAAATCAATATCTCACTACTGCGGCGTGCAGCCCGATCCAAAAGTATCCTCACAACACAGGCCCTCGGCCTTACCCAGTCAAAATCACATAAGTTACTCGGGCGACAGTAAAACATGATGCTCAGCCCAAAAATATTATTGGAAATATCATTTCAAGCGTTAAAGCAAAATAAACTTGGCTGAGTTTTGAAAACAATGGAAAATACATGACTGAGTTCAAGTATAAATCAAAACAGTGAGAAAATATTAACAACAATCCCCGAAGGGTTCAAATAGCTGGCACGAAGCCCAAATATGGCAATCAGCCCAAATCATCACCTCTTCATCGGGAAAATACGTTCTCAATGGTTCATATTCTTCATCCACTAGATTCTCGGCCAAATGATTGGTCAATGCTTGGGCCTTCATCGCGGTCCGAGTCACATAGATAATGTCAAACTCTGTGAGCAAAATCTGCCACTTTACAAGTCTTTCTGTGGGCATAGGCTTCTAAAAGATATACTTTAGAGGATCCAGGCGAGAAATGAGGTAAGTAGTGTAGGATGACAGATAATGCTTCAACCTTTGTGCCACCCAAGTCAGGGCGCAACATGTCCTTTCAAGGGGAGTATACTTAACCTCATATGATGTGAACTTCTTGCTGAGATAATAAATGGCTTGATCTTTTCTACCGGTGATGTCATGTTGACCCAGTACGCAACCGAATGAATTGTCCAAGACTGTCAAATAAAGAATTAAAGGCCTTTCGGGTTCCGGCGGGACCAACACAGGTGGGTTTGACAAGTACCCCTTGATCTTACCAAATGCCCCCTGGCACTCATTAGTCCATTTGACCACAACATCCTTTTTAGCAACTTAAAGAAGGGCTCACAAGTTATTGTGAGTTAAGCGATAAACTTGCTGATGTAGTTTAAATGCCCGAGCAAACTCATCACCTCGATCTTATTCCCTGGAGGTTGCAATTCTTGGAAAGATCTGATCTTTGACGGGTCCAACTCAATGACTCGATGACTGACTATGAATCCCAATTGTTTTCTAGATGGAACACCAAATGCACACTTAACAGGGTTGAGCTTAAAATTGTACCTACGGAGCCTTTGGAAAAACTTCCTCAAATCTACGACATGGTCGGCCTGTTGCTTTGACTTTACGATCACATCATCCACATAAACCTCAATCTCCTTGTGTATCATATCATGGAACACAGTTGTCATTGCCCTAGCGTTTTTCAAACCAAATGGCATTACCCGGTAGCAATAAGTTCCCCATGGCATGATGAATACTGTTTTTTCTGCAGCCTCCTCATCCATCAAAATCTAGTGGTATCCCTCATAGCAATCCACAAAAGAACCGATCTCATGTTTGGCACAGTTGTCAATCAAAATGTGGATATTTGGCAATGGAAAATTATCCTTTGGACTTGCTTTGTTGAGATCACGGTAATTAATGCACACCCTAGTCTTGTCATCCTTCTTTGGCACTGGCACAACATTAGCTAACCAAGTAGGGTATCGCGTGACTCGAATGATATTTGCGTTCAACTACTTTGTGATTTCTTCCTTGATCTTCACACTCATGTCAGTTTTGAACATCCTTAACTTCTGCTTGACAAGAGGGAATGCCGGGTCAGTGAGCAATTTGTGAACCACCAAGTCAGTACTCAGACCTGGCATGTCATCATATGACCATGAAAAAATATCTTTATATTCAAACAATGCTTTGATTATTTCTTCCCTGATTTGTGGTTCCAAGTGTACACTTATCTTGGTTTCCCTGATATTATCTGGATCCCCTAAATTGATTGCTTCAGTTTCATTCAAATTAGGCCTGGGTTTCTCTTCAAAGTGACTTAGCTCTTTACTAATTTCTTCGACCCTCGAACACAACTTCATGATCTTCTGCTAAGGCATTTTGACCCTTACATGAAATAACAAAAATACAATAGATTCATAAGCCAGGAAAGGAAGAAGTTTTATATATTCATCAAAAACTTTTTACAAAGGCAATACAGCCGATGAAAATTCTTTACAAACGTCGTAACGACCTCAACAAAACTTCAAAAAACTATCTAAAAGCTTAAGTAGCCTGGTCATCTCCGGGAGAGGCATCTCCACCCTCGGGGTCCTCTCCGCTTTCGGATTCGCTCAAACTCCCAAACTCGTCATCATCATTGGGGTAAGCTAATCTCCAGGTTTTATATTTGAGCTTCTTAGTACTCTCGATCTCGATTATGAGATCAAAGCCCCGAGCATGGATTTCCTTGAGGGTCTCCCTTCGAGATTGACATTTGGTGTGCCCCGTGACTTTATCTGATCGAACTTGAGTGGCCTCAGCAACCTCCTTTGCTCGAATTTGAGTGGCTTCAGCGTTGTCCCGGTAAATAGCCACCACTGCATCAACATCGATCTTGGCTGCCTTAACTTCAGATTTGGGCGCTTCGAGCTCTGCGACCAGATTCTCCTGAGTAGAAACTGTTGAACCCAACTGGTACTGGAGGGGGGTTTGGTAGTTTTGACTCAATTGGCCTCAGAACATTCAACTGCCTCAACCTTTGAAATAGGCTGGTATAAGATTCCCCAAGTGGGGTGAAAGTTTTCTTCCGCTGCAACCTTTTATTCCTGAATTCTGGCTTGGCTTGAAAATTTGGACTAGTAGGGTTTTGTTATGTTTTGGTGGTGGGTAAGGGTTTCGTTGAGCTGGTGCACGCCATTGCAGGTGAGGAGAGGGTTGAGCATATGACTGTGCATGATAGACATGATATTGTGGTGGTCTGACTAAGTATTGAGGCTCTGGTGGTAGGAAGTAGTGCTGAGGTGGACTATATGGAGTTGGAGTATAGGCTTGAAGCTGGGGTCAAGATTGGGTGTAATGGGTAGGAGAATCCCCTGGTCCGTGCCATGATCCTAAAACGACCATAGCGATATCCTCTTTCTTCTTTTTCCCAAGCACGCCTCCGGTGCCATTCTGGATTGCTTGCATAGTTGCTTTGATGGCAGAGTAGCTCATGATCTTGCTTGATTTGAGCCCTTCCTCTACCATTCCTCCCATTTTTACTACTTCATTGAAAGACTTACCTATGGACGAGATCAGATGCCCAAAGTAAGTAGGCTCCAAGGCCTGAAGAAAGTATTCCACCATTTCGTTCTCCTCCATTTAAGGGTTAGCCCTTGCTGCCTGTTCTCTCCAGTGGAAATCGTATTCCATGAAACTTTCACTAGTCTTCTTCTCAATCTTCGTCAAAGACAAACGATCTGGAACAATCTCGATTTGTATTGGAAATGACGAGCGAATGCTTGGGCCAAATCATCCCAGGTATACCATATGTTGTGATCCTGACGAGTGTACCACTCCAATGCCGAGCCACTCAGACTCTGGCTAAAGTATGCCATTAACAACTCATCTTTCCTACCGACTTCTCTCATTTTACTACAGAATCCCCTTAAGTGTGCCACAGGGTCTCTGTGCCCGTTATACAAATCAAATTTGGGCATTTTGAACCCAACAGGTAGCTGAACGTCAGGGAACAAACACAGATCTTTGTAGGCTACACTTACTTGACCTCCCAACCCTTGCATGTTTTTGAGCGATTTTTTCAAGCTTCTCACCTTCCTAAACATCTCTTCCTGTTCCGAGTTTTTATGTGGTTTCTCGGTCTCAACAGGGAGGTCGAAACGAGGAGTGTAGGAGTAATGATATGGTGCCTTGAAAGTAGGCTCTGGAAGATAGTACTAATTATCTTGGGTCTGGAATAATGGCTCACTGGAAGATCGATGGAGTGTAGCTGGTGGAGGTTCTATGAAAATAGGGGTAGCTAGTGGAGAGGGGTATGGGGTTGTTTTGGTTGGTGGAACTTGTATGGTTTGGGAAGTGGTACCATGATAGTGGTGGTAAGGGGTGAAGTTTGGTGCATGTTGTGGGGATGAATCTGTAGTGAGAGGTTCTTGGGACTAAGCTAGCGGTGGGATGAAAATAGGCTCCCAAAGTAAGTAGGCTCCAAGGCCTGAAGAAAGTATTCCACCATTTCGTTCTCCTCCATTTGAGGGTTAGCCCTTGCTGCCTGTTCTCTCCAGTGGAAATCGTATTCCCTGAAACTTTCACTAGTCTTCTTCTCAATCTTCGTCAAAGACAAACGATATGGAACAATCTCGATTTGTATTGGAAATGACGAGCGAATGCTTGGGCCAAATCATCCCAGGTATACCATATGCTGTGATCCTGACGAGTGTACCACTTCAATGCCGCGGCACTCAGACTCTGGCTAAAGTATGTCATTAACAACTCATCTTTCCTACCGACTCCTCTCATTTTACTGCAGAATCCCCTTAAGTGGGCCACAGAGTCTCTGTGCCCGTCATACAAATCAAATTTGGGCATTTTGAACCCAACAGGTAGCTGAACGTCAGGGAACAAACACAGATCTTTGTAGGCTACACTTACTTGACCTCCCAACCCTTGCATGTTTTTGAGCGAATTTTTCAAGCTTCTCATCTTCCTAAACATATCTTCCTGTTCCGAGTTTTTATGTGGTTTCTCGGTCTCAACAGGGAGGTCGAAACGAGGAGTGTAGGATTAATGATATGGCGCCTTGAAAGTAGGCTCTGGAAGATAGTACTAATTATCTTGGGTCTGGAATAATGGCTCACTGGAAGATCGATGGAGTGTAACTGGTGGAGGTTTTATGAAAATAGGGGTAGCTAGTGGAGAGGGGTATGGGGTTGTTTTGGTTGGTGGAACTTGTATAGTTTGGGAAGTGGTACCATGATAGTGGTGGTAAGGGGTGAAGTTTGGTGCATGTTGTGGGGATGAATCTGTAGTGAGAGGTTCTTGGGACTGAGCTAGCGGTGGGATGAAAATAGGCTCCCAAAGTAAGTAGGCTCCAAGGCCTGAAGAAAGTATTCCACCATTTCGTTCTCCTCCATTTGAGGGTTAGCCCTTGCTGCCTGTTCTTTCCAGTGGAAATCATATTCCATGAAACTTTCACTAGTCTTCTTCTCAATCTTCGTCAAAGACAAACGATCTTGAACAATCTCGATTTGTATTGGAAATGACGAGTGAATGCTTGGGCCAAATCATCCCAGGTATACCATATGCTGTGATCCTGACGAGTGTACCACTCCAATGCCGCGCCACTCAGACTCTGGCTAAAGTATGCCATTAACAACTCATCTTTCCTACCGACTCCTCTCATTTTACTGCAGAATCCCCTTAAGTGTGCCACAGGGTCTCTGTGCCCGTCATACAAATCAAATTTGGGCATTTTGAACCCAACAGGTAGCTGAACGTCAGGGAACAAACACAGATCTTTGTAGGCTACACTTACTTGACCTCCCAACCCTTGCATGTTTCTGAGCAATTTTTTCAAGCTTCTCACCTTCTTAAACATCTCTTCCTATTCCGAGTTTTTATGTGGTTTCTCGGTCTCAACAAGGAGGTCGAAACGAGGAGTGTAGGAGTAATGATATGGCGCCTTGAAAGTAGGCTCTGGAAGATAGTACTAATTATCTTGGGTCTGGAATAATGGCTCACTGGAAGATCGATGGAGTGTAGCTGGTGGAGGTTCTATGAAAATAGGGGTAGCTAGTGGAGAGGGGTATGGGGTTGTTTTGGTTGGTGGAACTTGTATGGTTTGGGAAGTGGTGCCATGATAGTGGTGGTAAGGGGTGAAGTTTGGTGCATGTTGTGGGGATGAATCTGTAGTGAGAGGTTCTTGGGACTGAGCTAGCGGTGGGATGAAGGAAGGGTTGGGGGGTATGATGGTAAGGGATGCCCTTTCATCCATGTCTGGTACATCTCTGCCATTTGGTGTTTCAACTTATGTAACTCCTCTTTCAGACCAACCTCGGACTCCTCCACCTCTCTTGGTGGATCAATAATACTTGCGTCCAGTTCTTGGCCAACTATGATCAACTTAGTTTTAGACCTGGTGTTGTACGGATGGGTTGCCAGAATGCCAAACAAACCAACCACCTTCTTGTACTCAATGACAACAGCGAACCTGTCCGTGTTAAAGATTTAACAGATTGGCAACCACACATTTGGGATGCAATGTACCAAGACAGTTAAAGCTTTTATCGTGTATTTGAATGGCTACATGCTTCATCCCAACTTTTAATTAAATCTTCGCATTTTGCGCTTTCTTTTCTCTCTCTTTTCTCTTTTCACTCCAAACCCTCTTTAATCACTATTGCCATTTTCCACTTGTTTTTGTTGCTTCACTTTTATTTTTAACTCATTTTTTCTCTCTTGTTTTGCCATTTGTTTTCCACTCGATTTTCTTTATTTTCTTTCTCTCTTCTTTTTCCTCTTTTTTTTTTTCATTTTATGGTTATGATCGAATCCTATGGAGATTGCCTAAGTATCATGATGCCGCATGAATCAGATCTTTGCGTAGTTCACTGGACAAATACGAAATAAAAGAAAGATACATTTTTTTTGTTTTCAAATTTTCATAATAATAAAAAAACATCCTGATTACAATGACTTCCCCTATAGATTTAAAAATAAAAACTGACATACTCAACACGTGGACTAACAAACTCCAAAAGAAAACTGAAAATACAGACTCGAAAATGAACTAACAAACTCTAAGAGAAACTGATAATACAAACTCGAACAAATAAAATCAAGAATACATAAGTGCCTCAACTACCGCTCCAAGGGCCTGTGGGACATCAGTCGGTCTCACCATGGGCCTATGTGCAAGATCTCCTTGGAGGCGATCCAGGTCTTTCATTATTTGGCGGACAAAGGTCATCACTACGGCGAAGAAGGTGGTCCTAGTCATTTCCTCACTTTCATGGCATTTCATGATGATATAGTCGGCAATTGCTCTGACCCTTTCCCTAATGATGCCCTTCTCTTGGAGAAAACGCCCAATTTGTTGAGACCTGGCTTTTAGCACTTGGGTGTCATAATGGCTTTGACCCTGCAGCTGTTGCATATTTTCCTCTAGCTGAGACATTAGTGCATAACAATGCTCCCTTTCCGCCTTAAAGCTCTTTGTTTGTTTGGCCATCTTATTCTCGAGGGTAGCTAGTTTTTTCTTCAAGTTGGTGGCTTCTCCCTCATATTTCCTTTTCAATTGAAGGACAAACTCTGCTCGTCCCTCTGCGTTCTTTACCAACTGTGCCCGGGCTCTAGATAGACTACCCTCGGATTTTTCCAAATCATCCTCATACTCAGATATTTTCCTCCTAAGACCATTTATGAGTTTTTCATCCGTTCGACTCCTTTCCTGATTCTCAGCAGCTATCTTCATTTTTTGGATCTGGGCTCGAAGGGCTTTGTTTTCTTGGGCCAATTTCTTCTTCTTTCATCAGCAGCAACATGTATACTTTTGTCAAATTTAAGATATCTGATTTGCCCCTCCAATTTCCTAATTGTGGCTCTGTAGCTTGCCTCTTTTGCCAACCAATTCCATTGCTCATGTGCCCCATCAGTGAATTGTTGAACATGGGGCCTTTTGGCGGGCCATTCGGGATCTTGATGGACTTGAGACCTTTTACCATACCAGGTTGTGTAACTAGGCTCCAACTCGCCTTTAGACAGATCCCGTACTTGAGTCTTTGGCTCCAGGAACCTACACTGATGCCAAATTTGGTGCACCTTTTCGTCCGGGAATACAACTTTTGGCCCTAGTTCGATGATCTGTCAACTCAAATCCTCATCATATGGGATAGTATGGTACCTGCCTAGCTGGCGCAGAACCCTGTGTGGGGCATATGGCTGAATGCTCTGGGGACCCATTAATAGAAGAAAACACACTTCTGCCGACATGTAAATGACTTCAATGACCGGAAGCCACCCGAATGTCCACTCAATTTTGCTTGCGGTCAGAGAACTCAAATGTGCGAGCCATGCCTCTGTACCTTTCGGAAACTCATGACCCTCCACCCTGTTTTCATGTTCTTCAATGCATTTAAGACCGGTCATACCACAGTTCATGTACCCCGGACAATGACAGAGGTGTTCTTCCATCCAAAGTTGTAAAAACATGTTGCAACCCTCAAAAACTTTTCCTCCTCATCGACAAACAGTTAAAGCTCGATAAATCTCTACTAGGATCATTGGTATAATGGTGCTAGTAGCCTTTTTAGTCATGAAGTTGGTCATTCCCACGAGCCCTAACTCTATATTTCCATCCTTTCTTGGGCAGATTAAGACGCCCAGGAATGCCGCTATAAAAGCCATTCCTCGCCGAGCTTCCCATTTACCTTTGTTCCCTGAATGAGTTAGCCTAGTATTTGGAGCCTCAAAACCGTGGGGATCCCCGTAACGCTGGTACAAGAAGTAGAATATGCAAAATCCCTCAGCCAAATTTCCGTCTTTAACTTCCCAATTGATACTCAAGAGGTATAGAAACTTATGAGGAGTTACCGCTCTAGGTGCCACTGGGTATCAATTTTTGGGATTCCCACCAAGACCAGCATAACCCACTATTTCCTTAAGCATAGGGGTTAGCTCAAAATCAGAAAAATGGAACACATTATGCGCCGGGTCCCAAAAAGGTATCAAAGCCTCAATTATATTCAACCTCGGCTTAATCTTCAAAAGACCAATGAAACCGCCCAAAGCTTTTATCACAGTATCTCTGCTGACTTTTCCTAAATCATTCCACCACATATGGAGTTCTAACGGGATTTCCTCGAGGACTGTGAAGGGTTCATTTTCAATAGTGCTCATCCCGCACATTTATTTAAAGTGATCGGTTAAAAGATCATGATTTATTTTGACTCAAGAGAAAATTATCAATTTTAAAAAATTGCAATTTAAAACAAAAACACCTTTGCAAATACGACCCTTCAGCACCTCAGGAAAGAAGATTTTAGGGTTGTATTTGCTAATCGGCCAAAAATTTGAAAAAGGACCATAGGTGACTATTCTTGCCAAAGTAGCCTTCCAGCGCCCTTTTGGGGGCATTTTGGCTATTTTAGACAAGAACGACACTACCTAATTTATTTACGACGAAATAACAACACTTCATATTTTGGGTTGTTTTTGCAAAAACGGAGTTGGACCCGGTGAGGATTGCCTACGTATCCCACATTCGGTGAGAATCAAACTTGGTAGTTCGGTCAATTTTGACGCAACAGAAAAGCATAAACATTTTGAAATAGCTTTTCCCTTTTTTTCAAAAATTTCGGCAGAGTTTCGGGATATTTGGACATCAAGTTTTTCATAAGCGGGTAATTTCTTCTCTCTTACCTCAATTTGGTTTTTCTCAATTTTTCTTCCCTATTCTAGAAACCAGTCAACATGCAATCCGAGTCAAATAAATGTGCAAGTAGCAAGTAAAATGCATCAGGATGGTCTTTTTGATTTCGGGTCCACCTGTCCTAGACGGACCCAACCCCTGTGTTGAGTCCCCAAAGTCAAATGCACGTGATGCAAACAAGCGTTCCTACTAGGGATCCGACATGAGGCTATGTTATACTATGTTTGAAAACCTGGGTTTATTTGTTCTAGACCTGGCTTACCCGAGCGGACAGCTCGAGCCGGGGAGGGGGGGGAGGGCAGCGTACCGGGAATACAGAAGCTTCACCGGCTTTGCAACTTATCCGAACCTCGTTCTAAAATTAGATATGACTCTAACAGAAGAGAAGCTACACGAAGTGCACCCTTCCGAGATGATTTAGAAGACTCAGAGAGAGGAGGGTTTCAATAATTTATATACAGTTCAACAATATCAAAGCGGTAAAAGAGCGATATTTAGCACATTAGGTTCAAAAATATAAAAAAATCAGATAATAAATAAAGCCAATTATAACAGATATTCTAAGCTCGAATTCTGAACTCTGAACCAGAAGTTTTGGGTTCTTGTCCCCAACAAAGTCGCTAGAGCTGTTACACCTCCTTTTTCACACCATCGGAAGGGTATAAGGGAGTTTTTCCAATTAAGTGACAATCAAAACAGGATTATTTATATTAGAATCAGAGTCGCCACTTGGGATAATTTATGGTGTCCCAAGTCACCGGTTTAAAATCCCGAATCGAAGGAAATTGACTCTTATTTATGGTCAATTTCCCACCTGGAGAACGAGGGAAGTCATTTCAAATTTCAAGTTAGTAGCAGGTGCCCACCTAAAGAACGAGGGAAGTCTTTTAAAAATTCAATTCAAGTTAGAAGTAGCAGAAACTCGTAGCAAGAATGCGAGTCAGCAGTCTGAGGTGACCAACAAAACTAGTCTTAATCCAGAAAAAAAAAAGAGAAAAAAAAAAGTGAATCCAAAATGCAGAAGCAGAAAAAGATGTGAACCGCTCAAGACATGATTGATGTCACGAGCGCTACATGTCCGGTCAGTTTCAACTTTAATTTTTAGTTCTATTTTAAATATAATAGTTTATTATGATAATCTCAACTTTAATTTTAGTCTTACTTGTATCTTCTTATAAAATATTTATAGAAGTAGATTAAATTTTAGCCTTTTCTTAGCCCAATTTTATAGAATTTTTAGTCCAAGTTGAATTCTTGCAAGAAGATAACCCAATTTTAGCAAGCCCAAATCTTCCCAACCCATGTAACCCATGACCCGCGCCCAAAAACCCATCCAAACCAATCAGATTTTTTGAACTAAAAACAAAACTCTAGGCGACTCTATCTTCTTCTTCATGAAGACAACATGAAAGAACCCTAACCACTCCTTCTTCTTCAACACACACAAGACAAGAACCCTAGAACCCTTGGACAATCGCCGCCGGAGACCCCATTGCCCCTCCACGAGCTGCTAGAACAGCAGTGTCGAACACAATCTTGAAATCCCTCTTATTCTTCTTCTCCCAAGCTCCAGATGCCCAAACTCTATCAACCAAGAATACACAGTCGCCAGCCACCCCATCCATCTCCATCTCCCAACCACAGTAGCAACATACACACACATAGGAATAGGGAACATAAAGAAGAGGGAAAAATGAAACAGTGACACGATACATTATCTACATAATTTTAACTTTGAATTACATACATCTACACACATACTCATTATACACATACACACAGAGGGACGTAGGAACAGACAGAAGGGAGAATGACAGAAATTGAGGAAATCCTTAGCAACGGAAGAAGGCAGCTCCGTCCCTGTCACTCTCTCGCAGCCCATTTTTTTATTCTTCCGTCATCACCTCTATTTCTGGGTTACTCTTTGAGTTTCAGCGTACCTTATGGTTCAAGTAGAGATTGAGTCCAGTTCGTCGGATTCCGGATCTCGTCGATTATTTGGTTTTCCGGTGAGGATTCAATTCATTGATGTCGTTCGAGGTTATTTCTGTGGTCCGCAGATCAATCTCCTGCTGCTATTGCATTTTTATAGTCAGATTTCAATCGTCGGGTTCGCTGTAATTAAATTCTCGTTAACGGAAAGAAAATCTTGCTCAGATGGTCAAAACTGCTCGAAATGGGTCGTGTGGATCAAACTAAGAAGAGACAAGCATTTGGAAACTACTTTTTGAGCATGAAGCTATTTTTCCTAAAAGAGACTTTGTAGTCAAATTGCCAAGTAAGCCAGCATCATACTTTGATCTATTTTTATATGTATTTATGCTATTTCTCGTATCTCTTTTCTTTGTTTGTTGATCAGAGGCATCATCTTTTATTTGGATTTATCAAATGTCTTTGTTGCTTTTATTTATTGCTTATCGCTAGTAGTATGTTTAGGCCGTTAATGTTCGGGTAGGCGAATATATTAGGATTTTCCTTTCCTTTTCTTTTATATGAGGTGAGAAGTCGCCCCTTTTAGTTAAATTTGTTCGGGGAATGCCCCGAAGGATTTGTAAATATTCTATTCCTGGGAATGCCTCGAAGAACTTTGTAAATATTTTGGAAGCCCTGACGAGCATTGAGGAGGCGCATATAGGTTTGTAGTATTTTATTTTTATGTCATTTTATTTTATTAGGCCGGGACAACCTCGAGCCTCGTGTGTTTATTTTTCTTTTATATGTTTATTAATATTTTAAAAGCCAACTAGATCGAGTACGCAACCGTGACCTTCACAGGACTCGGGGAATGCCTAACACCTTCTCCCCAAGTCAATTGAACCCCCTTACCCAAATCTATGGTACAGACTTAGTTTTGGAGTCCAAAGTGTTTTAAAAGGAAAAATTATTTTTTTTAAAAAAAAATGATGACCTGACACACCGAATCATGCGTCAAACTAAATTGACCTTAGACTTGTGATGAAATCCTAATCTGAAGCCCTAAATACAAAAACAAAACAAATGACACACAAAACCTAAAACGCAACTAAACAGAATTGAAATTATGATGAGCAAACCAAGAGAAGGAAGGGGAAAAGAAAAGAGAAAAACAAATAGAATTAAAGCAAAGAAAATTACCTATGTTTGTTCCAAACTGGACCCACTATGAGCTTGATCAAACTTATCAAGGCAGAAATGAACTTGAACTACCATTAATCGGCTGTTCTTAACAAGAACAATCGACTAATGTATGTTTTGGGTTCACTTGACTAATCAATCGACCGAAAAATCAGAAAAGGAGAAATCAGGGCTCAAAGAATCTGAGATTTAAAATTTGAGGAGTTTGGCTGTGATTTTTGGGCAATCAATAGTGAGACAGTGGTGAGGGAAGGCTGGGGGTTATATGGTGTGAATTTGGAGTCGTTTGGGTGATTTAGGGTTTTGGGGGTTCCGAATTTAGATCTAAAATTTGAGGTGCTTGGTGACGATTTGAGGGAAGCCGTTTTGGGATTCGAAAAGAGGAGAGGACGGGGATTATAGGGTGTAATTTTGGTGGTATTTGGAGGTGGTCCGTCGCCGTGGGCGATTTTCGGCGGGTGATCGACGGCGGAGACGGCGAAGTGTAAGACGACAGCTAAGGTTTGGTGTTTCTGAGTTTGAGAGATGGAGAGTGAGCTGGGGTTTCAAGGTTTGGGGGGTGAACCATTTTAGGACAATTAAATACTAAGGGAGTCCTTAGTTCCGGGCCATTGGATTATCAAAATCCAACTGCTGTGATGATAAAGGGATGAAACAAGGTCGTTTTGGTTGGGGCAAGGCTGGAACGGGTATTTGATTTGGGCTTGGATTTTGGGGCGGGTTTTTGGTGTGTTTGGGACATATTTGGGCAAAATGTTTGGGCTTCAGCTCTTTGGCCCAATTAAAACAAACCCCTTCTTCCAATTCTCTTTTATTACCTTTTTCTTTTTCTTTTTGTTTTTCTTTTCTTTTTTCTTTAATCAAAAACCTAAATTAAAATCCTAAATTAATCTAAACTATAAAACTAACCAATTTCCTAAAAATTATAAAAATTCCTAAATCCTAAATCAAAAAGAAAATCAATAATCTAGCAATTAAAAGGTAAACATGTAAAATGGACCATTTTTGTAATTTTTATTTTTAATGGAACAAATAATTAACTAATTAATCCTAAAAATGTAAAAATAAAACCTAAAAGCAATCCATGGTATTTTGGCATTTTTCACGATTTTTAATGAAAATTAAACGTGCACAAAAATGCAAACAGTTAATAAAATCATACAAAAATCCTATCAAATGGCAAATAATTAGAAAAAAAAACTATTTACTTGGATTTTATAAGAGTAATTCAAATAGGGCAAAAATTACGTACTCACACTATGTATTTTGCTTATAATATATATACAGAATATATAAGTGGCCCCCTAAACTTGGCCATCTTTTTCATTTGGACACTTAAACATATAGTAGTTTCTATTGGGCACTTTAAGTGAAGACAAATTGTGCCAGTTAGACACATATTTTGTTGCTCTAAACAAACTAAAACGTGTGTATTTCACTTGCTGCCAACATGACAAAGTAGGACCAATAAGAAAAAAAAATATGTCACTAAAGAAAAAAAGCCAAATTTGAAGGACCCTTGGAGATGAAAACTCATCACTTTCTCCACCCACTATTTTGCCGTCAATGAACACTGTCGGAACTATTGGATTGCAACTGAGACTTGAAAGCTCGTATTATCACCATTATCTTTTCAGCTACATCCTTTGCAACTTTCAGCAAGCAAACGGATTTGCCACCCGTACTAGCAGCACCCAAACCCACCACCGCAGTAGTCCCTCACTAGAAAGCTGCTCTAATAGCCTTGTCCTCTTCATCTTCAAAACCAGCAAAAGCCACTTCCATCACCGCTTACAATTGTCCTTCGATGGCGACCATTAGGTCCTTAGGTGGGTTTTTGTCCGGGCTTTAGCTTCGCAGTGGTGGCGATGCGGCAAGCAACGCTTCTTTCATTCTTAATTGACCATTTTCCTATTGAATATGAAGTGTATTTTTAAAAAGATTTCCGGTATTGACTATAATTTTTGGTTACTGGAATTGAATTTGAAAGGTAGAGAGTGATTAGCATGGCAGTGGAGGAAGCGTGGTGATACTGAAGCAACTGTTATAGTGGTGGAGATGGTGGCGGCACAAAGGAAGAAGAAAGAGATTGAAAGAAAATATTGAAGAAAAAAGAATCTACTTCTTCTCACGCGCTCAACACAAGTGGTGTATTACACACACTGCCATATCAGTAGTGTGTGTCTAATTGACACAATTTGTGTTCACTTAAAGTGCTCAATAGGTACATGCCTTAGTTTAGGTGTCCAAATTAAAAAAAAGCCAAGTTTAAGGGGCCGTATATGTATTTTGCCTCCATATATATATATATATATATATATATATATATATATACTAGTTTCTCGACACGTGCATCGCATGTGTTTGTTAAATGATATAATACTTGACTGTGTAAATAGTAGTGGTGGCGATGCGGCAAGCAACGCTTCTTTCATTCTTAATTGACCATTTTTCTATTGAATGTGAAGTGTATTTTTAAAAATATTTTCGGTATTGACTATAATTTTTGGTTACTGGAATTGAATTTGAAAGGTAGAGAGCGATTAGCATGGTAGTGGAGGAAGCGTGGTGATGCTGAAGCAACTGTTATAGTGGTGGAGATGGTGGCGGCACAAAAGAAGAAGGAGATTGAAAGAAAATATTAAAGAAAAAAGAATCTACTTCTTCTCACGCGCTCAACACAGGTGGTGTATTACACACACTGCCATATCAGTAGTGTGTGTCTAATTGACACAATTTGTGTTCACTTAAAGTGCTCAATAGGTACATGCCTTAGTTTAGATGTCCAAATTAAAAAAAAAAATGCCAAGTTTAAGGAGCCGTGTATGTATTCTGCCCATATGTAGTATATATATATATACTAGTTTCTCGACACTTGCATCGCATGTGTTTGTTAAATGATATAATACTTGGCTGTGTAAATAGTACCATATTGTAGAAACAAAATTTTAAATAAATAATTATAGATGAGCGAATAGAATATAAGTTTCTAGGAATAATCAATCTATTATAATTACAATTCTTATTTGAAATAAAATAATGTTAAAAATTTTACTTCTTGCACGACATAATTATTATTATCTTAGTCAGTTATATTGAAATAATTCCAATTTATAAATAGTAGAAGTATTACCAATTATGCGACAGAATAATCCAAGTACTTTGTTGGACGATTACAAGACAAATTTATATTGGATGAAATATTAAATCTCTAAGAAGAAGATAATAATTCTAAAATCAAAGCTCAAGCCAAAAGATACCATGCTTTGGAAATTTGTCCCGAAAAAAATAACATTTCGCAAACGAATGATTGATTTAAGCCAAATAACGTAATCTATGAATGTGACACAGTGATTGAATAAGCGAAACATAAGCTCATATTGCTAATATATTCATAAAAATAAATGTATGAAATAAAACCGATTAGGTTGAAAATTTAATATTTAATGGAAAATTTTGTTAGGTCAATTAACAAATAATTTATTAGAAATATCTTATTTATTAATATTTCATTTTTAGATTATATTTGACTGGGTCTTCTCTCTTTTCTTTTGACATTAGAAGTATTAGTTCATTATCCAAGTTTTTTGTATATACACTTTTTTATAGGTTGTTTAATATTTATGGAACTTGAGCATATTTCTTTTTTCAAAATATATATTATAAGCAGTATTTATTTTTTTCGAGCAATACAACTTCTTTTAAGAAAAGAGAAAGGCTCCATCGCCTAGCCACACTTGCTTTCATACCTGTAAATGTTGATAATCAAATTTTGATTATAAATATAAAGAAAGCAACAGTAAATAAAATTACTTAACTACTTGTCGCTTTGAATTCAGTATATGTTTGTTAATAGAACACATATAGTCAGTGATTGAATTTAGAGATACAACATCATTAGTGTTTGAATTTAATGATGTATGAAGGACTTATGCTACAGACGATCAATTCATATTAAGCAACTATTTTTCTTTTACGTAATTAATACAATACAAAAATATTCTTGTGGCAACATTTTATAGAAAGCCTTATCATATTTTATTTTGTGCATTTATTCTTTAAGGCTATTATTTACGTATAATTAGCGTAAGAACTATCACATAGACTATGCTGAATACAACGACATGCTTCACATGTTAATAGTTTTTCAAAAAATAAATTAAAAGAAAAGGAAATACCAAAGTAGTTCAAAGAAATAACATAATCATCAATTGAATAAGATAACGTTGAACATAGAATAAAGAATTATATTAGAACTTACATTAAATACAGAAGGAAGAACAATTGGGGATAATGATTGTTACTTTATTCTTTATATTGAGTTTTGAGTATAAATAAAATGGTGTTTGTAAGGCTTTTGAAGATACATTATGTTCTACTTTTGAAAAGCAACCCTACGTCTTATATTCTTTTTTGAAAAGGCAATACAATTTTAAAAAAAAAGTAACAATAGGCACCTCTTAGTTAAAATTTAGTTTGAATATTAGATACTACTACGAACAGAGGCGGACCTAGGATTTGAGTACGACGGGGGCACCACCGTATGCTTATCACTAGCAATAAAATTCGGCATGCAACTCTTTGAAAACTTAATGATTATAATGACTTATTATACAAGTATAAACAAAAGAAGTTCTAAAGAAAAAGAAAGCACCACACACAGAGAGAATTTTTTTCGCAAAGTAGGTGCTATTAGATAGGAAGGTGTTTGATTATGCATGTTTCACACTTTAAAATTTCTAATTTTTTAATTTAAAAAAGGAGGTTAGTGATCAAAAGGGCGCTCAAACTTTAAATTATCAAAAACTTACTAAATAAATTAAGATTAAGAGTATGTGTGATGACCCAAAAGGTCATCACTTGTTTTAAAATAAAATTACGTGTTCTGGCCTTGAAAACCTCATTTAGAGTCACCTCAATTTGCGTGCGCAGTCCGAACGCGTAGCCGGAAAGCTTAAATATGATAATCTGCGAAAAATGATAAGTTTTGATTATTTAATGAGCTAATTTGACTTCGTCAACGTTTGGGTAAACAGACCTGGACTCGTGATTTGACGATCCCGGAGGGTCCGTAGGAAAATATTGGACTTGGGCGTATGCCCGAAATCGAATTCCGAGGTCCCAAGCCCGAGGAATGAATTTTCAAAGGAAATTATTTTCTGGAATTGTTTAAAGAAATTTGAAATGAAATTTGATTAAAACATGATGGTATCGGGACCATATTTTGGTTCTGGCGCCCGGTACAGGTCTTATATATGATTTAAGACATTTATGTGGAATTTGGTGAAAAATTGATGTCATATGACGTGATTCGGACTTTAATTGCAAAATTTATGGTTAAAGAAGTTTTGAGAAAATTTCATTGATCTCGAGATTTAATTTGATATTCATGATGTTATTTTGATAATTTGATTACACGAGTAGGTCCATATGATGTTTTTGAGTTAGTATGCACACTTGGTTTGGTGTTCCGAGGGCTCGGGTGAGTTTCGGGTAGGTTCCGGGATGTCTTAGGCTTAAAAACATAGGCGTTGCAGGTTCAGAGAGATGGAAGGCCTCTGAACCGACCAGTGCGGTCCGCACAAAAAGGAATGCTATCGCGGAGGGGCTTATGCGGCCGCACTGGATTTTGTGCGGACCGCGGTGAGGGCCTGTGTGGCCGCATTAGTTTTGGTGCGTTCCGCGGAGAAGAACACTTCACTGGTCCGACTTCGGAAGCCTATATCTTTTTATCCATAAGGAATTTTGAGATGATTCAAACACGAAAGTTGTAGCCCTTCATGTCTAGTTTCCAGAAAGGTAAAAAATTACAATTTGGACATCTGTAGAGAAAGTTATGGCCAAAATACTAAGACCTGTCACTGCAGAACACAGGAAGGCCTGTGCGGCCGCGGTTGATTTTGTACGGTCCGCACAGGGCATCTGAGGGAAGTATATTTAGACGGGATTTTCAGTATTTTTCATTTTTAAGACCCCAAAAACATAAGAGGCGATTTTTCAAACAACCTTTCTTCTCCAAATCAATTGTAAGTCGTTTGTAACTAGTTATCTTCAATCACTAACATCTTTTAACATGATTTCAACTTCAAATCAATTATTTTCATGGGGAAAATTTGGGTGTTTTGGGTAGAACCTAGGTTTTTAAAAAATTGGGGATTTGGACCTCGATTTGAGGCCCGATTTCAAAACAAATTACATATTTGAGCTCGTGGGGGAATGGGTGATCGGGTTTTGAATCGAACCTCGGGTTTTGACCACATGGGCCCGTGGGTGATTTTGACTTTTTGGATAAAACTTTGGAAAACTCATTTTCATGCATTCAAATTGATTCATTTAGCATTTATTGATGTAATTAAGTAACTTGTGGCTAGATACGAGTGAATTGGCGGAGGAATCGAGGGGTAAAGCTATAATTGAAACTTGAGTTGTGTTTGAGGCATCGAGGTAAGTGTTTGGCTAACCTTAGCTTGAGGGATTAGGAGTTGAGTCTTATTTGCTATGTGATAATTGTTGAGTACGGCGTATAGGAATGGTGACGAGTATCTATACGTTGGTATCTAGCATGACCGCGAGTCTTTAAATTTTGAAGATCTTGATTTCGTTGTATCTTTCATGCCTTGGGATGATTTCTAATTGTTGTGGAAAGTTTGTAGAAGGAATTGTAACCTTTGAACATCGAGGAGCATTGGCTCAAGTTATATTATGAATTGTGAAAGTATATGAGATGATTGAACCCTTTGGAGCATCGGCTCAAGTTATATTATGAATTGTGAAAGTATATGAGATGATTGAACCCTTTGGAGCATTGGCTCAAGTGGTAAAGTGAGTTATGAAATAAAAGTTAAAGAAAGAGAAAGAGTTATTAAATTATCCTCTTGCCGGGATATTGTTGCTTTATCGATTATCTCCCTTGCCGGGATGTTGAGATTATTGATGTTGTTCCCTTGTCGGTATCTCAATTACTATTTTGTTTATTCCCTTGCCCCTTTGCTTATGATTGTTGTTTGGGTGAGGAAGAGTGTTAAAGCACGAAGGGTGATGCCGTGCCGCACGACGTACCATTCCGTGTTGATTCTATTGATTATATGGTGAGGAAAGAGAGTAAAAGCACGAAGGGAGATGCCGGGAACATTTTTGATTATATGATTGTTTGGTGAGGACGAGAGTAAAAGCACGAAGGGTAATGTCGTGCACATTTTTATTATATAACTGCTTTGGTAAGGCTGAGAGTAAAAGCACGAAGGATGATGCCGTACAATTGTTGATTCTGCTTCCTTGTTGATATTCTCGTTATGTTGTTTCTTTCCTTACTTGATGCCTTTCTATTCGGAACTATTATCTCCCCCACAGCATGTTTCCCCCTCCCACATTGACTGGTTATTTCTGTATTTCTTTTCCGTTGTATATATATATATATATATATATATATGAACTGCACAGGTTTATTTGGTAGTCTGGTCCTAGCCTCGTCACTACTTCACCGAGGTTAGGTTAGACACTTACCATTACATGAGGTCAGTTGTGATGATACTACACTCTACACTGTGTGCAGATCCAGGAGCCGCTTTTGGACAGTAGTTGGAGGGATTCCTTCAGTCCACTCGGAGACCCAATGTAGACCTGCAGGTATCCACAGGCCCTGGCGTCTCCCTCTATCTCTATTTCCTGTTTTATTTCCTTTTGTTCAGAAATAGTGTATTATATTTCTTCAGCCATTGTATGTAGTAACTCTTAGGCAGTATGTGACACTGTGACACCAGGTTTTGGGGTATTTGAGGTTTAAAAGTTGTAATAGACGTACCCTTAAGATATATAATTGTTGACTTCCGCTTATTTATTTAATATTCCGCTTTTATCATAGTATCGACTTGTGTTTGTTAAAAAGGAGCAAAAATGAAAGTGTAGCAAGTAGTTAAGGTTTGGCTTGCCTAGCTCCCATTAGTAGGCCCCATCACGACTCCCGAGGGTGGGAAATCCAGGTCGTGACAAGTTGGTATCAAAGCTCTAGGTTGCATAAGTCTCATAGTTATCAGACAAGCTTAGTACAGTCTGAGGGATCAGTACGGAGACGTCTGTATTTATCCCCCAGAGGCTACAGAGTTAAGAAAAACTTCACATTTGTTCTTTCTCGTCGTGCGGTTTTGTTTCTCAATGCTAATTGAACTTCTACTCTGTTCTTTCGCAGATGGAGAGAACCCGCGCTTCCTCATCCTCCGCTCAGTAGCCCGAGCCCCCAACAGCGGCTCCCACGAGGGACAGAGGGCGAGGTCGAGGCCGTGCTAGAGGCCGAGGTAGGGGCAAATCTCAGCCCCGAGCAGCAGCCCCAGTGACGGAGCCTCAGGTTGATTTTGATGAGGAGGTTCCGGCTTCAACAGTTCCGGTGGGCCCAGCTTAGGTCCCAGAGGGGTTTATTACTACCCCAGTTCTTCAGGATGCTCTGGTCCGATTAGAGGGCCTCATGGAGAGTGTTACCCAAGCAGGCTTGCTTCCTGTAGCACCAGCCATCTCTCAAGCTGGATGAGGGGCCCAGACTCCTGCTACTCATACTCCGGAGCAGGTAGCTCCTCAGATTCAGACTCCAGCGGTTCAGCCAGTTAGAGCAGTACAGCTGGGTGTGGTACCTCAAACCAGTGATGGAGCGGCTATGTCCGCCGATGCTTTGTGGAGACGGGATAGGTTCACCAAGATCTTCACTTCTACTTTCAGCAGTGCATCTACTGAGGATCCCCAAGATTATCTAGACAGCTGCCATGAGGTTCTCAGGAACATGGGCATTGTTGAGACCAATGGGGTCGATTTTGCTACATTTCGCTTGTCTGGATCCGCCAAGACTTGGTGGAGGGATTATTGCTTAGCGAGACCAGCCGGATTGCCAGCCTTGACTTGGGAGAAGTTTACAGTGTTATTCCTGGAGAAGTTTCTCCCCGTTACTCAGAGAGAGACCTATCGGAGGTAGTTTGAGCGCCTCCAGCAGGGTTCCATGACTGTTACCCAGTATGAGACCAGGTTCATCGACTTAGCTCGTCATGCTCTCATCATACTCCCCACCGAGAGAGAGAGAGAGAGGGTGAGGAGGTTTATTGATGGTTTTATTCAGACGATTCGTCTTCAGATGTCTAGAGAGACTGGGAGTGAGATTAGTTTCAGGAGGCGGCCAATGTGGCCCGTAGAGTTGAGATGGTTCTGTCATAGGGAGGAGGTCATGGGTCAGAAAAGAGGCCCCATCATTCAGGCCAATTCAGTGGTACCTCATTCGGAGGTCGAAATTCGTATGGTAGAGGCCATTCTCCTAGGCCCTTTCAGTCAACGCTCCAGGTTTCTCTCGTTACTTCAGGTGATCGTGGTCCCCAGATGCAATATCCCGATCAGTAGTCCTACAGTGCACCACCTGTTCCTATCAATGCACTGCCACTTCAGAGTTTTCGAGGTGGTCATTCAGGTCTCCAGGGCCAACAGTCTCAGCAGACGAGGGCTTGTTACACATGTGGTGATCCGTGTCACATTTCCAGGTTTTCCCCTCGAGCACCGAGTAGCTCTCAACATCAGGGTTCTCGTGCTATAGTACAGGCACCAGGTGTTCCACAGCCCGCCCAGCCAGCTAGAGGTGGGGGTAGAGGTGCTAGAGGTAGAGGTAGAGGTACTAGAGGTGGAGCTCAGGCCGTCAGAGGTGGAGGCCAGCCAGCTGCAGGTCATCCCAGAAATGTAGTTCAGGGTGGTGGGGCCCAGCCCCTATGTTATGCCCTTCTAGCCAGGCCCGAGGCAGAGGTTTCAGATGCAGTCATTACAGGTACTATTCTAGTTTGTGATAGAAATGCTTCAGTGTTATTTGATCCAGGGTCTACCTACTCGTATGTGTCATCTTATTTTGCACCGTATCGGGTCATACCTAGTGATTCATTGAGTATTCCTGTTTATGTGTCTACACTGGTGGGTGATTCTTTAGATCGAGTCCATCGTTCTTGTATTGTGGTGACTGCGGGTCTTGAGACTTGTGTGGATTTGTTGCTTCTAGACATGGTCGATTTCGATGTTATATTGGGGATGGACTGGTTATCACCTTACCACGCTATCTTGGACTGTCATGCCAAGACTGTGACCTTAGCCTTACCGGATTTGCCTCGTTTAGAGTGGAGAGAGACTCCTGGTCATTCTACCCGCAGTGTTATCTTGTATGTGAAGGCTCGACGTATGGTCGAGAAGGGGTATTTGGCCTATTTGGCATATGTTCGTGATTCTAGTACTGAGGTCCCTTCTATTGATTCTGTGCCCGTTGTTCGAGAGTTTCCTGATGTTTTCCCTTCAGACCTGCCGAGTATGCCACCCGATAGGGATATTGACTTTTGCACTGATTTGGCTCCGGGCACTCAACCCATTTCTATCCCGCCATATCGTATGGCCCCGCCGGAGTTGAAAGAGTTGAAGGAACAATTGAAAGACTTGCTTGAGAAGGGTTTCATTAGACCCAGTGTTTCGCCTTGGGGTGCACCGGTGTTGTTTGTTAGGAAGAAGGACGGACCGATGAGAATGTCTATTGATTACCGACAGTTGAACAAGGTTACAATCAAGAATAAGTATCCATTGCCAAGGATCGATGATTTGTTTAATTAGCTTCAGGGTGCTAAGGTGTTTTCAAAGATTGATTTGAGATCTGGCTACCATCAGTTGAGGATTATTGCATCTGATGTCCCTAAGACAGCTTTCCGCACTCGGTACGGGCATTATGAGTTCCTGGTCATGTCATTTGAGTTGACCAATGCCCCAACAGCTTTTATGGATTTGATGAATCGAGTGTTCAGGCCTTATTTGGACTCATTTATGATAGTCTTCATTGATGATATTTTGATATATTCCCGCTGTCGCACCTCCTTTTTACCGCGCCCGCGGGGGCGCGTGGGGAGTTTTCTCCAATTAAAGGAAAGTCGAAACGGAATTTGTATGTTTGTTTCAGAGTCGTCACCTGGGAATTTTAAGGCGTCCCAAGTCACCGGTTTTAATCCCTGAATCGAGGAGAATATGACTCTGTTTATTATTCTGCGAACCAGAAATCCTGAGTAAGGAATTCTGTTAATCCGGAAGAAGGTGTTAGGCATTTCCGAATTCCGTGGTTCTAGCACGGTCGCTTAACTGTTTTTATATTTGGCTCAATTATCTTGATTTTACTAAATACATTTTTATTGCATGATTTTATTACCGCTTTTATTTAGATTGTTGACAATTATATAAACGAATCACGCGTACGTATACTCGTATTATATACCTTTTATAATCATAGAGAATCATGCCACGCATATGTGTACACAAAAAGGTTGATAATATTTTTTTATATTTTTATTATAAAAAATCCTACGTTCGAAATTAGAAATAAACTTAAGAACATCGTCGCCCTTGTATGATTAAACAGTGAACTGCACATCTCGGGTTTTTAGGAAATTAATTTGCTATTCTCCGAAAAAAATTCCTTTTATTAAATATTCGCTCGAAGTTGCGCGAACGCATAATTCTAATTGCTTTTAGAAATATAATCAGGTCACGCGAACGTATCCCTAATCACAAAAATATTCTTGATGGTAGTATAAATTTTGTTTGCAAATTGTTTATTACATCCATATTATTTTATATGAAAATCATGAGAAATCCTTATTTTGAGATACCCTTAAATTCTTTGAAAAGAATTTACAATTTATTAGACGTTGATCGCAAATTATATTTTTCGCGTATGAATTATATTCCTCCAAGCTATTCAAATTTAAAGAAAAGAATAAACATATGATTAACACTATTTTTTAGTAAATACAACATATGTATACTCAGAATGTGAATAGCGTATGAAACTAAAAAAAAAATCAATTCTTGAAAGGAAGTGATATTTTCGAAGAATTCTCATTATTCTTTTTGCAACGAATGTTATTTTTGCACTCTTAAAATTGTTACACATTATAAATCTAATCTACTTCTACATCGTTTGTTCTTAATCCAATAGGCGAAATTACTTTGATTAATTCTGCTTATGATTGAGTTTGGGATATATATATTATAATCAAACCAATTTGATTCTCAATCTATGTGAACTTTTGCTAAACACTAACTTTTGCATTGATAGAACATGATGGTATCGGGACCGTATTTTGGTTCTGGCACCCGGTAAAGGTCTTATATATGATTTAAGACATTTATGTGGAATTTGGTGAAAAATTGATGTCATATGACGTGATTCGGACTTTAATTGCAAAATTTATGGTTAAAGAAGTTTTGAGAAAATTTCATTGATCTCGAGATTTAATTTGATATTCATGATGTTATTTTGATAATTTGATTACACGAGTAGGTCCATATGATGTTTTTGAGTTAGTATGCACACTTGGTTTGGTGTTCCGAGGGCTCGGGTGAGTTTCGGGTAGGTTCCGGGATGTCTTAGGCTTAAAAACATAGGTGTTGCAGGTTCAGAGAGATGGAAGGCCTCTGAACCGACCAGTGCGGTCCGCACAAAAAGGAATGCTATCGCGGAGGGGCTTATGCGGCCGCACTGGATTTTGTGCGGACCGCGGTGAGGGCCTGTGCGGCCGCATTAGTTTTGGTGCGTTCCGCGGAGAAGAACACTTCACTGGTCCGACTTCGGAAGCCTATATCTTTTTATCCATAAGGAATTTTGAGATGATTCAAACACGAAAGTTGTATGTTTCCAGAAAGGTAAAAAATTACAATTTGGACATCTGTAGAGAAAGTTATGGCCAAAATACTAAGACCTGTCACTGCAGAACACAGGAAGGCATGTGCGGCCGCGATTAATTTTGTGCGGTCCGCACAGGGCATCTGAGGGAAGTATATTTAGACGGGATTTTCAGTTATTTTTCATTTTTAAGACCCCAAAAACATAAGAGGCGATTTTTCAAACAACCTTTCTTCTCCAAATCAATTGTAAGTCATTTTTAACTAGTTTTATTCAATCATTAACATCTTTTAACATGATTTCAACTTCAAATCAATTATTTTCATGGGGGAAATTTGGGTGTTTTGGGTAGAACCTAGGTTTTTAAAAAATTGGAGATTTGGACCTCGATTTGAGGCCCGATTTCAAAACAAATTACATATTTGAGCTCGTGGGGGAATGGGTGATGGGTTTTGATTCGAACCTCGGGTTTTGACCACATGGGCCCGTAAGCGATTTTGCCTTTTTGGGTAAAACTTTGGAAAACTCATTTTCATGCATTCAAATTGATTCATTTAGCGTTTATTGATGTAATTAAGTAACTTGTGGCTAGATACGAGCGAATTGGCGGAGGAATCGAGGGGTAAAGCTATAATTGAAGCTTGAGTTGTGTTCGAGGCATCGAGGTAAGTGTTTGGTCTAACCTTAACTTGAGGGATTAGGAGTTGAGTCTTATTTGCTACGTGATAATTGTTGAGTACGGCGTATAGGCATGGTGACGAGTATCTATACGTTGGTATCTAGCATGACCGTGAGTCTTTAAATTTTGAAGATCTTGATTTCGTGCTATCTTTCATGCCTTGGGATGATTTCTAATTGTTGTGGAAAGTTTGTAGAAGGAATTGTAACCTTTGAACATCAAGGAGCATTGGCTCAAGTTATATTATGAATTGTGAAAGTATATGAGATGATTGAACCCTTTTGAGCATCGGCTCAAGTTATATTATGAATTGTGAAAGTATATGAGATGATTGAACCCTTTGGAGCATTGGCTCAAGTGGTAAAGTGAGTTATGAAATAAGAGTTAAAGAAAGAGAAAGAGTTATTAAATTGTCCCCTTGCCGGGATATTGTTGCTTTATTGATTATCTACTTTGCCGGGATGTTGAGATTATTGATGTTGTTCTCTTGCCGGGATCTCTATTACTATTTTGTTTATTCCTTTGCCCCTTTGCTTATGATTCTTGTTTGGGTGAGGAAGAGTGTTAAAGCACGAAGGGTGATGCCGTGCATTGTTTCCTATTGTGAGGAAAGAGTGTAAAGCACGAAGGGTGATGCCGTGTCGCACGAGGTACCATTCCGTGCTGATTCTATTGATTATATGGTGAGGAAAGAGAGTAAAAACACGAAGGGTGATGCCGTGCACATTTTTGATTATATGATTGTTTGGTGAGGACGAGAGTAAAAGCACGAAGGGTGATGCCGTGCACATTTTTATTATATAACTGCTTTGGTAAGGCTGAGAGTAAAAGCACGAAGGGTGATGCCGTGAAATTGTTGATTCTGCTTCCTTGTTGATATTCTCGTTATGTTGTTTCTTTCCTTACTTGATGCCTTTCTATTCGGAACTATTATCTCCCCCATAGCATGTTTCACCCTCCCACATTGACTGGTTATTTCTATATTTCTTTTCCGCTGTATATATATATATGAACTGCACAGGTTTATTTGGTAGTCTGGTCCTAGCCTCGTCACTACTTCACCGAGGTTAGGCTAGACACTTACCACCACATGGGGTCGGTTGTGATGATACTACACGCTGCACTGTGTGCATATCTAGGAGCCGCTTTCAGACAGTAGTTGGAGGGATTCCTTCAGGCCACTCGGAGACCCAAGGTAGACCTGCAGGTGTCCGCAGGCCCTGGCGTCTCCCTCTATCTCTATTTCCTGTTTTGTTTCCTTTTGTTCAGAAACAGTGTATTGTATTTCTTCAGCCCTTGTATGTAGTAACTCTTAGACAGTATGTGACACTGTGACACCAGGTTTTGGGGTATTTGAGGTTTAAAAGTTGTAATAGACGCAGCCTTAAGATATATAATTGTTGACTTCCGCTTATTTATTTAAGATTCCGCTTTTATCATAGTATCAACTTGTGTTTGTTAAAAAAGAGCAAAAATAAAAGTGTAGCAAGTAGTTAAGGTTTGGCTTGCCTAGATCCCATTAGTAGGCGCCATCACGACTCCCGAGGGTGGGAAATCCAGGTCATGACAAGTTGGTATCAGAGCTCTAGGTTGCATGAGTCTCATAGTTCACAGACAAGCTTAGTACAGTCTGAGGGATCGGTACGAAAACGTCTGTATTTATCCCCCAGAGGCTACAGAGTTAAGAAAAACTTCACATTTGTTCTTTCTTGTCGTGCGGTTTTGTTTCTCAATGGTAATTGAACTTCTACTCTGTTCTTTCGCAGATGGTGAGAACTCGCGCTTCCTCATCCTCCACTCAGTAGCCCGAGCCCCCAGTAGCAGCTCCCATGAGGGACAGAGGGCGAGGCCGAGGTAGGGGCAGATCTCAGCCCTGAGCAGCAACCCTAGTGATGGAGCCTCAGGTTGATTTTGATGAGGAGGTTCCGGCTTCAACAGTTCCGGTGGGCCCAACTCAGGTCCCAGAGGGGTTTATTACTATCCCAGTTCTTCAGGATGCTTTGGTCCGATTAGAGGGCCTCATGGAGAGTGTTACCCGGGCATGCTTGCTTATTGTAGCACCATCCATCTCTCAAGCTGGAGGAGGGCCCCAGACTCCTACTACTCGTACTCCGGAGCAGGTAGCTCCTCAGATTCAGACTCCAGTAGTTCAGCCAGTTAGAGCAGTACAACCGGGTGTGGTAGCTCAAACCGGTGATGGAGCGGCTATGTCCGCCGATGCTTTATGGAGACTGGATAGGTTCACCAAGCTCTTCACTTCTACTTTCAGCGGTGCATCTACTGAGGATCCCCGGGATTATCTAGACAGCTGCCATGAGGTTCTCAGAAACATGGGCATTGTTGAGACCAATGGGATCGATTTTGCTACATTTCGCTTGTCTGGATTTGCCAAGACTTGGTGGAGGGATTAT
Source organism: Nicotiana sylvestris (assembly GCF_000393655.2). Lineage (NCBI taxonomy): Eukaryota > Viridiplantae > Streptophyta > Magnoliopsida > Solanales > Solanaceae > Nicotiana > Nicotiana sylvestris. Next base: position 156,947,022 of record NC_091059.1, read on the forward strand.
TGCTTAGCGAGACCAGCCAGATTGCCAGCCTTGACTTGGGAGCAGTTTACAGTGTTATTCCTGGAGAAGTTTCTCCCCGTTACTCAGAGAGAGACCTATCGGAGGCAGTTTGAGCGCCTCCAGCAGAGTTCCATGACTGTTACCCAGTATGAGACCAGGTTCATCGACTTAGCTCGCCATGCTCTCATCATACTCCCCACCAAGAGAGAGAGGGTGAGGAGGTTTATTAACGGTCTTATTCAGACGATTCGTCTTCAGATTGCTAGAGAGGCTAGGAGTGAGATTACTTTTCAGGAGGCGGCCAATGTGGCCCGTAGAGTTGAGATGGTTCTGTCATAGGGAGGCGGTCATGGGTAAGAAAAGAGGCCCCGTCATTCATACCGATTTAGTGGTATATCACCGAGGGTCGAGGTTTGTATGGTAGAGGCCATCCTCCTAGGCCCTTTCAGTCAGCGCTCTAGGTTTCTCTCGGTACTTCAAGTGGTTGTGGTCCCCAGATGCAATATCCCGATCAGTAGTCCTACAGTGCACCACCTATTCCTATCAGTGCACTGCCGCTTCAGAGTTTTCGAGGTGGTCATTTAGGTCTCCAGGGCCAATAGTCTCAGCAGACGAGGGCTTGTTACACGTGTGGTGATCCGGGTCACATTTCCAGGTTTTGCCCTCGAGCACCGAGTAGCTTTCAGCATCAGGGTTCTCGTGCTATGGTACATGAACCAGGTGTTCCACTGCCCGCCCAACTAGAGGTGGGGGTAGAGGTTCTAGAGGTAGAGGTAGAGGTACTAGAGGTGGAGCTCAGGCCGCCAGAGGTGGAGCTCAGGCCACCAGAGGTGGAGGCCAGCCAGCTGCAGGTCATCCCAGAAATGTAGTTCAGGGTGGTGGGGCCCAGCCCCTATGTTACGCCCTTCTAGCCAGGCCCGAGGCTGAGGCTTCAGATGCAGTCATTACAGGTACTATTCTAGTTTGTGATAGAGATGATTCAGTGTTATTTGTTCCAGGGTCTACCTACTCGTATGTGCATCTTATTTTGCACTATATTTGGTCATACCTAGTGATTCATTGAGTATTCCTGTTTATGTGTCTACACTGGTGGGTGATTCTATTGTGGTAGATCGAGTCCATCGTTCTTGTATTGTGGTGATTGGGGGTCTTGAGACTTGTGTGGATTTGTTGCTTCTAGACATAGTAGATTTCCATGTTATATTGGGGATGGACTGGTTATCACCTTACCACGCTATCTTGGACTGTCATGACAAAACTATGACCTTAGCCTTACCGGATTTTCCCCGTTTAGAGTGGAGAGGGACTCCTGGTATTCTACCCGCAGTGTTATCTCGTATGTGAAGGCTCGGCGTATGGTCGGGAAGGGGTATTTGGCCTATTTGGCATATGTTCGTGATTCTAGTGCTGAGGTCCCTTCTATTGATTCTGTGCCCGTTGTTTGAGAGTTTCCTGATGTTTTCCCTTCAGACCTGCCGAGTATGCCACCCGATAGGGATATTGACTTTTGCATTGATTTGGCTCCGGGCACTCAGCCCATTTCTATCCCGCCGTATCGTATGGCCCCGCCGGAGTTGAAAGATTTGAAGGAACAGTTGCAAGACTTGCTTGAGAAGGGTTTCATTAGACCTAGTGTTTCGCCTTGGGGTGCGCCAGTGTTGTTTGTTAAGAAGAAGGATGGACCGATGAGAATGTGTATTGATTACCGGCAGTTGAACAAGGTTACAATCAAGAATAAATATCCATTGCCGAGGATCGATGATTTGTTTAATTAGTTTCAGGGTGCCAAGGTGTTTTCAAAGATTGATTTGAGATCTGGCTACCATCAGTTGAGGATTATTGCATCTGATGTCCCTAAGACAGCTTTCCGCACTCGGTACGGGCATTATGAGTTCCTGGTCATGTCATTTGGGTTGACCAATGCCCCAGCAGCTTTTATGGATTTGATGAATCGAGTGTTCATGCCTTATTTGGACTCGTTTGTGATAGTCTTCATTGATGATATTTTTATATATTCCCGCAACCGGGAGGAGCACGAGCAACATCTTAGAGTGGTTCTTCAGACCTTGAGGGATAGTCAGTTATATGCTAAGTTCTCGAAGTGTGAGTTCTAGTTGAGTTCAGTTGCATTTTTGGGTCATGTTGTATCAACAGAGGGCATTAAGGTTGATCCGAAGAAGATTGAGGCAGTCAAGAACTGACCTAGACCAGCATCAGCTATATAGATTCGAAGTTTCTTGGGATTTGCAAGCTACTACCGTCGGTTCGTGGAGGGGTTCTCATCTATCGCAACCCCGATGACTAGCTTGACCCAAAAGGGTGCCCAGTTCAGATGGTCAGATGAGTTTGAGGCGAGCTTTCAGAAGCCCAAGACAACTCTTACTACGACACTGGTGTTGGTTTTTCCCACAGGTTCAGGGCCTTATATAGTTTATTGTGATGCATCTCGTATTGGGCTTGGTGCAGTGTTGATGCAGGATGGCAAGGTCATTGCTTATGATTCGCGGTAGTTGAAGATTCATGAGAAGAACTATCAGATTTATGACTTAGAGTTGGCAACCATTGTTCACGCATTGAAGATTTGGAGGCATTATCTGTATGGCATGGCATGTGAGGTGTTTACGGATCACAAGAGTCTTCAGTATTTGTTCAAGCAAAAGGAGTTGAATTTGAGACAAAGGAGGTGGTTGGAGTTGTTGAAAGATTATGATATCACTATCTTGTATCATCCAGGAAAGGCCAATGTGGTGGCCGATGCGTTGAGTATGAAGTCAGCTAGTATGGACAGTCTTGTTTATATTTCGGTTGGTGAGAGACCGCTTGCTTTGGACGTTCAGGCTTTGGCCAATCAGTTTGTGAGGCTGGATATTTCTGAGCCTAGTCGTATATTGGCCTGCACGGTCGCTCGTTCTTCTTTATTGGAGCGTATCCGTGATCGGCAATATGATGATCCCCATTTGTGTGTCCTTAGAGACACGGTCAGCGCGGAGGTGCCAAGCAAGTTACCTTAGATGATAATGGAGTTTTGAGATTGCAGGGCCGAGTTTGTGTGCCTAATGTGGATGGACTCCGAGAGTTAATTTTAGGGGAGGCCCATAGCTCCCGGTACTCTATTCATCCGGGCACCGCAAAAATGTATCAGGATTTGCAACAGCATTATTGGTGGCAGAGAATGAAGAAGGATATCGTTGCATATGTAGCTCGGTGTTTGAATTGTCAGCAGGTTAAGTACGAGCATCAGAGGCCTGGTGGTTTATTTTAGAGGATTGAGCTTCCCGAGTGAAAGTGGGAGCGGATCACTGTAGATTTCGTTATTGGACTCCCGTAGATTCAGAGGAAGTTTGATGCAGTATGGGTCATTGTTGATAGGCTGACCAAGTCAGCGCATTTCATTCTTGTGGTGGTCTCCTATTCATCCGAGAGGTTAGCTGAGATATATATCCGGGAGATTGTTCATCTTCATGGTGTGCCTCATTTCGGACCGAGGTACGCAGTTTACCTCGCATTTCTGGAGAGCAGTTCAGCGAGAGTTGGTCACCCAGGTTGAGTTGAGTACAACATTTCAGAGTTTGCCTACAACAACAGTTACCAGTCGAGTATCCAGATTGCTCATTATGAGGCTTTATATGGTAGGCGGTGTCGATCTCCGGTTGGATGGTTTGATCCGGGAGAGGCTCGATTGTTGGGTATGGATCTTGTTCAGGAGGCTTTGGACAAGGTCAAAATTATTCAGGATAAGCTTCGTACAGTTCAGTCCAGGCAAAAGAGTTATGCAGACCACAAGGTTCGAGATGTGGCTTTTATGGTTGGAGAGCGGGTATTGCTCCGAGTGTCGCCTATAAAGGGCGTGATGAGATTTGGGAAGAAGGGCAAGCTTAGCCCTAGGTTCATCGGTCCGTTTGAGATTCTTGATCGAGTGGGAGAGGTGGCTTATAAACTTGCATTGCCACCGAGCTTATTAGTCGTGCATTCATGTGTCCATGCTCCGAAAATATCATGACGATCCATCCCACGTGTTAGATTTCATCACTGTCCAGTTGGATAAGGACTTGTCTTATGAGGAGGAGTCGGTAGCTATTCTAGACCGGCAGGTTCGTCAGTTGAGGTCAAAGAGTTTTCCTTCTGTTCGTGTTTAATGGAGAGGTCAGCCTCCTGAGGCACCGATCTGGGAGTCCGAGTCCGATATGCGGAGCCATTATCCCCATCTTTTCCCCGACTCAGGTACTTCCTTCTTCTGTCCGTTCGAGAACGAACGGTTGTTTTTAGGTGGATAATGTGATGACCTAAAAGGTCATCACTTGTTTTACAACGAAATTCCATGTTCTGAGGCCTTGAAAACCTCATTTAGAGTCACCTCGATTTGCATGCGCAGTCCGAGCGTGCAGCCGGAAAGCTTAAATATGATAATCTGTGAAAAATGATAAGTTTTGATTATAAAATGAGCTAATTTGACTTCGGTCAACGTTTGGGTAAATGGACCTGGACCCGTGATTTGACGGTCCTGGAGGGTCCGTAGGAAAATATGGGACTTGGGCGTATGCCCGGAATCGAATTCCGAGATCCCAAGCCCGAGGAATGAATTTTCAAAGGAAATTGTTTTCTAGAATTGTTTAAAGAAATTTGAAATGAAATTTGATTAGAACATGATGGTATCGGGCCCGTATTTCGATTCCGGCGCCCGGTAAAGGTCTTATATATGATTTAAGACATTTTTGTGGAATTTTGTCAAAAACGGATGTCATATGACGTGATTCGGACTTAAATTGCAAAATTTATGGTTAAAGAAGTTTTGAGAAAATTTCATTGATCTCAAGATTTAATTTGATGTTCCTGATGTTATTTTGATGATTTTATTACACGATTAGGTCCATATGATGTTTTTGAGTTAGTATGCACCCTTAGTTTGGAGTTCCGAGGGCTCGGGTGAGTTTCGGGTAGGTTCCGGGATGTCTTAGGCTTAAAAACATAAGTGTTGTAGGTTCAGAGAGGTGGAAGGCCTCTGAACCGACCAGTGCGGTCATCACAAAAAGGAATGCTTCCGTGGAGGGGCTTCTGCGGCTGCACTGGATTTTGTGCGGACGCGGTGAGGGCCTGTGCGGCCGCACTAGTTTTGGTGCGGTCTGCGGTGAAGAACACTTCACTGGTCCGACTTTGGAAGCCTATATCTTCTGATCCATAAGGAATTTTGAGATGATTCAAAAACGAAAGTTGTAGCCCTTCGTATCTAGTTTCCAGAAAAATAAAGAAATCACAATTTGGACATATGTAAAGAATGTTATGGCCAAAATACTAAGACCTGTCACTGTAGAACACAGGAAGGCCTGTGCGGCCGCGGTTGATTTTGTGTGGTCCGCACAGGGCATCTGAGGGCAGTATATTTAGACGGGATTTTTAGGTATTTTTCATTTTTAGGACCCCAAAAACATAAGAGGTGATTTTTCAAACAACATTTCTTCTCCAAATCGATTGTAAGTCGTTTTCACTAGTTTTCTTCAATCATTAACATCTTTTAACATGATTTCAACTTCAAATCAATTATTTTCATGGGGAAATTTTGGGTGTTTTGGGTAGAACCTAGGTTTTTCAAAAATTGGGAATTTGGACCTCGATTTGAGGCCCGATTTCAAAACAAATTACATATTTGAGCTCGTGGGGGAATGGGTAATCAAGTTTTGGTTCGAACCTCGGGTTTTGACCACATGGGCCCGGGGGAGATTTTGACTTTTTCGGTAAAACTTTGGCAAACTCATTTTCATGCATTCAAATTGATTCATTTAGCGTTTATTGATATAATTAAGTAACTTGTGGCTAGATACGAGCGAATTGGCAGAGGAATCGAGGGGTAAAGCTATAATTGAAACTTGAGTTGTGTTCGAGCCATTGAGGTAAGTGTTTGGTCTAACCTTAGCTTGAGGGATTAGGAGTTGAGTCTTATTTGCTATGTGATAATTGTTGAGTACGACGTATAGGCATGGTGACGAGTATCTATACGTTGGTGTCTAGCATGACCGTGAGTCTTTAAATTTTGAAGATCCTGATTTCGTTGTATCTTTCATGCCTTGGTGATTATTTCTAATTGTTGTGGAAAGTTTGTGGAAGGAATTGTAACCTTTGAACATCGAGGAGCATTGGCTCAAGTTATATTATGAATTGTGAAAGTATATGAGATGATTGAACCCTTTGGAGCATTGGCTCAAGTTATATTATGAATTGTGAAAGTATATGAGATGATTGAACCCTTTGGAGCATTGACTCAAGTGGTAAAGTGAGTTATGAAATAAAAGTGAAAGAAAGAGAAAGAGTTATTAAATTGTCCCCTTGCCGGGATATTGTTGCTTTGTTGATTATCTCCTGTCACTACCCCAACCCCGATCGTGATGGCGCCCAACACACTGCTAGGCAAGCCTGACCAATTAACAACCTCAACCAATTTCTCATATAGTTAAGTATTAGCTAACACAGTTAAATTACCAAAACACCATATTAAAAATCTGAAACCAGAGTTAAATAGGCGGAGTTTCAAATGATAAAACTACTACTACATAGCCCATATAGATCCGGTGTCACAAGTCTGAGCCTCTAATACCAGTTTATCACCCTAATACATATCAATCTAAGGAATGCGGATAAAACAAAAGGATAGAAATGAGAGATCAAAGCTGCGAATGCCATGCAGCTACCTCGATGCTCCTGGATATGCACTGCTCAACTGAAAAATCCTCACTCAACCTCAGATGCACCTAGATTTGCACGCGAGGTGCATGGGGTAATGTGAGTACTCCGACCCAGTGAGTAATAAGCATAAATAATGACTGAGAATAAGAAATCACAGAAAAACACAGAGTAATCTATAATACGGCATTTTAAACAAGTAATATGAAAACAATCAACCAATGGAAACAAAATATGGAAATGCTACAACAAATAAGCGGTTAAGTGACGGACATATAAAGAAAATCAACACATAGAACGGTACCCTATAGTATCCGTTGCGGCGTGCAACCCGATCCATACATTTATCATCGGTGACGCTCACTGGGGGTGTGCAGACTCCGAGAAGGGCGCCTTACGGTCCAAGCGCAATATCAAGCCATATCGTGGCATCAAATCTAGGCCCTCAGCCTCATATAAATATCAGTATAACACTGCTGCGGCGCGCAGCCCGATCCCATAGTATCCTCACATCTGGCCCTTGGTCGTACTCAGTCCAGAAATCATATAAGCCCGTCGGGCATTAGTAAAACAGTAGTTCTCAACCCAAAACATCATTTAATATATCATTTTATTTCAAAATCGAGTAAAAAGTGGCGGAGTTGTAAAACATTGGAAAACGGTACGACTGAGTTCAAGTAGTAAGTCAAAACAGTGAGGAAAGAGTGATAAAACTCCCCAGAGGGTTCAAATAATTGGCACGAAGCCAAAATATGGCAGTCAGTTCAAAATTAATGTGAACAAATAAGTTTCAACCAAAATACACGGTAAAAGCATCACTCGGGACGGATCAACTCACAATCCCCAATAGTAAATGACCCCACGCTCATCATCAAGCGCATGTCACACCTCAATATAGCACTACGATGTGCAAATCCGGGGTTTCAAACCCTCAGGACATCATTTACATTCATTACTCACCTCGAACCGGCTAAATCTCTATCTTGCGATGCCTTTGCCCCTCGAATCGGCCTCCACGCACATTGAATCTATCCAAAATCAGAACGAATACATCACAATAGGCTAAGGGAACAAAGCCCAAGCGAAAACAATCAAATTACCACAAAATTCTAGAATTTGGTCAAACCCGACCCTCAGGCCCGTATCTCGAAATTTGACAAAATTCACAAAACTCGAATCCTTATACTCTCACGAGTCTAATCATATGAAAATTGTCCAATTCCGATACCATTTGGTCCTTCAAATCATCATTTTACATTTTTGAAAGATTTCACAATTTTTTCCCCAAATTCCATCCCAAATCACGAATTAAATGATGAATTCAATGATAGATTCATGTACTCTAGCCAAATCTTAGTTAGAATCACTTACCCCGATGAATTTCTTGAAAAACCTTCGAAAAATCGCCAAAATCCGAGCTCTGTAGGTCAAAATATCAAATAAAACCTAAAACCTCGTATTTATAGAGTACCCCTCAGATCTCATCCTCCGCGGTCCGCACAGAACCACCGCGGTTCGCGCAAAAGCACCGCGGTCCGCACAAAACCACCACGGCTTGCACAAAACCACTGCGGCCGCACTTCATTTTGTGCGGTCCGCACAGCACATACCGCGGCCGCACTTCCTTTTGTGCGGTCCGCACGGGTGGGTTCCGAGGCTTGCAACCCTTCTGGACCTGCTACAGCTATGATTTTGGCCTAAAACATCCCGGAACTCCTGGAATTCTAAACCAATTGCACCAACATATCCCATGACATCGTTCAAACTTGTTCAAAACCTCGGGACGCTCACAACAACATCAAATTATTAATTTAACAAGGGATTCAAGCCTAAGAACTCCAAGAACTCCAAGTCTATCAAATTTCGTCTGAATGACCTAAAATTTTGCACACACATCCCAAATGACACAACGAATCTACTGTCACTCTCGGAATTCCATTCCGACCCCTATATCAAAATCTCGCCTATCAACCGGAACCGCCAAAATATCAACTTCGCCAATTTAAGCCTAAATCTTCTCTACAACTGCAAAACCCATTCCGATCGCGCTCCTAAGTCAAAAATCACCTTCCGAAGCTAACCAAACCATCGGAACTCACTTCCGAACCTTCTAACACATAAGTCAACATTCAGTTGACTTTTCCAACTTAAGCCTTCTTAAAAGAGACTAAGTGTCTCACTTCTTACCAAATCCTCTCCGAACTCGAACTAATCAACTCGATCACATAAAACACGGATAACGAACCGTAAAGAAGCTAAAATAGGGGAAAACGAAGCGGTAACTCATGAGACGACTGGCCGGGTCGTCACATCCTCCCCACATTAAACAAACGTTCATCCTCGAACGAGTCAAGAAACATAACTGAAGCCTCAACTAGGTGAGGATATCTGCTCTGCATCTCCCGCTTGGTCTCCCAGGTAGCCTCCTCCACGGGCCGACCTCTCCACTGCACTTTCACTGAAGTTATATCCTTTGACCTCAGCTTTCAAACCTGACGACCCAAAATTGTTACTGGCTCCACATCATAGGTCAAATCATCATCCAACTTAACCGTGCTGAAGTCCAAAACATGAGACGGCTCCCCAATATACTTCCAGAGCATAGAAACATGAAATACCGGATGCACGCTCGACAAGCTGGGTAGCAAAGCAAGCTCATAAGCCATCTCCCAATCCTCCGAAGCACCTCAAAAGGCCCAATGAACCGCAGACTCAACTTCCCTTTCTTCCCAAACCTCATAACACCCTTCATGGGCGAAACCTTCAGCAAGACCTTCTCACCGACCATGTAGGACACATCTCGAACCTTCTGGTCCGCATAACTCTTCTAACGCGACTGCGCTGCATGAAGCCTCTCCTGAATCACCTTCACCTTCTCTAAGGCATCCTGAACCAAATCTGTCCCTAATAGTCTAGCCTCGCCGGGCTCGAACCAACCAACTGGAGATCTACACCGCCTCCCATACAAAGCCTCATACGGAGCCATCTGAATACTCGACTGGTAGCTGTTGTTGTAAGCAAACTCTGCAAGCGGTAGAAATGCATCCCATGAACCTCTAAAGTCAATAACACAAGCACGCAACATGTCCTCCAATATCTGAATCGTACGCTTGGACTTTCCGTCCGTCTAAGTATGTAAAGTTGTGCTCAACTCCACCTGAGTACCCAACTCTTGCTGAACAGATTTCCGAAACTGGGGAGTAAACTGAGTACCTCTATCTGAGATGATGGAAACCGGAACACCATGCAACCGAACAATCTCCCGAATATAAATCCCTGCCAACCGCTCTGAAGAATATGTAGTACACACAGGGATGAAATGCTCGGACTTGGTCAGCCGATCCACAATCACCCAAATAGCATCAAACTTCTTCAAAGTCCGAGGAAGTCCAACCACAAAGTCCATAGTAATCCTCTCCCACTTCCACTCGGGAATAACCATCTGCTGAAGCAAGCCACCCGGTCTCTGATGCTCATATTTTACATGCTGACAGTTGAGACACCGAGCTACAAATCCCACAATATCATTCTTCATTCTTCTCCACCAATAGTGCTGCCTCAAATCCTGGTACATCTTCGCGGCACCCGGATGGATAGAATACCACGAGCTATGGGCCTCCTCCAGAATCAACTCTCTAAGCCCATCCACATTGGGCACAAAAATCCGGCCCTGCATCCTCAATACAACATCGTCACCGATGGTCACATCTCTGGCGTCATCATGCTGAACCTTGTCTTTAAGGACAAGCAAATGCCGATCATCATATTGGCGCTCTCTGATGCGATCATATAAGGAAGACCGAGAACCACACATGCCAACACCCAACCGAACTCCGAAATATCCAACCTCATGAACCGATTGGCCAAGGCCTGAACATCAACTTCAAGAGGTCTCTCCCCAATTGGAATATATGCCAAACTCCCCATACTCATTGGCTTTTGGCTCAACGCATCGGCCACTACATTGGCCTCTCCCGGATGATACAATATGGTGATATCATAATCTTTAAGCAACTCCAACCATCTCTGCTGCCTCAAATTAAGATCCTTTTGCTTGAACAAATGCTCAAGACTGCGATGATCGATGAATATCTCATAAGATACACCATACAAATAATGCCTCCAAATCTTCAATGCATGAACTATGACAGCCAACTCCAAATCATGAACAAGGTAGTTCTTCTCATGGGGATTCAACTGACGAGAAGCATAAGCAATAACTCTACCCTCCTGCATCAATACACAACCAATCCCAACTCTCAAAGTACCACAATACACAATATATAAACCTGAAGCTGATGGAAAAACCAACACTGGAGCTGTGGTCAAATATGTCTTGAGCTTCTGAAAGCTCTCTTCACACTCGTCTGACCATACAAATGAAACACCCTTCTGAGTCAACTTGGTCAAGGGTGATGCGATAGATGAGAATCCCTGAACAAACCAGCGATAATAGCCTGCCAACCCAAGAAAGCTACGAATCTCTATGGCTGAGGACGGTCTAGGCCAACTCTGAACCGCCTCTATCTTCTTTGGCAACCTGAATACCCTCGCTGGACACCACGTGCCCCAAGAAAGCCACTGAACTGAGCCAAAACTCACACTTGGAGAATTTTGCATAAAGTTTCTCCTCCCTCAATATATGCAACACAACTCTCAAATGCTCCGCGTGCTCCTCCTGACAACCGAGTACACCAGAATATCATCAATGAATACAATAACGAACGAATCCATATAAGGCCGGAACACGTTGTTCATCAAATGCATGAATGCTGCTAGGGCATTGGTTAGCTCGAAAGACATTACAAGGAACTCATAATGACCATATCTGGTCTTGAAGGCAGTCTTAAGAATATCTGAATCCCCTATCTTCAACTGGTGATAACCAGAACGGAGATCAATCTTGGAGAACACTCTCGCTCCCTGAAGCTGATCAAATAAATCATCAATGCAAGGCAAATGATACTTTTTCTTAATTGTTACTTTGTTCAATTGCCTATAATCAATGCACATTCTCATCGTGTCATCCTTCTTCTTCACAAACAAAACCGGTGCACCCCAAGGTGACACACTAGGCCGAATGAACCCCTTATCTAGGAGTTCCTGAAGTTGTTCTTTCAATTCCTTCAATTTTGCTGGTGCCATACGATATGGCGGAATAGAAATGGGCTGAGTGCCCAGCACTAGGTCAATACCAAAATCAATATCCCTGTCCGGTGGCATGCCCGGCAGGTCTGCAGGAAACACATCGGGAAAATCCCTCACAACTGGAATAGAATCAATGCTAGGAGTCTCAGCTTCCACATCCCTCACAAATGCTAAATATGAAAGGCAACCCTTCCCAACCATATGTTGGGCCTTCAAGAAAGATATCACTCTACTAGGAACATAATCAGTCACACCACGCCACTCGATCCGTGGTACACCCGGCATAGCCAAAGTGACTGTCTTAGCATGACAGTCTAGAATAGCACGACACGAAGATAGCCAATCCATGCCCAAAATGACATCAAAATCCACTATGCTTAATAGCAATAGATCTACTCGGGTCTCCAGACCTCCAATAGTCACCACACATGATCGGTACACATGGTCTACAACAACAGTATCACCCACCGGGGTAGATACATGAAGAGGTAAAGCAAGAAACTCACGTGGCATACCCAAATAATGAGCAAAGTATGATGACACATAAGAAAAGATGGAACTGGGATCAAATAATACAGAGGCATCTCTGTGGTAGACTAAAACAATACCTGTAATGACAGCATCTAAAGCAATATCATCTGGCCTGCCTAGAATAGCATAGAAACGAGCCTGGCCACCGCCTGATCGGCCTCCCCCTCTAGGGCGACCCCTGACTGCCTGACCTCCACCCTTAGCTGGCTGGGCGGGTGGTGAAGTAATTGGAGCAGAAATTGAGGGTTGACCCCTCTGCTAAAACTAACCATCACGAAGTCGAGGGCACTTCCTCCTCATATGTCCAAACTCTCCGCACATTGTAGTCAAATTGTCAAGTAACTACTGTTTGAGCATGAAGCTATTTTTCCTAAAAGAGACTTTGTAGTCAAATTGTCAAGTAAGCCAGCATCATACTTTGATCTATTTTTTATATGTATTTATGCTATTTCTCGTATCTCTTTTCTTTGTTTGTTGATCAGAGGCATCATCTTTTATTTGGATTTATCAAATGTCTTTGTTGCTTTTATTTATTGGTTATCGCTAGTAGTATGTTTAGGCTGTTAATGTTCGGGTAGGCGAATATATTATAATTTTCCTTTTCTTTTCTTTTATATGAGGTGAGAGGTCGCCCCTTTTAGTTAAATTTTTCCGGGGAATGCCCCGAAGGATTTGTAAATATTCTATTCCTGGGAATGACTCGAAGAACTTTGTAAATATTTTGGAAGCCCTGACGAGCATTGAGGAGGCGCATATAGGTTTGTAGTATTTTATTTTATGTCATTTTATTTTATTAGGTGGGGACGACCTCGTGCCTCGTGTGTTTATTTTTCTTTTATGTGTTTATTAATATTTTAAAAGCCAACTAGATCGAGTACGCAACTGTGACCTTCACAGGACTCGGGGAATGCCTAACACCTTCTCCCCAAGTCAATTGAACCCCTTTACCCAAATCTCTGGTGCAGACTTAGTTTTGGAGTCCAAAGTGTTTTAAAAGGAAAAATTATTTTTTTTAAAAAAAAAAGGTGACCTGACACACCGAAATCAAATGTCAGGTAGCGACTCTGAGTTAATCCTTTTAAACACAAATTTTTGTTACTTTCTAATTGAAAACTCTTTTGATCTGTACAAAATGCAGCCAACTAGATTGAGTACACAACCGTGACCTTTACGGGATTCGAAGAATGCCTAACACCTTCTCCCCAAGTCAAATGAACCCCCTTATCCAAATCTCTGGTGGAGACTTAGTTTTGGAGTCCAAAGTGTTTTAAAAGGAAAAATTATTTTTTTTTAAAAAAAAGAACGGTGACCTAACACACTGAAATCAAATGTCAGGTGGCGACTCTGAGTTAATCCTTTTAAACACAATTTTTTGTCACTTTCTAATTGGAAACTCTTTTGAGATTTACAAAATCCTTTTATTAATTGAAGAGGGTTTAGTGAAGTTTTGTAAAAAAAAGGGTGTGACAATTTATGGTCTGCGAACAAACAAATCCGGGTGAGGAATTCTATTAACCCGAGAAAAGGTGTTAGGCATTCCCGGATTTCGTAGTTCTAGCACAATTGCTCAACTATTAATGTTGGCCCAATTATCTGATTAATTACACATTTTAAACCTACGTGCACTTTTAACTTTTTAAACCGCTTTTAATATTTCAGGAAAATTCAAGGTTATTTAAAACACATTGTAAGCCACGCTACATGAAATGCACTCGCGGTTTATGACACGTTCTATTTAACCTTGTTGGAAATTAGAATCGGGTCACATGAAATGTACACCCAGATTTTAGTAATTACAAATCTCAACTACGTCACGGGAACCGTATCCATAGCCAAGATAATTGTATAATTAACGCGCGTAAAGCAAACTACGAAATTCATTTTTTTAGTGTCTAAGTTACAAAATTAATATGAGGGTCATAGGTGATTCAGTTATGAATGGCACGCCTCAATCTATCTTAAAGAAAAGAATTATGTTCCATTAAAACGTATTATAAGGTCTCTGATTAATCTAACTTAATATTTAGTATAAATTTACTAATTGCAAATATACATTGATAAATTAACGGGCTTTCGATAACTTGAGAAAAAATTGAACCAACTAATGATTTTTATGGAAAGTCACTAGACTTGGGCTCGAAATTGAGCCCACGGCCTAGAATGGACGGCCAGCCCTTTCCGGTGATTGAGTTGGGTCAAAAATAGACCCAGAAAAATAATGAACTCCCCGTTGCAAACCATTTTTCAACAAAAGGACAAAAAAGAAAGAAAAGGCTGAGGCAAGCGACTCTTAGGCCTGAAATTATGCCCAAATCAAAGAAAACCAGATCTAATTATTTATTTTGGGCCTCACGTCAAACAAGTTAACTCATCAGGACCAAAATTGAGCTGAATGCCTTCTTGATACTTGGCTGCTTAGACACATACATACAATGCAAAGCTGAAAATCAATACTGAAACAATCAAACTATTTACAGGCCATGAAATGTCAAATGGAGCATAATGTCATGTTAATAAAACACTTCAGCTAACTTGACTAAAAACAGAACAAACTAACGTCTTAAATACTTAACCATAACTATATGAAACGTTTCAGAACCCAACAAATCTTAGCAAAACCCATGTAAGCTAAAGTCCTGCTTCAAAACATTCTCACAAAAGAACAGAAGAACTCACCAAATAAACTGCATCTTTATTACAAATAAACTAACATGAATCTTAAGCTAATATGAAATCCTACATACTCCTTAACAATAGACTTATCAGGCCTTCATATATAATATTTCCCATTAAACAAGTAGCCATAAAACACATTCAAATTACATGAATACTGCAGCAAACTAAAACTAACAAAATAACTAATTGAATTTGGTAGAAAACATGGAAGTAAAAAACACATTTCGATAGATTTCAATTTTCAGCTACATATAATAAACATGCTTGCACTTCGAAGATCATTTATAGTCCGAGAGGTACCTGGATATTGAGACAAAACAAAAAGGAAATGAGAAGTTCAGCAAGGGTAGATCAGCAGCTCAAAAGGAACAATATACAGCTTCTTCAGGCCCTTCTTAAACCTAGAAAACCAGAAATCCCTCGAAAACTTTGGAGTTCTTACTCACAGAGAAAAACCAAGGAGCAATCCCAATCAATTTCAACCAAAATAATGCAGAAACTTTCAGTATTTTTTAAGGTCTAATCTCTGATGTGTTTATTAGAATTTGGTGCAGAGAATAGTGCTGAAGAGTCTGTGTGTGAGTGAAAGAAAAAGCACTACTTATAGGCCTCTAAGGCCATGTGCTCAAAAACCAATCAAGGAAATATTCCTCAGCATGAAAAGGCATCTTTTTAAATAACTGGGACAACTGGTTGTCCCTTACTGGCTCAGCATATTTGTGCTAACCAAAAAGGGACAGCTGCCCCCCATTTTGGAAGCTTCCAAATGCATAAATTATATGAAAAGTCCCTATTTCATTTTCCAACTTAACCCCTAAGTTTTCAAGTGTCTAATTATCACTCTAAGAGTTCCTAAACATTTACAAACCTATGTAAACAGAAAACAAATAAATTAATATCTACAAATGGATTAAAAACAAACAAAATTCAAATTTGAAAGGAGTATCTGAAAACTGGGGAATGAACCTAAACCTCTAAATGAAACCAATTCATAATGGCCTAAGCTAGACAATGAACTTGTATCCGTTCGGAGGCCTTAAAAACCTCTCTTAGCATCACCTCGATTTACCTGCACAGTCTGGGCGCATAGCCGAAAACCTAAATGTGAAAATCTGTGAAAAATAATAAATTTTGACTATAAAATGAATTAATTTGACTTCGGTCAATGTTTTAGGTAAACGGACTCGGACCCATAATTTGACGATCCCGGAGGGTCCGTAGGAAAATATGGAACTTGGGCGTATTCCCGGAATCGAATTCCGAGGTCCCAAGCCCGAGAAATGAATTTTTGAAGAAAATTATTTTCTGAAATTGATTATAAGGTTTGGAAATGAATTTTGATTAGAACATGTTGGTATCGGGCCCGTATTTTAGTTCCGGCACGCGGTATAGGTCTTATATATGATTTAAGATAATTCTGTAATGTTTGGTAAGAAACGGAATCCGTTTGACGTGATTTGGACCCTAAATGCAAAGTTTGATGTTTAAAGAAGTTTTGAGAAATTTCATTGATATTGAGGTTTAATTCGATGTTCATGATATTATTTTGGTGATTTTATTACCCGAATAAGTCTGTATGATATTTTTGAGGTTGTGTGTATATTTGGTTTGGAGCCCCGAAGGCTCGAGTGAGTTTTGGATAGGCCACGGGGTGGGTTTTTAGACTTAGAAAGTTGCAGATTTTAGCTGGTGTGCCCAGGCCTGCAGGCTTCGCATTTGCGAATCCTGGCTCGCAAATACGAGCTCGCAAATGCGAAAGTTGGATCGCAAATGCGAAACCAGCCCAGGCCTATGTTGCTCGCAAATGTGAGGGTCCCTTTCCGCAAATGCGATGCCTTCGCCGCAAATGTGACCTATGTGTCGCAAATGCGACATTGTGTTTGCAAATGCAAAAGTCCAGCATTTCTGAAGGGTTTGCAAATGCGAGCCCTGTTTCGCATTTTCCAACATAGCAGAGGTTGGGATTCGCAATTGCGAACCCCTATTCGCAATTCCCACATCTGCAACCTGCAACTTTTATACTTAGATGATTTTTAACCTATTTTTCACATCTTTTCAAAACACAAACTCCCTAGGGCGATTTTTCATGAACAACTCTTCTTCCAAAACGATTATACGAGCGAATTGGTGGTGGAATCAAGGGGTAAAGCTATAATTTAATCGTGAATTGTATTCGTGGCATCGAGATCCCGGAGAAGCTTTTGGACCGTAGTTGGAGGCTACCTTCAATCCACGCGGAGATCCAAGGTAGACCCGCAGGCGTCCGCAGGCCCTGTCGTCTCCCTCTATCCCTATTTCCTGTTTCATTTTCCTTTTATTCAGAAACAATATACTGTTATTTCTTCAGACTTTGTATGTAGCAATCTTAGACCGTCTGTGATACTGTGACACCAGGTTTTGGGTGGTTAAGGCTTAAGTATTTGTAATAGATTCAGATTTCATATATGTTATTGTCGTCATCCGCTTAAATTTGGATTTTTTTCATTGTTATCACATTATTGCCTTATATTTGTTAAAAAGAAATAATTGGATAATGAAGAAACTAGTTAAAGGATTGGCTTGCCTAGCTCACGTTAGTAGACGCCATCACGACTCCTGATGGTGGGAAATCCGGGTCGTGACAGAACCCTAAATGGAACTTGCACAAATACTGGAATGATTCTGGAAACTAGAATGGATAAATCGATGTATTCTAAAACAAAATTATTGACTAAACATGCTAAGTAACCAACAACAGTGCAACTGAACCTTGAGCTACACCTAAATTCTTCTTAACATAATCTGAAATCATAAATTGCTATTGGAACAGAATTATTTCGTGCATCAAACTAAATTGACCTTAGACTTGTGATGAAATCCTAATCTGAAGCCCTAAATACAAAAACAAAACAAATGACACACAAAACCTAAAATGCAACTAAACAGAATTGAAGTTATGATGAGCAAACCAAGAGAAGGAAGGGGAAAAGAAAAGAGAAAAACAAATAGAATTAAAGCAAAGAAAATTACCTATGTTTGTCCCAAACTGGACCCATTATGAGCTTGATCAAACTTATCAAGGCAGAAATGAACTTGAACTACCATTAATCGACTGTTCTTAACAAGAACAATCGACTAATGGATGTTTTGGGTTCACTTGACTAATCAATCGACCGGAAAATCAGAAAAGGAGAAATCAGGGCTCAACGAATCTGAGATTTAAAATCTGAGGAGTTTGGCTGTGATTTTTGGGCAATCAATAGTGAGACAGTGGTGAGGGAAGGCTAGGGGTTATATGGTGTGAATTTGGGGTCGTTTGGGTGATTTAGGGTTTTCGGGGTTCCGAATTTAGATCTAAAATTTGAGGTGCTTGGTGACGATTTGAGGGAAGCCGTTTTGGGATTCGAATAGAGGAGAGGACGGGGATTATAGGGTGTATTTTGGTGGTATTTGGAGGTGGTCCGTCACCGTGGGCGATTCCGGCGGGTGAACGACGGCGGAGATGGCGAAGTGTAAGACGGCAGCTAGGGTTTAGTGTTTCTGAGTTTGAGAGATGGAGAGTGAGCCGGGGTTTCAAGGTTTGGGGGGTGAACCGTTTTAGGACAATTAAATACTAAGGGAGTCCTTAGTTCCGGGCCATTGGATTATCAAAATCCAACTGCTGTGATGATAAAGGGATGAAACAGGGTCGTTTTGGTTGGGGCAATGCTGGAACGGGTATTTGATTTGGGCTTGGATTTTGGGGCGGGTTTTTGGTGTGTTTGGGACATATTTGGGCAAAATGTTTGGGCTTCAGCTCTTTGGCCCAATTAAAACAAACCCCTTCTTCCAATTCTCTTTTATTACCTTTTTCTTTTTGTTTTTGTTTTTCTTTTCTTTTTTCTTTAATCAAAAACCTAAATTAATCTAAACTATAAAACTAACCAATTTCCTAAAAATTATAAAAATTCCTAAATCCTAAATCAAAAAGAAAATCAATAATCTAGCAATTAAAAGGTAAACATGTAAAATGGACCATTTTTTTTAATTTTTATTTTTAATGGAACAAATAATTAACTAATTAATCCTAAAAATGTAAAAATAAAACCTAAATGCAATGCATGGTATTTTGGCATTTTTCACGATTTTTAATGAAAATTAAACGTGCACAAAAATGCAAACAATTAATAAAATCATACAAAAATCCTATCAAATGGCAAATAATTAGAAAAAAAACTATTTATTTGGATTTTATAAGAGTAATTCAAATAAGGCAAAAATTACGTACTCACACTATGTATTTTGCTTATAATATATATACAGAATACATAAGTGGCCCCCTAAACTTGGCCATCTTTTTCATTTGGACACTTAAACATATAGTAGTTTCTATTGGGCACTTTAAGTGAAGACAAATTGTGCCAGTTAGACACATATTTTGTTGCTCCAAACAAACTAAAACGTGTGTATTTCACTTGCTGCCAACATGACAAAGTAGGACCAATAAGAAAAAAAAAACATGTCACTAAAGAAAAAAAGCCAAATTTGAAGGACCCTTGGAGATGAAAGCTCGTCACTTTCTCCACCCACTATTTTGCCGTCAATGAACACTGTCGGAACTATTGGATTGCAACTGAGACTTGAAAGCTCGTATTATCACCATTATCTTTTCAGCTACATCCTTTGCAACTTTCAGCAAGCAAACGGATTTGCCACCCGTACTAGCAACACCCAAACCCACCACCGCAGTAGTCCCTCACTAGAAAGCTGCTCTAATAGCCTTGTCCTCTTCATCTTCAAAACCATCAAAAGCCACTTCCATCACCGCTTACAATTGTCCTTCGATGGCGACCATTAGGTCCTTAGGTGGGTTTTTGTCCGGGCTTTAGCTTCGCAGTGGTGGCGATGCGGCAAGCAACGCTTCTTTCATTCTTAATTGACCATTTTCCTATTGAATATGAAGTGTATTTTTAAAAAGATTTCCGGTATTGACTATAATTTTTGGTTACTGGAATTGAATTTGAAAGGTAGAGAGTGATTAGCATGGTAGTGGAGGAAGCGTGGTGATACTGAAGCAACTGTTATAGTGGTGGAGATGGTGGCGGCACAAAGGAAGAAGAAAGAGATTGAAAGAAAATATTGAAGAAAAAAGAATCTACTTCTTCTCACGCGCTCAACACAAGTGGTGTATTACACACACTGCCATATCAGTAGTGTGTGTCTAATTGACACAATTTGTGTTCACTTAAAGTGCTCAATAGGTACATGCCTTAGTTTAGGTGTCCAAATTAAAAAAAATGCCAAGTTTAAGGGGCCGCATATGTATTTTGCCTCCATATATATATATATATATATATATATATATATATATATATATATATATATATATATATATATATATACTAGTTTCTCGACACGTGCATCGCATGTGTTTGTTAAATGATATAATACTTGACTGTGTAAATAGTGGTGGTGGCGATGCGGCAAGCAACGCTTCTTTCATTCTTAATTGACCATTTTTCTATTGAATGTGAAGTGTATTTTTAAAAATATTTTCGGTATTGACTATAATTTTTGGTTACTGGAATTGAATTTGAAAGGTAGAGAGCGATTAGCATGGTAGTGGAGGAAGCGTGGTGATGCTGAAGCAACTGTTATAGTGGTGGAGATGGTGGCGGCACAAAAGAAGAAGGAGATTGAAAGAAAATATTAAAGAAAAAAGAATCTACTTCTTCTCACGCGCTCAACACAGGTGGTGTATTACACACTGCCATATCAGTAGTGTGTGTCTAATTGACACAATTTGTGTTCACTTAAAGTGCTCAATAGGTACATGGCTTAGTTTAGATGTCCAAATTAAAAAAAAAATGCCAAGTTTAAGGAGCCGTGTATGTATTCTGCCCATATATATATATATATATATATATACTAGTTTCTCGACACTTGCATCGCATGTGTTTGTTAAATGATATAATACTTGGCTGTGTAAATAGTACCATATTGTAGAAACAAAATTTTAAATAAATAATTATAGATGAGCGAATAGAATATAAGTTTCTAGGAATAATCAATCTATTATAATTACAATTCTTATTTGAAATAAAATAATGTTAAAAATTTTACTTCTTGCACGACATAATTATTATTATCTTAGTCAGTTATATTGAAATAATTCCAATTTATAAATAGTAGAAGTATTACCAATTATGCGACAGAATAATCCAAGTACTTTGTTGGACGATTACAAGACAAATTTATATTGGATGAAATATTAAATCTCTAAGAAGAAGATAATAATTCTAAAATCAAAGCTCAAGCCAAAAGATACCATGCTTTGGAAATTTGTCCCGAAAAAAATAACATTTCGCAAACGAATGATTGATTTAAGCCAAATAACGTAATCTATGAATGTGACACAGTGATTGAATAAGCGAAACATAAGCTCATATTGCTAATATATTCATAAAAATAAATGTATGAAATAAAACCGATTAGGTTGAAAATTTAATATTTAATGGAAAATTTTGTTAGGTCAATTAACAAATAATTTATTAGAAATATCTTATTTATTAATATTTCATTTTTAGATTATATTTGACTGGGTCTTCTCTCTTTTCTTTTGACATTAGAAGTATTAGTTCATTATCCAAGTTTTTTGTATATACACTTTTTTATAGGTTGTTTAATATTTATGGAACTTGAGCATATTTCTTTTTTCAAAATATATATTATAAGCAGTATTTATTTTTTTCGAGCAATACAACTTCTTTTAAGAAAAGAGAAAGGCTCCATCGCCTAGCCACACTTGCTTTCATACCTGTAAATGTTGATAATCAAATTTTGATTATAAATATAAAGAAAGCAACAGTAAATAAAATTACTTAACTACTTGTCGCTTTGAATTCAGTATATGTTTGTTAATAGAACACATATAGTCAGTGATTGAATTTAGAGATACAACATCATTAGTGTTTGAATTTAATGATGTATGAAGGACTTATGCTACAGACGATCAATTCATATTAAGCAACTATTTTTCTTTTACGTAATCAATACACTACAAAAATATTCTTGTGGCAACATTTTATAGAAAGCCTTATCATATTTTATTTTGTGCATTTATTCTTTAAGGCTATTATTTACGTATAATTAGCGTAAGAACTATCACATAGACTATGCTGAATACAACGACATGCTTCACATGGTAATAGTTTTTCAAAAAATAAATTAAAAGAAAAGGAAATACCAAAGTAGTTCAAAGAAATAACATAATCATCAATTGAATAAGATAACGTTGAAC
The DNA here is from genome assembly GCF_000393655.2 of Nicotiana sylvestris. Classification (NCBI taxonomy): domain Eukaryota; kingdom Viridiplantae; phylum Streptophyta; class Magnoliopsida; order Solanales; family Solanaceae; genus Nicotiana; species Nicotiana sylvestris. Next base: position 156,969,307 of record NC_091059.1, read on the forward strand.
ATAGAATAAAGAATTATATTAGAACTTACATTAAATACAGAAGGAAGAACAATTGGGGATAATGATTGTTACTTTATTCTTTATATTGAGTTTTGAGTATAAATAAAATGGTGTTTGTAAGGCTTTTGAAGATACATTATGTTCTACTTTTGAAAAGCAACCCTACGTCTTATATTTTTTTTTTGAAAAGGCAATACAATTTTAAAAAAAAAGTAACAATAGGCACCTCTTAGTTAAAATTTAGTTTGAATATTAGATACTACTACGAACAGAGGCAGACCTAGGATTTGAGCACGACGAGGGCACCACCGTATGCTTATCACTAGCAATAAAATTCGGCATGCAACTCTTTGAAAACTTAATGATTATAATGACTTATTATACAAGTATAAACAAAAAGAAGTTCTAAAGAAAAAGAAAGCACCACACACAGAGAGAATTTTTTTCGCAAAGTAGGTGCTATGAGATAGGAAGGTGTTTGATTATGCATGTTTCACACTTTAAAATTTCTAATTTTTTAATTTAAAAAAGGAGGTCAGTGATCAAAAGGGCGCTCAAACTTTAAATTATCAAAAACTTACTAAATAAATTAAGATTAAGAGTATGTGTGATGACCCAAAAGGTCATCACTTGTTTTAAAATAAAATTACGTGTTCTGGCCTTGAAAACCTCATTTAGAGTCACCTCAATTTGCGTGCGTAGTCCGAACGCGTAGCCGGAAAGCTTAAATATGATAATCTGCGAAAAATGATAAGTTTTGATTATTTAATGAGCTAATTTGACTTCGTCAACGTTTGGGTAAACAGACCTGGACTCGTGATTTGACGATCCCGGAGGGTCCGTAGGAAAATATTGGACTTGGGCGTATGCCCGAAATCGAATTCCGAGGTCCCAAGCCCGAGGAATGAATTTTCAAAGGAAATTATTTTCTGGAATTGTTTAAAGAAATTCGAAATGAAATTTGATTAGAACATGATGGTATCGGGACCGTATTTTGGTTCTGGAACCCGGTACAGGTCTTATATATGATTTAAGACATTTATGTGGAATTTGGTGAAAAATTGATGTCATATGACGTGATTCGGACTTTAATTGCAAAATTTATGGTTAAAGAAGTTTTGAGAAAATTTCATTGATCTAGAGATTTAATTTGATATTCATGATGTTATTTTGATAATTTGATTACACGAGTAGGTCCATATGATGTTTTTGAGTTAGTATGCACACTTGGTTTGGTGTTCCGAGGGCTCGGGTGAGTTTCGGGTAGGTTTACGGGATGTCTTAGGCTTAAAAACATAGGTGTTGCAGGTTCAGAGAGATGGAAGGCCTCTGAACCGACCAGTGCGGTCCGCACAAAAAGGAATGCTGTCGCGGAGGGGCTTATGCGGCCGCACTGGATTTTGTGCGGACCGCGGTGAGGGCCTGTGCGGCCGCATTAGTTTTGGTGCGTTCCGCGGAGAAGAACACTTCACTGGTCCGACTTCGGAAGCCTATATCTTTTTATCCATAAGGAATTTTGAGATGATTCAAACACGAAAGTTGTAGTCCTTCATGTCTAGTTTCCAGAAAGGTAAAAAATTACAATTTGGACATTTGTAGAGAAAGTTATGGCCAAAATACTAAGACCTGTCACTGCAGAACACAGGAAGGCCTGTGCGGCCGCGGTTGATTTTGTACGGTCCGCACAGGGCATATGAGGGAAGTATATTTAGACGGGATTTTCAGTATTTTTCATTTTTAAGACCCCAAAAACATAAGAGGCGATTTTTCAAACAACCTTTCTTCTCCAAATCAATTGTAAGTCGTTTTTAACTAGTTATCTTCAATCACTAACATCTTTTAACATGATTTCAACTTCAAATCAATTATTTTCATGGGGAAAATTTGGGTGTTTTGGGTAGAACCTAGGTTTTTAAAAAATTGGGGATTTGGACCTCGATTTGAGGCCCGATTTCAAAACAAATTACATATTTGAGCTCGTGGGGGAATGGGTGATCGGGTTTTGATTCGAACCTCGGGTTTTGACCACATGGGCCCGTGGGTGATTTTGACTTTTTGGGTAAAACTTTGGAAAACTCATTTTCATGCATTCAAATTGATTCATTTAGCGTTTATTGATGTAATTAAGTAACTTGTGGCTAGATACGAGTGAATTGGCGGAGGAATCGAGGGGTAAAGCTATAATTGAAACTTGAGTTGTGTTTGAGGCATCGAGGTAAGTGTTTGATCTAACCTTAGCTTGAGGGATTAGGAGTTGAGTCTTATTTGCTACGTGATAATTGTTGAGTACGGCGTATAGGAATGTTGACGAGTATCTATACGTTGGTATCTAGCATGACTGTGAGTCTTTAAATTTTGAAGATCTTGATTTCGTTGTATCTTTCATGCCTTGGGATGATTTCTAATTGTTGTGGAAAGTTTGTAGAAGGAATTGTAACCTTTGAACATCGAGGAGCATTGGCTCAAGTTATATTATGAATTGTGAAAGTATATGAGATGATTGAACCCTTTGGAGCATCGGCTCAAGTTATATTATGAATTGTGAAAGTATATGAGATGATTGAACCCTTTGGAGCATTGGCTCAAGTGGTAAAGTGAGTTATGAAATAAAAGTTAAAGAAAGAGAAAGAGTTATTAAATTATCCTCTTGCCGGGATATTGTTGCTTTATCGATTATCTCCCTTGCCGGGATGTTGAGATTATTGATGTTGTTCCCTTGTCGGGATCTCAATTACTATTTTGTTTATTCCCTTGCCCCTTTGCTTATGATTGTTGTTTGGGTGAGGAAGAGTGTTAAAGCACGAAGGGTGATGCCGTGCATTATTTGCTATTGTAAGGAAAGAGTGTAAAGCACGAAGGGTGATGCCGTACCGCACGACGTACCATTCCGTGTTGATTCTATTGATTATATGGTGAGGAAAGAGAGTAAAAGCACGAAAGGAGATGCCGGGAACATTTTTGATTATATGATTGTTTGGTGAGGACGAGAGTAAAAGCACGAAGGGTGATGTCGTGCACATTTTTATTATATAACTGCTTTGGTAAGGCTGAGAGTAAAAGCACGAAGGATGATGCCGTACAATTGTTGATTCTGCTTCCTTGTTGATATTCTCGTTATGTTGTTTCTTTCCTTACTTGATGCATTTCTATTCGGAACTATTATCTCCCCCACAGCATGTTTCCCCCTCCCACATTGACTGGTTATTTCTGTATTTCTTTTCCACTGTATATATATATATATATATATGAACTGCACAGGTTTATTTGGTAGTCTGGTCCTAGCCTCATCACTACTTCACCGAGGTTAGGCTAGACACTTACCAGCACATGAGGTCAGTTGTGATGATACTACACTCTACACTGTGTGTAGATCTAGGAGCCGCTTTTGGACAGTAGTTGGAGGGATTCCTTCAGTCCACTCGGAGACCCAAGGTAGACCTGCAGGTATCCACAGGCCCTGGCGTCTCCCTCTATCTCTATTTCCTGTTTTATTTCCTTTTGTTCAGAAATAGTGTATTATATTTCTTCAGCCCTTGTATGTAGTAACTATTAGACAGTATGTGACACTGTGACACCAGGTTTTGGGGTATTTGAGGTTTAAAAGTTGTAATAGACGTACCCTTAAGATATATAATTGTTGACTTCCGCTTATTTATTTAATATTCCGCTTTTATCATTAGTATCGACTTGTGTTTGTTAAAAAGGAGCAAAAATGAAAGTGTAGCAAGTAGTTAAGGTTTGGCTTGCCTAGCTCCCATTAGTAGGCCCCATCACGACTCCCGAGGGTGGGAAATCCAGGTCGTGACAAGTTGGTATCAGAGCTCTAGGTTGCATAAGTCTCATAGTTATCAGACAAGCTTAGTACAGTCTGAGGGATCAGTACGGAGACGTCTGTATTTATCCCCCAGAGGCTACAGAGTTAAGAAAAACTTCACATTTGTTCTTTCTCGTCGTGCGGTTTTGTTTCTCAATGCTAATTGAACTTCTACTCTGTTCTTTCGCAGATGGAGAGAACCCGCGCTTCCTCATCCTCCGCTCAGTAGCCCGAGCCCCCAGCAGCGGCTCCCACGAGGGACAGAGGGCGAGGCCGAGGCCGTGCTAGAGGCCGAGGTAGGGGAAAATCTCAGCCCCGAGCAGCAACCCCAGTGACGGAGCCTCAGGTTGATTTTGATGAGGAGGTTCCGGCTTCAATAGTTCCGGTAGGCCCAGCTCAGGTCCCAGAGGGGTTTATTACTATCCCAGTTCTTCAGGATGCTCTGGTCCGATTAGAGGGCCTCATGGAGAGTGTTACCCGAGCAGGCTTGCTTCCTGTAGCACCAGCCATCTCTCAAGCTAGATGAGGGGCCCAGACTCCTGCTACTCATACTCCGGAGCAGGTAGCTCCTCAGATTCAGACTCCAGCGGTTCAGCCAGTTAGAGCAGTACAGCCGGGTGTGGTACCTCAAACCGGTGATGGAGCGGCTATGTCCGCCGATGCTTTGTGGAGACGGGATATATTCACCAAGATCTTCACTTCTACTTTCAGCGGTGCATCTACTGAGGATCCCCAAGATTATCTAGACAGCTGTCATGAGGTTCTCAGGAATATGGGCATTGTTGAGACCAATGGGGTTGATTTTGCTACATTTCGCTTGTCTGGATCCGCCAAGACTTGGTGGAGGGATTATTGCTTAGCGAGACCAGCCGGATTGCCAGCCTTGACTTGGGAGAAGTTTACAGTGTTATTCCTGGAGAATTTTCTCCCCGTTACTCAGAGAGAGACCTATCGGAGGCAGTTTGAGCGCCTCCAGCAGGGTTCCATGACTGTTACCCAGTATGAGACCAGGTTCATCGACTTAGCTCGTCATGCTCTCATCATACTCCCCACCGAGAGAGAGAGAGGGTGAGGAGGTTTATTGATGGTTTTATTCAGACGATTCGTCTTCAGATGTCTAGAGAGGCTGGGAGTGAGATTAGTTTCAGGAGGCGGCCAATGTGGCCCGTAGAGTTGAGATGGTTCTGTCATAGGGAGGAGGTCATGGGTCAGAAAAGAGGCCCCGTCATTAAGGCCAATTCAGTGGTACCTCATTCGGAGGTCAAAATTCGTATGGTAGAGGCCATTCTCCTAGTCCCTTTCAGTCAGCGCTCCAGGTTTCTCTCGTTACTTCAGGTGATCGTGGTCCCCAGATGCAATATCCCGATCAGTAGTCCTACAGTGCACCACCTGTTCCTATCAATGCACTGCCGCTTCAGAGTTTTCGAGGTGGTCATTCAGGTCTCCAGGGCCAACAGTCTCAGCAGACGAGGGCTTGTTACACATATGGTGATCCGGGTCACATTTCCAGGTTTTCCCCTCGAGCACCGAGTAGCTCTCAGCATCAGGATTCTCGTGCTATAGTACAGGCACCAGGTGTTCCACAGCCCGCCCAGCCAGCTAGAGATGTGGGTAGAGGTGCTAGAGGTAGAGGTAGAGGTACTAGAGGTGGAGCTCAGGCCGTCAGAGGTGGAGGCCAGCCAGCTGCAGGTCATCCCAGAAATGTAGTTCAGGGTGGTGGGGCCCAGCCCCTATGTTATGCCCTTCTAGCCAGGCCCGAGGCTGAGGCTTCAGATGCAGTCATTACAGGTACTATTCTAGTTTGTGATAGAAATGCTTCAGTGTTATTTGATCTAGGGTCTACCTACTCGTATGTGTCATCTTATTTTGCACCGTATCCGGTCATACCTAGTGATTCATTGAGTATTCCTGTTTATGTGTCTACACTGGTGGGTGATTCTTTAGATCGAGTCCATTGTTCTTGTATTGTGGTGACTGGGGGTCTTGAGACTTGTGTGGATTTGTTGCTTCTAGACATGGTCGATTTCGATGTTATATTGGGGATGGACTGGTTATCACCTTACCACGCTATCTTGGACTATCATGCCAAGACTGTGACCTTAGCCTTACCGGATTTGCCTCGTTTAGAGTGGAGAGGGACTCCTGGTCCTTCTACCCGCAGTGTTATCTTGTATGTGAAGGCTCGACGTATGGTCGAGAAGGGGTATTTGGCCTATTTGGCATATGTTCGTGATTCTAGTGCTGAGGTCCCTTCTATTGATTCTGTGCCCGTTGTTCGAGAGTTTCCTGATGTTTTCCCTTCAGACCTGCCGAGTATGCCACCCGATAGGGATATTGACTTTTGCACTGATTTGGCTCCGGGCACTCAACCCATTTCTATCCCGCCATATCGTATGGCCCCGCCGGAGTTGAAAGAGTTGAAGGAACAATTGAAAGACTTGCTTGAGAAGGGTTTCATTAGACCCAGTGTTTCGCCTTGGGGTGCACCGGTGTTGTTTGTTAGGAAGAAGGACGGACCGATGAGAATGTCTATTGATTACCGACAGTTGAACAAGGTTACAATAAGGAATAAGTATCCATTGCCAAGGATCGATGATTTGTTTAATTAGCTTCAGGGTGCTAAGGTGTTTTCAAAGATTGATTTGAGATCTAGCTACCATCAGTTGAGGATTATTGCATCTGATGTCCCTAAGACAGCTTTCCGCACTCGGTACGGGCATTATGAGTTCCTGGTCATGTCATTTGAGTTGACCAATGCCCCAACAGCTTTTATGGATTTGATGAATCGAGTGTTCAGGCCTTATTTGGACTCATTTATGATAGTCTTCATTGATGATATTTTGATATATTCCCGCTGTCGCACCTCCTTTTTACCGGGCCCGTGGGGGCGCGTGGGGAGTTTTCTCCAATTAAAGGAAAGTCGAAACGGAATTTGTATGTTTGTTTCAGAGTCGCCACCTGGGAATTTTAAGGCGTCCCAAGTCACCGGTTTTAATCCCTGAATCGAGGAGAATATGACTCTGTTTATTATTCTACGAACCAGAAATCCTGAGTAAGGAATTCTGTTAATCCGGAAGAAGGTGTTAGGCATTTCCGAATTCCGTGGTTCTAGCACGGTCGCTTAACTGTTTTTATATTTGGCTCAATTATCTTGATTTTACTAAATACATTTTTATTACATGATTTTATTACCGCTTTTATTTAGATTGTTGACAATTATATAAACGAATCACGCGTACGTATACTCGTATTATATACCTTTTATAATCATAGAGAATCGTGCCACGGATATGTGTACACAAAAAGGTTGATAATATTTTTTTATATTTTTATTATAAAAAATCCTACGTTCGAAATTAGAAATAAAATTAAGAACATCGTCGCCCTTGTATGATTAAATAGTGAACTGCACATCTCGGGTTTTTAGGAAATTAATTTGCTATTCTCCGAAAAAAATTCCTTTTATTAAATATTCGCTCGAAGTTGCGCGAACGCATAATTCTAATTGCTTTTAGAAATATAATCAGGTCACGCGAACGTATCCCTAATCACAAAAATATTCTTGATGGTAGTATAAATTTTGTTTGCAAATTGTTTATTACATCCATATTATTTTATATGAAAATCATGAGAAATCCTTATTTTGAGATACCCTTAAATTCTTTGAAAAGAATTTACAATTTATTAGACGTTGATCGCAAATTATATTTTTCGTGTATGAATTATATTCCTCCAAGCTATTCAAATTTAAAGAAAAGAATAAACATATGATTAACACTATTTTTTAGTAAATACAACATATGTATACTCAGAATGTGAATAGCGTATGAAACTAAAAAAAAAATCAATTCTTGAAAGGAAGTGATATTTTCGAAGAATTCTCATTATTCTTTTTGCAACGAATGTTATTTTTGCACTCTTAAAATTGTTACACATTATAAATCTAATCTACTTCTACATCGTTTGTTCTTAATCCAATAGGCGAAATTACTTTGATTAATTCTGCTTATGATTGAGTTTGGGATATATATATTATAATCAAACCAATTTGATTCTCAATCTATGTGAACTATTGTTAAACACTAACTTTTGCATTGTATAAATTCCTAGGCCATTTGTTATTAAGAAAGAAAACAAATCTACCTGTTGACTTAATAAGATGATATTACATTAGTCACCATATTTCAACATTATGAACATAACGACGGATCGTACTAATGCATCTTTCAACTGTTGATTATAAACATAACCATTATTATGCCATATATAAACAAAATAAAACTAACATTATTTGATCTACAACTAAATCGGATGGTTGACAAAATAGGCTAGCGATATAGTTTTTTTTTTATTCTTTACTTAACTAACAATGCCACAAGACTTAATTAATGGCCAACTTTATGCCATATTTCCTATTTTTTGATAATTCAATCACAACTATACATAATGAAATTCTGAAATATATACCACTATTACAACATTTATACGAAATTCAAATGGGAATGATTAACTATAGTCATTATGTCAAGCATACTACCATGTTAAATAACTAAAACAAAACTGAAATTTAAACTAATAGATTTAAACGAGTAAAAGACATAATTATAATCCCAAACTTCATTTTTCTTCCAATGTACTTCTCACAACATGAGTCTTAAAAGTATGTACCTGGAAATGAGGGCAGAAGAGGTGAATTTCAGCAGTAACAGCAACAACAAAACAACAGAATATACCAGTAACTCAGCAGGTTTGATCAAGACCCGTGAAACCAGCTGAGCAGTAACAAAATTTTAAGAAAAATTTTCAGATTTGAACCAAACAATACCACTAAAACAGACCCGGACAGATTCAAAAATATGTTTCTGATTTTTCTTTTCTTCTTCTACATATGTTTCAGATTGTGTGTGTATGTGTGTGTTCTCTTTTTTGTTTCTTTTTCTGTTTTCTTCTTCCTCTTCAGATTTTCATTTTTCTGATTTTTCTGCTTAGTTTTCTTTCTTTTATCTCCCTCTATGTATTCAAAATCTCTCTGTAAATCAGTCCCAATTCCCTCTATCTTATACAGGTCTGCCTCTCTTTTTGCAGCCTACTGTTTGGACCCCTTCTTCGTTTAAAAACCAGAAAATCATATCCAAAATCTGCTTTTAACTACTTTAAATCCCATTAAGTGAACTTTTTCCTGATTTCCAGCATTCCCATTACCCTTTGTTTCCCATTATCCCATTAATTAATAGCCACTAACATTCCACTTTCAGCACACTACTATTATCATATTACCCTCATTGTTTTATCCCCAGAAATACCCCTGAAATCCTACTGTTATTACTGTTTTTTAAACTAAAAATCAGAATCTGATATAGAACAGATTTTATAATCTGTTCAAGCAGCTATAACCAATCCTATAATTAACCTCCTAATACAATTGTATTTAACCAACACTTTGTAAAATTGAAATTAAACCTAATCATCACAACAACATCACACTGAACAAAAGAACAATTTAAACTGAATTTCAACATTGAACTAAGATTAAACAAATACAGGAGCATTGTCAATATACTGACAATGCCCTGAAATCAACTGGTTCAGAAATCAACATACACGAATGATCGACAATCTTTCTGACTTATTAAACAAGAAATAACTAGTTGGGAAGAACTAATTAACTGACTTCAATAAAATGATAACAACCAAAACAGACAACAGAGTATTACAATCAGCATTAAAGGCAATAAGAATTTACAAAACAACTAATTGACGAACTTAATCGAGTCGATTACACATATTATAAACAATCATAATCAACAAAAATAATAGTATAATTCTGATCAAATAGATGGGTATGAGACAGAATCACGGAATCAACTAAACAAATATGAAAACTTACACCAGCTACTGAAACAGGCAACAATATATACATAGAATATAAAAAGAAATAGGAAAAATACCTTTGAATCTTTAAATTCACACGGACACAGGGTCGACTCGGACTTGGACCTTTTGAGGCTGAACAGACTTTATTTGAAGTATTCTCAACTGAGAATACCTCGATTAAAGTCTCTTAGACCTCAATCCCTCACTTGAATTAGACAAATTCCATGACTGGAAATTTTTAGGGTTTCAGATTTTTTGATTTCAAATCCGAACATTTCTAGGTATATTCGAATCAAACCAATGGTATTCTAGGCACGAGGGAGATCAGGTGGGTAACTGGTGTGAGTTTGAGGTAGGTTGGGATAGGGTCAGGTTTCACTCGAATCTTCAAATGAAGATTCGAAGGATTCGAGCCATGCAACTAACAGATCCGTGGTGAGGGTATTTAGGGGAAGCTGTGGTGTTATTTTGGAGGCCATTGGAGAAGATAAGGTTTTCAGGCCAACCTTCGATTTAAGATTCGAAGAGTTGGGGCCTGATTCGAAGGAAACTAAGGCCAGATCCGTGAAGAGGAGGTTGTGAAGAGTCTGGGGTGTTAAGGTGGTGACCGGCGGCGTTGTTGCTGCCGGGTTTCAGGCGGTGGGGAATGAGGGCGGCTAGGGTTAGGGGTGTGATTTCGGAGGGGATAATGAACAGTAGAGAGGAGGGGGGGTGTTTAGTTAGGGGGCCGGGGTATGGTTTAGGATTTATATAGGGAAGGGGTGAGTTAATCTTGACCGTTAGATCAAACAGGATCAATGGTCTGGATCGACTCATTTAACCAAACGATGTCGTTTGGTTTAATTCGGGGGAACGGGTTGAATCGGGGCAATGGGTCGGGTAAGGGTTCCGGATAAGGGTAGGGGATCTCAGCTGTTGGATGGATTTAATCCAATGGCCCTTGATGAAGGATGACCAAACGCCGTCGTTTGGTTTGTTTGAATTGGACCGGACATGGGGTTGTTTGGATTGGGCTGTGGGGTTTATTTTGTTTGGGCCTGGATTTAGGTCCAGGTCCGATTTTTACTTTTACAATTTATTTATTTTTCTAATTTTATTCTTAATTATTAAAATCTTAATTAAAATTATAAAAACAAAATTATCATTACAAAAATATTGATTACTTTTTTTTTAGTAACTATTAACACATAGATAAAACATTAATCACACAATGACATAATTAAATGACGAAAAAAATAATATAAATACATATTTTTGCGATTTTCCTTTTTATTTCTTAAATTAAAATATTAAATTGCATGCACATGTAGTTTTATTTTATTATTTATTTTACTATGACAAAGTAAACATTTATGAACATAACACAAATAATTAATAAACGCCACACAAATTCTAAAATTGCACACTAAAAGAAATTCATTTTATTTTTGATTTATTTTGGAGTAGTTTTCGTGAGGCAAAAATCACGTGCTCACTGCTGCCCCTCTTTGTGCGGAAACTCGAAGAGTTTTCGTGCAAAGATAAAGTGAGCGGATACGAGCGATTTTTGTCCGTTCAAATACTCCGTGGGAAGCATTTTTGAAAGATTTGACCGAACCTCTGCTTCAAAGGTTTCCTACATATCCTTGGCTATAAAGGAATCGGGTCAATGTAGTTCGGGAAGTTTTGGGTAGCTGGGACTACCGTGGGACTGTGAAGTTACTGCTGTTTCGTGCTGCTTTTACTGCTTGCTGACCTCCTTATTACACCTTGCTTCAAAGGTAAAACAAAAAGCTAAATCAGACTATGGTACATGAATTATAAAATCTTATCTAGATCATGCCCTTGCGTTTCTTGTTGTCTTGATATCTTGACGACTCTTGGGCATTTTGCTTATTCTGCATTTCCTTTCATTGTGTCCCGTATTTCCTTTCTCTGTTTGGGACTCTTGTGTTTCCTGCTGGGGATTTTGTTGGACTCCTCTGCTTTATTGACTCTAAGTGTGCTCCTTTCTCATATGAGCGGGCTTTTGATTTCAATACTTCAATTATATTCCCTTGTTCTCCAGGTGGGCGCCTGACTTCTGTTGCTTCAATTTTTTTCCCTTATTCTCCAGGTGGGAGCCTGACTTCTGCTTCCTTTTTCATCCTTCCTTTGTCCTTGTTCTTCAGGTGGATGCCTGATTTTCTCCTTTCTTTTCTTCATCCTCATTCTCCAGGTGGACGCCTGATTTCTTCTTTAATTTTTCATCCTCATTCTCCAGGTGGACGCCTAATTTCTTCTTTAATTCTTCATCCTCATTCTCCAGGTGGACGCCTCATTTTTTTTTAAATTTTTCATCCTCATTTTCCAGGTGGACGCCTGCTTTCTTCTTTAATTCTTTATCCTCATTCTCCAGGTGGACGCCTGATTTCTTCGTAAAATTTTTCATCCTCATTCTCCAGGTGGACGCCTGACTTCTTCTTCAATTTTTCATCCTCATTCTCTAGGTGGACGCCTGACTTCTTCTTAAATTCTTCATCCTCATTCTCCAGGTGGACGCGTGACTTCTTCTTAAATTCTTCATCCTCATTCTCCAGGTGGACGCCTGATTTCTTCTTTAATTTTTCATCCTCCTTCTCCAGGTGGACGCCTGACTTCTTCTTAAATTCTTCATCCTCATTCTCCAGGTGGACGCCTGACTTCTTCTTAAATTCTTCATCCTCATTCTCCAAGTGGACGCCTGATTTCTTCTTTATCTCTTCATCCTCATTCTCCAGGTGGACGCCTGATTTCTTCTTCAATTTTTCATCCTCATTTCTCCAGGTGGACGCCTGACTTCTTCTTAAATTCTTCATCCTCATTTTCCAGGTGGACGCCTGACTTCTTCTTTAATCTTTCATCCTCATTCTCCAGGTGGACGCCTGACTTCTTCTTAAATTTTTACATCCTCATTCTCCAGGTGGACGCCTGACTTCTTCTTCAATTTCTCATCCTCATTCTCCAGGTGGACGCCTGACTTCTTCTTAAATTCTTCACCGGGTGTTTCTTGACACAAATGTTGTTTTTGCCCCTGTTTCAAATTAAAGAAAACTTCGTTAGTTTAAAATAGGGTGGTTAACTAGGGCATTCTTGCCGACGGTGGGGCTTCTCTTCGTCTTGTTTTATTGCCTTGGAATGGTTGAAAAGACTATTCTGTCCTTGTAATTGATCTTTAACTATAGGATCCCCAACTATATGTTTTCCTTCAAACCTTTTTAACCGCAATCATATGTCTCTCCTGACATTGTTGATCCACTTTTGATTCCACTTTTCTTCCACCCATATCTTATTTTTATCCTATTACCTACTGCCCATCATGGCCGTATTTTTGTCCTATGCAATCTTGAATCTTGGTATTATACCTTGATATTCCTTCTTATTTGTTTGGAACAAAACTCATCTCAAAAACTTTAGAATTGTAAGATTATCAGTGACGAAAACATGATGATTTCGAAAATCTAGAATGAAAAGAAAAATCCAAATTTGGATGACTGTTGGAGAAAACTAAAGGACTTATCTGATTGGAGTCACTGGCACCAATGATCATGGTATGCATTTTGGATTAATCAACCCAGTCTTTTAATCAATCTCCTTTCAATTGTCTCATTTTGTTTTCCCAAAATTTCCATAATCCAACTTCATCTTTTCATTTTACAGACTTGTTTGACTTGCAATATCTTAAAGAGTTTTCACCGACAAACCTTCCTCATTTGTTCATTTCTTAATCCCTTTTCACCTTATGGTGCCTGTGAAGGTTTTCACCAATAAGACTCTCTCATTTTACTTTCTCTCAACTTCCGTCGTCTTATGGTGCCCGTGTGGGTTTTCACCTATAAGACTCTCTCATTTTCTCTTTCTTTTCTTGTTTGTACCAAAGTGTTATGAACCATCTTTATTTGCTTGACTCAGCATTTTTCTAAGATTGATTGAAAGGTCTTTTTGGTATGTGGTTGAAAATGGAAAGGTATCAAAAAAAGGTTAAACAGCTTTGATATGGGTTTAAAATTACAACTTTTGGAATTTTTTCCTTATTTTCAATACAATTCCTGCCCCAGTTTCTTGATTGGGGTCTCTTAATGTTTCTTTTTTGTGCACATTATGCATATTGTGCACCCTATGACCGAGCCGTGAGGCGCCTACGTACCCTTCTTTGAGGAATCAGGTCAAACGTAGTTCACTAAATAATAGTGTTTTTTATTATTATTATTATTATTATTATTATTATTATTATTATTATTATTTCATATTTGATTTTCATTGATTCCAAGAGAGGGTAGGAAAGAAACAAATATGGCTCAAAGGGGAAGCAAAGGGTATAATGTTTGGATAGCAGAATAAATTGCCTTTGTCATTCCAATCTTCGAAATAATGTTAAATACAAACATTCAAAAAGTTATGCATAATATCTCTTTACCACGTCAGAATTGATAGCCATGTCTATGAATTTGCCTTCAATATCTGTTAAGCATAGTGCACCATTCGATAATACTCTGGTCACAATGAATGGTCCTTGCCAATTCGGGGCAAATTTGCCTTTTGCCTCAACCTGATGTGGAAGAATACGTTTCAGCACATGTTGACCCACTTCAAACTTCCGGGGACGCACCTTTTTGTTGTATGCTCTTGCTATTCTTCTTTGATACAATTGGCCATGACATACTGCGGCCAATCATTTTTCATCAATCAAGTTTAACTGTTCCAGACGGGTTTTGACCCATTCATCATCATCAATCTTAGCTTCGGCGATGATCCGAAGGGAAGGAATTTCAACTTCTGCAGGAATTACTGCCTCAGTGCCATATACCAACAAATAAGGAGTTGCTCCTACTGAAGTGCGAACAGTAGTGCGATATCCCAACAACGCAAATGGTAATTTTTCGTGCCATTGCCTTGAACTTTATACCATTTTCCGAAGTATCTTCTTTATGTTTTTGTTGGCTGCCTCGACTGCTCCATTTGCCTTGGGCCGATATGAGGTAGAGTTGCAATGTCTTAAACTGTTGACATACTTCCCTCATCAAGTTACTGTTAAGATTAGCACCGTTATCTGTGATGATCACCTTTGGGATTCCGAATCGACATATGATATTTGAGTGGACAAAATCGACCACAGCTTTCTTGGTCACTGATTTGAATGTTTTGGCCTCAACCCATTTGGTAAAATAATCAATGGCTACCAGAATGAACCTGTGCCCATTGGATGCTGCCGGCTCAATTGGTCCAATCACATCCATGCCCCAGGCAACGAAGGGCCATGGTGCCGACATTGTGTGCAACTCGGATGGTGGAGAATGAATCAAATCTCCGTGTATCTGGCATTGATGACACTTGCGCACAAAACTGATACAATCTCGCTCCATGGTAAGCCAATAGTAACCAGCTCGGAGGATTTTCTTTGCCAACACATATCCACTCATGTGGGGTCCGCAAACTCCTGAATGTACTTCAGACATGACAGTTGTAGCTTGTCTGGCATCTATGCATCTTAATAATCCAAGATCTGGTGTTCTTTTATACAAAACTCCTCCGCTTAAGAAGAATCCATTTGCCAATCGCCTAATGGTCCTCTTTTGATCTCCTGTGGCTTGTGCGGGATATATCCCCATCCTGATATACTCCTTGATGTCGTGGAACCATGGTTCACCATCAAATTCTTCTTCAACCATATTGCAATAAGCGTGCTGATCGTGGACTTGAATATGTAGTGGATCCACATAAGCTTTGTCTGGATGGTGCAACATTGATGCCAAGGTAGCCAATGCATCGGCAACCTCATTATGGATCCTTGGAATATGCCGGAACTCCACTGATTGAAAACGCTGACAAAGATCATGTAGACATTGTCGGTATGGTATGAGCTTCAAGTCTCGGGTTTCCCATTCTCCTTGAATTTGATGTACCAGAAGATCCGAATCTCCCATGACTAAGATTTCCTGGATACCCATGTCTGCGGCTAGCCTTAACCCCAAAATACAAGCTTCATATTCAGCCATATTATTGGTGCAATAAAATCGTAGTTGAGCCGTAACAGGATAGTGATGCCCTGTTTCAGAAATGATTACAGCTCCTATCCCGACTCCTTTCATGTTAGCAGCCCCATCGAAGAAAAGTTTCCAGCCAGGTTTTTCAATTTGCTCGATCTCATCGATATGCATTATTTCTTCATCGGGAAAATAGGTTTTCAATGGCTCGTACTCCTCATCGACCGGGTTTTCGGCTAAATGATCGGCCAGTGCTTGGGCTTTCATTGCAGTTCGAGTCACATAGATAATGTCGAATTCTGTGAGCAATATCTGCCACTTTGCAAGTCTTCCCGTTGGTATAGGCTTTTGAAAAATATATTTCAACGGATCCAAACGCGAAATGAGGTAAGTAGTGTAGGACGACAAATAGTGTTTCAACTTCTGAGCTACCCACGTTAGGGCGCAACATGTCTTTTCCAGATGAGTATACTTAACCTCACAAGCTGTGAATTTCTTGCTAAGGTAGTAGATGGCCTGTTCTTTCCTGCCGGTGAGGTCATGTTGCCCCAATACACAACCAAATGAATTTTCCAAGACCGTCAAGTAAAGAATCAGAGGTCTTCCTAGCTCCGGCGGGACCAGCACGGGTGGGTTCGACAAGTATCCTTTTATCTTATCAAACGCTTCTTGACACTCATCGGTCCATTGACCGCAGCATCCTTTTTCAACAATTTGAAAATAGGCTCACAGGTTGTCGTAAGCTGAGCAATAAACCTGCTGATGTAATTCAACCTCCCTAACAAACTCATTACTTCAGTTTTGTTCCTTGGAGGTGGCAATTCTTAGATGGCTTTGATTTTTGATGGGTCTAGCTCGATGCCTCGCCGACTGACTATGAATCCCAGCAACTTTCCAGATGGAACTCCAAATGCGCATTTGGCAGGGTTAAGCTTGAGATTGTACCTGCGAAGTCTTAAGAAGAATTTCCTCAAATCCCCAACATGGTCGGCCTGATGCTTTGATTTTATGATCACATCGTCCACGTATACCTCAATCTCCTTGTGTATCATATCATGAAACACTGTGGTCATCACTCTCATGTAGGTTGCTCCGGCGTTCTTCAAACCGAATGGCATTACCCGGTAGCAATAAGTTCCCCATGGTGTGATGAATGCCGTCTTTTCTGCATCTTCTTCATCCATTAGAATTTGATGATACCCGGCATAACAATCCACGAAAGATCCTATATCATGCTTGGCACAATTATCGATCAAAATATGGATATTGGGTAATGGGAAATTATCCTTCGGACTTGCTTTGTTGAGATTGCGGTAGTCGACGCATACTCTAATTTTGCCGTCTTTCTTTGGCACAGGAACGATATTAGCTAACCAAACAGGATATCGAGTGACTCGAATGACCTTTGCTTCCAACTGTTTGGTGATTTCTTCCTTAATTCTCACACTCATATCAGGCTTGAATTTTCTCAGCCTCTGCTTGACAGGAGGCACCGTTGGATCGGTGGGCAATTTGTGAACCACTAAATCAGTGCTCAGGCCAGGCATGTCGTCATATGACCATGCAAAAACATCTTTGAATTCTATGAGTGCTTTAATTAACTCTTCTCGGATCCTTGGTTCGAGATGGACACTTATTTTAGTTTCCCGGATATTACTCGTGTCCCCTATATTGATGTCCTCGGTATCACTTAGGTTAGGCTTGGTTTTTTCCTCAAAGTGAATTAACTCTTTACTAATCTCTTCAAAAACCTCATCTTCATCATATTCTGATTCATAATCACAATATATTTCTTGAATTATTATTTCAGAACCAGATTGATTTTTAAGACTGGGCTGAGGATTCCTCATGCATGCCATATCACTAGAGCCAGCGTAAAAAGAACTGTACAGAAAAGAAGAAAGGGAAAAAGAAAACTATCAGGAATGATAATGAAAAAGGAAACTGTATTTTATTGGATGATGAAAGATAACAAGGTTTGCACATTTCAAACAAACTGTAAGATAAGCATTGGGATTACAACCCTGAGGTAACCCAAACAAACTGAAAGAAAATCAAAATAAACTACCAAGACTCCTTTCGAATGGGGAGAGGAGTGGCTTTCCAATTATTAAGCTTTGTTTCTGGCCCAACGAATTGAACTTCTGCGTTGCTACAACCTTCCCCGCTTTCCACCATATTCACATCGTCAAACAATTTCTCGAATCTTTCAATTAATTCCTCCTCAGGATTGACCAGGGATTTAGGAATTGTTGTTATCGGGCGATTTTTAGCACCGGTCTTGACAAAAGACTTTGATAGATGTGGGACTGGTTTTGGAAGAACCCATGCCTTTTGTTTCAGCTTTCTGGCCTTTCTCACGTCGGTGACAGTGGGTATGAATCCCAAACCAAATGTTCCCCAGTTCTCGGGGAGAGATACTGGTTGTATAATTCCTTGCAAAGATGAAACCAGACCTTTTCCGGGTATAAAACCATTTTTTAACATTTCATAGGCTACCATGACTGATGCAGAGGTTATCTTTGGATTCAGAATGTACTTCCCCTCTGGAATTTTCTCTACCGACACTGTATCGGACACTTGGTATACCCATGGTCCCTGGTCATTTTCTATTCCCTCGACCGGTACAATGGCATTGCTGTGAGCATTTAAACTTTCTTCCCCATGCACAACTATTTCTTGATGATCCCATTCAAACTTGACTGCCTGATGTAGTGTTGACGGGACTGCTTTAGCAGCATGGATCCATGGTCGACCCAACAACAAATTATAAGAAACAGTTATGTCCAGTACTTGAAACTCCATCGTGAATTCAACTGGCTCTATTGTCAGTTCCAACACTATGTCGCCAGATGAATTTCTGCTTCCACCGTCAAACCCCCGTACGCAAATGTTATTCTTCTGGATCCTCTCCTCTTTGATTTTTAATTTGCTTAAAGTGGAGAGAGGGCATATGTTTGCACTTGACCCATTGTCAACCAATACCCGGGTTACTACGGAGTTTTCACATTTCACGGTGAGGTAAAGAGCTCTGTTGTGCTCAGTCCCTTCCACAAGCAATTCATCATCAGAAAATGTAATTCTGTTTGCCTCAAAGATTCTGTTGGCTATTTTTCCCAAATGATTTACAGAGATTTTATCAGGAACGTGAGCCTCATTCAAGATTTTCATCAAAGCCAGACGGTGCTCCTCTGAATGGATCAGTAATGACAACAATGAAATTTGAGCGGGTGTCTTCTTCAATTGATCCACAACAAAATAGTCATGGAGTTTCATTTTTTTTAAAAACTCTTCCGCTTCTTCTTCCGTCACAGCTCTCTTTATTGGTGTTGGATTATTTTTAGTTTTTCTTAACTCTTCGGGAGTAAAACATCTTCCCGAACGAGTCAAACCTTGCACCTCACAGACTTCTTCCTTGACTTCTTTTCCCTTGTACATTACAGTCACCCGTTCATAGTTCCATGGAATAACTTTGTTGTTGATCACTGGTAGCTGGGTTACAGGTTTGATAATAACCCGATCTATACGGGCTCCTTCCACAACTACAATGGGTTTGCTGGAAACCCCTGGTACTATCACTTTCAACCTTTCTTGCTTTGTGACAACTTTACTCGAAGACCCCTTCTCGACTACCACAGATGGTTCATCACCATTTTTGTTCTGCTTAGGTATCGGCTTCTCCTCTGTTAACTGCTTATCTGGCTTGGCTTCATGAGACCTAATCATCATGACAGTTTGTGACGGCTTCTTTGTCTCCCCATTAGCTTGTACGATTTCTATCATATTGGCCTCCTGATGGGCTGGCATTGGATTTCTGTTGATATTGGGAGTTTAGGGGGTTTGAACCTCGATTTTGTTAGTATCAATCAGCTCTTGTATTGCATTTTTTAAATGCCAGAATTTTTCCGTATCATGGCCTGGTGTACCGGAACAATACTCACAGTTAATGGTGTAGTCCAGATTCTTTGAAGGAGGATTGGGTAGCTTGGATTGTATTGGTCTTAGCATGTCCAGCTGTCTCAACCTGTGGAACAGACTAGTGTAGGACTCTCCCAATGGAGTGTAGGTTTTCTTTTTCTGTTCCCTTTCTCCCCTGAATGTTGGCCTAGGCCTGAAACCTGGTCCGTGATAGGCTCGTGGGTAAGTACCTGATATGACAGGAGCACGCCAGTTAGCATGTGCCGGGGGACTTAAGTGAAAACTGTAACCCAGAACCACTGATTCAGGGTTTAAGAATTCGAGCTTAAAATAACTGTTATAGTTGGTTATATTTATTATCTAATTTTTACATGATATATGGCCAATATGCTAAATGATATTTTTACTTATTGAACAAGAAATAACTAGTTGGGAAGAACTAATTAACTGACTTCAACAAAATGATAACAACCAAAACAGACAATAGAGTATTACAATCAGCATTAAAGGCAATAAGAATTTACAAAACAACTAATCGACGAACTTAATCGAGTCGATTACACATATTATAAACAATCATAATCAACAAAAACAATAGTATAATTCTGATCAAATAGACGGGTATGAGACAGAATCACGGAATCAACTAAACAAATATGAAAACTTACACCAGCTACTGAAACAGGCAACAATATATACATAGAATATAAAAAGAAATAGGAAAAATACCTTTGAATCTTTAAATTCACACGGACACAGGGTCGACTCGGACTTGGACCTTTTGAGGCTGAACAGACTTTATTTGAAGTATTCTCAACTGAGAATACCTCGATTAAAGTCTCTTAGACCTCAATCCCTCACTTGAATTAGACAAATTCCATGACTAAAAATTTTTAGGGTTTCAGATTTTTTGATTTCAAATCCGAACATTTCTAGGTATATTCGAATCAAACCAATGGTATTCTAGGCACGAGGGAGATCAGGTGGGTAACTGGTGTGAGTTTGAGGTAGGTTGGGATAGGGTCAGGTTTCACTCGAATCTTCAAATGAAGATTCGAGCAGTTCCAGTAGGATTCGAGCCATGCAACTAACAGATCCGTGGTGAGGGTATTTAGGGGAAGCTGTGGTGTTATTTTGGAGGCTATTGGAGAAGATAAGGTTTTCAGGCCAACCTTCGATTTAAGATTCGAAGAGTTGGGGCCTGATTCGAAGGAAACTAAGGCCAGATCCGTGAAGAGGAGGTTGTGAGGAGTCTGGGGTGTTAAGGTGGTGACCGGCGGCGTTGTTGCCGCCGGGTTTCAGGCGGTGGGGAATGAGGGCGGCTAGGGTTAGGGGTGTGATTTCGGAGGGGATGATGAACAGTAGAGAGGAGGGGGGTGTTTAGTTAGGGGGCGGGGTATGGTTTAAGATTTATATAGGGAAGGGGTGAGTTAATCTTGACCGTTAGATCAAACAGGATCAATGGTCTGGATCAACTCATTTAACCAAACGATGTCATTTGGTTTAATTCGGGGGAACGGGTTGAATCGGAGCAATGGGTCGGGTAAGGGTTCCGGATAAGGGTAGGGGATCTCAGCCGTTGGATGGATTTAATCCAACGGCCCTTGATGAAGGATGACCAAACGCTGTCGTTTGGTTTGTTTGAATTGGACCGGACATGGGGTTGTTTGGACTGGGTTGTGGGGTTTATTTTGTTTGGGCCTGGATTTAGGTCCAGGTCCAATTTTTACTTTTACAATTTATTTATTTTTTCTAATTTTATTCTTAATTATTAAAATCTTAATTAAAATTATAAAAACAAAATTATCATTACAAAAATACTGATTACTTTTTTTTAATAACTATTAACACATAGATAAAACATTAATCACACAATGACATAATTAAATGACGAAAAAATAATATAAATACATATTTTTGCGATTTTCCTATTTATTTCTTAAATTAAAATCTTAAATTGCATGCACATGTAGTTTTATTGTATTATTTATTTTACTATGACAAAGTAAACATTTATGGACATAACACAAATAATTAATAAACGCCACACAAATTCTAAAATTGCACACTAAAAGAAATTCATTTTATTTTTGATTTATTTTGGAGTAGTTTTCGTGAGGCAAAAATCACGTGCTCACACCCGCAGTAGGGAAGAGCACGAGCAGCATCTTAGAGTGGTTCTTCAGACCTTGAGGGATAGTCAGTTATATGCTAAGTTCTCGAAGTGTGAGTTCTAGTTGAGTTCAGTTGCATTTCTGGGTCATGTTGTATCAGCAGAGGGCATTAAGGTTGATCCGAAGAAGATTGAGGCAGTCAAGAACTGGCCTAGACTAGCATCAGCTATAGAGATTCAAAGTTTCTTGGGATTTGCAGGCTACTACCGTCGGTTCGTGGAGGGGTTCTTATCTATCGCAACTCCGATAGCTAGGTTGACCCAGAAGAGTGCCTAGTTCAGATGGTTAGATGAGTGTGAGGCGAGCTTTTAGAAGCTCAAGACAACTCTGACTACGGAATTAGTGTTGGTTTTGCCCACAGGTTCAGGGCCTTATACAGTTTATTGTGATGCATCTCGTATTGGGCTTGGTGCAGTGTTGATGCAGGATGGAAAGGTCATTGCTTATGCTTCGCGGTAGTTGAAGATTCATGAGAAGAACTATCAGATTCATGACTTGGAGTTGGCAACCATTGTTCACGCATTGAAGATTTGGAGGCATTATCTATATGGCATGGCATGTGAGGTGTTCACGGATCACAAGAGTCTTCAGTATTTGTTCAAGCAAAAAGGAGTTGAATTTGAGACAGAGGCGGTGGTTGGAGTTGTTGAAAGATTATGATATCACTATCTTGTATCATCCGGGAAAGCCAATGTGGTGGCCGATGCGTTGAGTATGAAGTCAGCTAGTACGGGCAGTCTTGCTTATATTTCAGTCGGTGAGAGACCGCTTGCTTTGGACGTTCAGGCTTTGGCCAATCAGTTTGTGAGGCTGGATATTTCTGAGCCTAGTCATATATTGGCATGCACGGTCGCTCGTTCTTCTTTATTGGAGTGTATCCGTGATCAGCAGTATGATGATCCCTATTTGTGTGTCCTTAGAGACACGGTACAGTGTGGAGGTGCCAAGCAGGTTACCTTAGATGATGATGGAGTTTTGAGATTGCAGGGTCGAGTTTGTGTGCCTAATGTGGATGGGCTCCGAGAGTTAATTCTAGAGGAGGCCCATAGCTCTTGGTACTCTATTCATCCGGGCACCGCAAAGATGTATCAGGATTTGCGGTAGCATTATTGGTGGTAGAGAATGAAGAAGGATATCGTTGCATAGGTAGCTCGGTATTTGAATTGTCAGCAGGTTAAGTACGAGCATTAGAGGCCTGGTGGTTTATTTCAGAGGATTGAGCTTCCCGAGTGGAAGTGGGAGCGGATCACTATGGATTTCATTGTTGGACTCCCGTAGATTCAGAGGAAGTTTGATGCAGTATGGGTCATTGTTGATAGGCTGACCAAGTCAACGCATTTCAGTCCTGTGGTGGTCTCCTATTCATCCGAGAGGTTAGCTGATATCTATATCTGGGAGATTGTTCATCTTCATGGTGTGCCTATATCTATCATTTCGGACCGAGGTACGCAGTTTACCTCGCGTTTCTAGAGAGCAGTTCAGTGAGAGTTGGGCACCCAGGTTGAGTTGAGTACAACATTTCATCCTCAGACGGACGGGCAGTCCGAGCGGACTATTCAGATTTTAGAGGATATGCTCCGAGCTTGTGTCATTGACTTTGGAGGCTCGTGGGATCAATTTTTTCCTTTAGCAGAGTTTGCCTACATTAACAGTTACCAGTCGAGTATCTAGATGGCTCATTATGAGGCTTTATATGGTAGGCGGTGTCGATCTTCGGTTAGATGGTTTGAGCTGGGAGAGGCTCGATTGTTGGGTACGGATCTGGTTCAGGAGGCTTTGGAAAAGGTCAATATTATTTAGGATAGGCTTTGTACAGCTTAGTCCAGGCAAAAGAGTTATGCAGACCGCAAGGTTCGAGATGTGGCTTTTATGGTTGGAGAGCAGGTATTGCTCTGAGTGTCGCCTATGAAGGGCGTGATGAGATTTGGGAAGAAGGGCAAGCTTAGCCCTAGGTTCACTGGTCCGTTTGAGATTATTGATCGAGTGGGAGAGGTGGCTTATAGACTTGCATTGCCGCCGAGCTTATTAGTCGTGCATCCAGTGTTTCATGTGTCCATGCTCCGAAAATATCACGGCGATCCATCCCACGTGTTAGATTTCATCACTGTCCAGTTGGATAAGGACTTGTCTTATGAGGAGGAGTCGGTAGCTATTCTAGACCGGCAGGTTCGTTAGTTGAGGTCGATAAGTTTTCCTTCTGTTCGTGTTTAATGGAGAGGTCAGCCTCCTGAGGCACCGACTTGGGAGTCCGAGTTCGATATGCGGAGACATTATCCTCATCTTTTCCCCGACTCAGGTACTTCCTTCTTCTGTCCGTTCGAGGACAAACGGTTGTTTTACAATAAAATTCCGTGTTCTGAGGCCTTGAAAACCTCATTTAGAGTCACCTCGATTTGCATGCATAGTCCGGACGCGCAGCCAGAAAGCTTAAATATGATAATCTGTGAAAAATGATAAGTTTTGATTATAAAATGAGCTAATTTGACTTCGGTCAACGTTTGGGTAAATGGACCTGGACCCGTAATTTGATGGTCCTGGAGGGTCCGTAGGAAAATATGAGACTTGGTGTATGCCCGGAATCGAATTCCGAGATCCCAAGCCCGAGGAATGAATTTTCAAAGGAAATTGTTTTCTGGAATTGTTTAAAGAAATTTGAAATGAAATTTGATTAGAACATGATGGTATCGGGCCCGTATTTCGGTTTCGATGCCCGGTACAGGTTTTAAATATGATTTAAGACATTTCTGTGGAATTTTGTCAAAAAGGGATGCCATATGACATGATTCGGACTTAAATTGCAAAATTTATGGTTAAAGAAGTTTTGAGAAAATTTCATTGATCTCAAGATTTAATTTGATGTTCCTGATGTTATTTTGATGATTTGATTACACGATTAGGTCCATATGACGTTTTTGAGTTAGTATGCACCCTTAGTTTGGAGTTCCGAGGGATCGGGTGAGTTTCTGGTAGGTTCCGGGATGTCTTAGGCTTAAAAACATAGGTATTGCTGGTTCAGAGAGGTGGAAGGCCTCTGAACCGACCAGTGCGGTCATCACAAAAAGGAATGGTGTCGCGGAGGGGCTTCTGCGGCTGCACTGGATTTTGTGCGGACGCGGTGAGGGCCTGTGCGGCCGCACTAGTTTTGGTGCGGTCTGCGGTGAAGAACACTTCACTGGTCCGACTTTTGAAGTCTATATATTCTGATCCATAAGGAATTTTGACATGATTCAAAAACGAAAGTTGTAGACCTTCATGTCTAGTTTCCAGAAAAATAAAGAAATCACAATTTGAACATCTATAAAGAATGTTATGGCCAAAATACTAAGCCTGTCACTGCAGAACACAGGAAGGCCTGTGCGGCCGCGGTTGATTTTGTGCGGTCCGCACAGGGCATCTGAGGGCAGTATATTTAGACGGGATTTTTAGGTATTTTTCATTTTTAAGACCCCAAAAACATAAGAGGCGATTTTTTAAACAACATTTCTTCTCCAAATCAATTGTAAGTCATTTTCACTAGTTTTCTTTAATCATTAACATCTTTTAACATGATTTCAACTTCAAATCAATTATTTTCATGGGGAAATTTTGGGTGTTTTGGGTAGAACCTAGGTTTTTCAAAAATTGGGAATTTGGACCTCGATTTGAGGCCCGATTTCAAAACAAATTACATATTTAATCTCGTGGGGGAATGGGTAATCAAGTTTTGGTTCGAACTTTGGGTTTTGACCACGTGGGCCCGGGGGCGATTTTGACTTTTTGGGTAAAACTTTGGGAAACTCATTTTCATGCATTTAAATTAATTCATTTAGCGTTTATTGATGTAATTAAGTAACTTGTGGCTAGATACGAGCGAATTGGCGGAGGAATTGAGGGGTAAAGCTATAATTGAAACTTGAGTTGTGTTCGAGCCACCGAGGTAAGTGTTTGGTCTAACCTTAGCTTGAGGGATTAGAAGTTGAGTCTTATTTGCTACGTGATAATTGTTGAGTACGACGTATAAGCATGATGACGAGTATCTATACGTTGGTGTCTAGCATGACCATGAGTTTTTAAATTTTGAAGATCCTGATTTCGTTGTATCTTTCATGCCTTGGTGACGATTTCTAATTGTTGTGGAAAGTTTGTGGAAGGAATTGTAACCTTTGAACATCGAGGAGCATTGGCTCAAGTTATATTATGAATTGGGAAAGTATATGAGATGATTGAACTCTTTGGAGCATTGGCTAAAGTTATATTATGAATTGTGAAAGTATATGAGATGATTGAACCCTTTGGAGCATTGGCTCAAGTGGTAAAGTGAGTTATGAAATAAAAGTGAAAGAAAGAGAAAGAGTTATTAAATTGTCCCCTTGCCGGGATATTGTTGCTTTGTTGATTATCTCCTGTCACTACCCCAACCCCGGTCATGATGGCGCCCAACACACTGCTAGGCAAGCCTGACCAATTTACAACCTCAACCCATATCTTATATAGTTCATTATTAGCTAATACAGTAAATTACCAAAACACCATATTAAAAGTCTGAA
The DNA here is from genome assembly GCF_000393655.2 of Nicotiana sylvestris. NCBI lineage: Eukaryota > Viridiplantae > Streptophyta > Magnoliopsida > Solanales > Solanaceae > Nicotiana > Nicotiana sylvestris. The sequence goes on from NC_091059.1 coordinate 156,995,594, forward strand.
ACCAGAGTTAAATAGGCGGAGTTTCAAATGATAAAACTACTACTACATAGCCCATATAGATCCGGTGTCACAAGTCTGAGCCTCTAATACCAGTTTATCGCCCTAATACATATCAATCTAAGGAATGCGGATAAAACAAAAGGATAGAAAGAAGAGATCAGGGCTGCGGACACCATGCAGCTACCTCGATGCTCCCGGATATGCGCTGCTCAACTGAAAATCCTCACTCAGCCTCAGATGCACCTAGATTTGCACGTAATGTGAGTAATAAGCATAAATAATGACTGAGAATAAGAAATCATAGAGAAACACAGAGTAATCTATAATGCGGCATTTTAAACAAGTAATATGAAAGCAATAAACCAATGGAAACGAAATATGGAAATGCTACAACAAATAAGCAGTTAAGTGACGGACATATAAAGAAAATCAACACATAGAACGGTACCATATAGTATCCGTTGCGGCGTGCAGCCCGATCCATACATTTATCATCGGCGACGCTCATTGGGGGTGTGCAGACTCTGGGAAGGGCCCCTTACGGTCCAAGAGCAATATCAAGCCATCTCGTGGCATCAAATCTAGGCCCTCGGCCTCATATCAATATCAGTATAACACTGCTGCGGTGCGCAGCCCGATCCCATAGTATCCTCACATCTGGCCCTTGGCCGTACTTAGTCCAGAAATCATATAAGCCCCTCGGGCATTAGTAAAACAGTAGTTCTCAGCCCAAAACATCATTTAATATATCATTTTAGTTTCAAAACCGAGTAAAAAGTGGCGGAGTTGTAAAACATTGGAAAACGGTACGACTGAGTTCAAGTAGTAAGTCAAAACAGTAAGGAAATAATGATAAAACTCCCTGGAGAGTTCAAATAATTGGCACGAAACCCAAATATGGCAGTCAGTTCAAACATTGATGAGAACAAATAAGTTTCAACCAAAATACGCGGTAAAATCATCACTCGGGACAGATCAAGTCACAATTCCCAATAGTAAACGACCCAACGCTCATCATCAAGCGTGTGTCTCACCTTAATATAGCACTACGATGTGCAAATCCGGGGTTTCAAACCTTCAGGACATCATTTACATTCATTACTCACCTCGAACCGGCTAAATCTCTATCTCACGATGCCCTTACCCCTCGAATCGGCCTCCACGCACGTCGAATCTATCCAAAATCAGAACGAATACATAACAATAGGCTAAGGGAACAAACCTCAAGCGAAAACAATCAAATTACCACAAAATTCTAGAATTTGGTCAAACCCGGCCCCCGGGCCCGCATCTCGAAATTTGACAAAATTCACAAAACTCGAATCCTTATACTCTCACGAGTCTAATCATATGAAAATTATCCAATTCCGATACCATTTGGTCCTTCAGATCATCATTTTATATTTTTGAAATTTTTCACAATTTTCTTCCCAAATTCCATCTCAAATCACGAATTAAATGATGAATTCAATGATAGATTCATGTACTCTAGCCAAATCTGAGTTAGAATCACTTACCCCGATGAATTTCTTGAAAAACCTTCGAAAAATCGCCAAAATCCGAGCTATGTAGGTTAAAATATCAAATTAAACCCAAAACCTCGTATTTATAGAGTACCCCTCATATCTCAGCCTCCGCGGTCCGCACAGAACCACCGCGGTCTGCGCAAAAGCACCACGGTCCGCACAAAACCACCGCGGCCGCACTTCATTTTGTGCGGTCCACACAACACATACCGTGGCAAAACCAATTGCACCAACATATCCCATGACATCGTTCAAACTTGTTCAAAACCTCGGGACGCTCACAACAACATCAAATTATTAATTTAACAAGGGATTCAAGCCCAAGAACTCCAAGAACTCTTAAATTATGCTTTCGATCAAAAAGTCTATCAAATCTCGTCCGAATGACCTAAAATTTAGCACACACATCCCAAATGACACAACGAAGCTACTGTCACTCTCGGAATTCCATTCCGACCCCTATATCAAAATCTCGCCTATCAACCGGAACCGCCAAAATATCAACTTCGCCAATTTAAGCCTAAATCTTCTCTACAACTGCAAAACCCATTCCGATCGCGCTCCTAAGTCACAAATCACCTCCCGAAGCTAGCCGAACCATCGGAACTCACTTCCGAACCTTCTAATACATAAGTCAACATTCGGTTCACTTTCCAACTTAAGCCTTCTTAAAAGAGACTAAGTGTCTCATTTCTTACCAAATCCTCTACGAACTCGAACTAATCAACCCGATCACATAAAACACGGATAACGAAGCGTAAAGAAGCTAAAATAGGGGAAAACGAAGCGGTAACTCATGAGATGACTGGCCGGGTCGTCACATCCTCCCCAAATTAGACAAACATTCATCCTTGAACGAGTCAAGAAACATACCTGAAGCCTCAAACAGGTGAGGATATTTGCTCCGCATCTCCCGCTTGGTCTCCCAGGTAGCCTCCACCACGGGCCGACCTCTCCACTGCACTTTCACTGAAGTTATATCCTTTGACTTCAATTTTCAAACCTGACGACCCAAAATTGCTACTGGCTCCACATCATAGGTCAAATCATCATCCAACTGAACCGTGCTGAAGTCCAAAACATGAGACGGCTCCCCAATATACTTCCGGAGCATAGAAACATGAAATACCGGATGCACGCTCGACAAGCTGGGTAGCAAAGCAAGCTCATAAGCCACCTCCCCAATCCTCCGAAGCACCTCAAAAGGCCCAATGAACCGCGGACTCAACTTCCCTTTCTTCCCAAACCTCATAACACCCTTCATGGGCGAAACCTTCAGCAAGACCTTCTCACCGACCATGTAGGACACATCTCGAACCTTCCGGTCCGCATAACTCTTCTGACACGACTGTGTTATACGAAGCCTCTCTTGAATCACCTTCACCTTCTCTAAGGCATCCTGAACCAAATCTGTCCCTAATAGTCTAGCCTCGCCGGGCTCGAACCAACCAACTGGAGATCTACACCGCCTCCCGTACAAAGCCTCATACGGAGCTATCTGAATACTCGACTGGTAGTTGTTGTTGTAAGCAAACTATGCAAGCGGTAGAAACTCATCCCATGAACCTCCAAAGTCAATAACACAAGCACGCAACATGTCCTCCAATATCTGAATCGTACGCTCGGACTGTCCGTCCGTCTAAGGATGAAAAGCTGTGCTCAACTCCACCTGAGTACCCAACTCTCGCTGAACAAATTTCCAAAACTGGGAAGTAAACTGAGTACCTCTATCTGAGATGATGGAAACCGGAACACCATGCAACCGAACAATCTCCCGAATATAAATCCCTGCCAACAGCTCTGAAGAATAGGTAGTACACACAGGGATAAAGTGTGCGGACTTGGTCAGCCGATCCACAATCACCCAAATAGCATCAAACTTCTTCAAAGTCCGAGGAAGTCCAACCACAAAGTCCATAGTAATCCTCTCCCACTTCCACTCGGGAATAACCATCTGCTGAAGCAAGCCACCCGGTCTCTGATGCTCATATTTTACTTGCTGACAGTTGAGACACCGAGCTGCAAATCCCACAATATCTTTCTTCATTCTTCTCCACCAATAGTGATGCCTCAAATACTGGTACATCTTCGTGGCACCCGGATGGATAGAATACCATGAGCTATGGGCCTCCTCCAGAATCAACTCTCTAAGCCCATCCATATTGGGCACACAAATCCGGCCATGCATCCTCAACACACCATCATCATCGATGGTCACATCTCTGGCGTTATCATGCTAAACCATGTCCTTAAGGACAAGCAAATACGGATCATCATACTGACGCTCTCTGATGCGATCATATAAGGAAGACCGAGAAACCACACATGCCAACACCCGACTGGACTCCGAAATATCCAACCTCACGAACCGATTGGTCAAGGCCTGAACATCAATTGCAAGAGGTCTCTCCCCAACTGGAATATATGCCAAACTTCCCATACTCATTGGCTTTCGGCTCAACACATCGGCCATTACATTGGCCTTTCCCGGATGATACAATATGGTGATATCATAATCCTTAAGCAACTCCAACCATCTCTGCTGCCTCAAATTAAGATCCTTTTGCTTGAACAAATGCTGAAGACTGCGATGATCGGTGAATATCTCACAAGATACACCATACAAATAATGTCTCCAATCCAAATCATGAACAGGGTAGTTCTTCTCATGGGGCTTCAACTGACGAGAAGCATAAGTAATAACTCTACCCTCCTACATCAATACACAACCAATCCAAACTCTCGAAGCACCACAATACACGGTATATGAACCTGAAGCTGATGGAAAAACCAACACTGGAGTTGTGGTCAAAGCTGTCTTGAGCTTCTGAAAGCTCTTTTCACACTCGTCTGACCATACAAATGAAACACCCTTCTGAGTCAACTTGGTCAAGGGTGATGCGATAGATGAGAATCCCTGAACAAACCAGCGATAATAGCCTGCCAACCCAAGAAAGCTACGAATCTCTATGGCTGAGGACGGTCTAGGCCAACTCTGAACCGCCTCTATCTTCTTTGGATCAACCTGAATACCCTCGCTGGACACCACGTGCCCCAAGAAAGCCACTGAACTGAGCCAAAATTCACACTTGGAGAATTTTGCATAAAGTTTCTCCTCCCTCAATCTTTGCAACACAAGTCTCAAATGCTCCGCGTGCTCCTCTTGACTACCGAGTACACCAGAATATCATCAATGAATACAATAATGAACGAATCCAAATAAGGCCGGAACACGTTGTTCATCAAATGCATGAATGCTACTAGGGCATTGGTTAGCCCGAAAGACATTACAAGAAACTCATAATGACCATATCTGGTCCTGAAGGTAGTCTTAAGAATATCTGAATCCCCGATCTTCAACTGGTGATAACCGGAACGGAGATCAATCTTGGAGAACACTCTCGCTCCCTGAAGATGATCAAATAAATCATCAATGCGAGGCAAAGGATACTTGTTCTTAATTGTTACTTTGTTCAATTACCTATAATCAATGCACATTCTCATCGTGACATCCTTCTTCTTCACAAACAAAATCAGTACACCCCAAGGTGACATACTAGGCCGAATGAACCCCTTATCTAGGAGTTCCTGAAGTTGTTCTTTCAATTCCTTCAACTTTGCTGGTGCCATACGATATGGCGGAATAGAAATGGGCTGAGTGCCCGACACTAGGTCAATACCAAAATCAATATCCCTATCCGGTGGCATGCCCGGCAGGTCTACAAGAAACACATCAGGAAAATCCCTCACAACTGGAACAGAATCAATGCTAGGAGTCTTAGCTTCCACATCCCTCACAAATGCTAAATATGAAAGGCAACCCTTCCAAACCATATGTTGGGCCTTCAAGAAAGATATCACTCTACTAGGAACATAATCAGTCACACCACGCCACTCGATCTGCGGTACACCCGGCATAGCCAAAGTGACTGTCTTAGCATGACAGTCTAGAATAGCACGACACGGAGATAGCCAATCCCTGCCCAAAATGACATCAAAATCCACCATGCTCAATAGCAATAGATCTACTCGGGTTTCCAGACCTCCAATAGTCACCACACATGACCGGTACACACGGTCTACAACAACAGTATCGCCCACCGGGGTAGATACATGAACAAGTAAAGCAAGAAACTCATGGGGCATACCCAAATAATGAGCAAAGTATGATGATACATAAGAAAAGGTGGAACCGGGATCAAATAATACAGAGGCATCTCTGTGGTAGACTAAAACAATACCTGTAATGACAACATCTGAAGCAATAGCATCTGGCCTGCCTGGAATAGCATAGAAACGAGCCTGGCCACCGCCTGATCGGCCTCCCCCTCTAGGGCGACCCCTGGCTTCCTGACCTCCACCCCTAGTTAGCTGGGCGGGTGGTGAAGTAATTGGAGCAGAAACCGAGGGTTGACCCCTCTGCTAAAACTGACCATCACGAAGTCGAGGGCACTGCCTCCTCATATGTCCAAACTCTCCGCACTCATAACAACTACCCAGTGCTGGAGATGGGGACTGAAGTTAACCCATCGCACCAGAGTGACTAGCAGATGCACTCGGTGCAGTAGAACCCTGAGCTGATGGGGCATGAGATGAACTCTGAGCTGGGAGGGCGCTGAATGAAGGTTGGCCCTGCTGGGACCCTTGATGACCACGACCTGAAGATGCCCCACGATACTCTAGACGGGCCGACTGAGCAGGCCTGAAAGAACGACCTCTACCATGTTGGGACTAGCCCCTCGACGGAGCTCTACTATAACTGCCCGATCCTTGAGGCCTCTTGGCCTCCCTCTCCTCTCGCTCCCTACGGCGAACAATCTCAATCTCACGAGCGATATCAACCACCTCCTCTAACGTAGCACCCAATACTCTCTCTCTCTAGTCATCAGAATATGGAGATGGTAGTTAAGTTCATCCACAAATCTCCCGACCCTCTCACGATCTATCGGAATCATCCAAATGGCATGACGAGCCAACTTAGAAAACCTCATCTTATACTGGGTCACGGTCATACCCCCCTGCAAAATGCCTACATAGCTTCTCTCTGCGGGACTGCAGTATATATTTCTCCAAGAAGAGAGCGGAGAACTGCTGCCAAGAAAGGGGTGCTGCACCGACAAGCCTACGCCTCTCAAAATCCTCCCACCAAGTAAAGGCAGCCCCCGAGAACTGAAAGGTGGTAAATGCTACACCACTAGACTCAAGGATCCCTACTGTATGGAGCATCCACTGACACTTGTCAAGAAAACCCTGGGCATCCTCGCCCTCAGCACCACTGAATGACGGAGGCTGAAGTCTATCAAACCTCTCAAGACGACGCTGCTTATCATGTCGCATAACTGGTACCATGAACTCCTGAACTGGTGCAACTGGCTGAGCTGGAGGTGCCCCCGGTGTCTGTAGTCCCTGCACTACCTGCTCAGGTGTGCGAGCAGCGGGGGTCTGATTGCCTCCCCCGACCTGTGAAGTAGTTGTTGCGGTAGTGGCTGAAACTGCCTGAGCCAAGCCAGTGCAAACTGATAAGATCTGTGTCACGGCCTCCTGAAGACCCGGAATCACGATGGGCATAGCTGGTTCCTGAACTGGTGCTGCTGGAGCCTGATCTGGAGCCGGGGCAGCTGGGGGATCAATAGGTGCTGCCCTTGCTACTCTACCTCTACTACGTCCACAACCGCATCCCCGGCCTCTGGTGGCCTCAGTGGGTGGCACTGGTGGTCGTCCACCTCATCCGGTAGCTTGCGTCCTCACCATCTGTGAGAGAACGGAATAACAGAAGTTTAGTTCTCGGATCAACAAAGTTGCACGACTAGAATTTCAAGAATATGAAGTTTTTCCTAAAGGTTCTGCAGCCTCTCGAGGATGAATATAGACGTCTCTATACCGATCAGCGAAACTCTACTAAACCGGCTCATGACTTGCGAGACCTATGTAACCTAGGCTCTGATACCAACTTGTCACGACCCCAAACCCGATCGTGATGGCGCCCAACACACTGTTAGGCAAGCCTGACCAATTAACAACCTCAACCCATTTCTTATATAGTTCATTATTAGCTAACACAGTTAAATTACCAAAACACCATATTAAAAGTCTAAAACCAGAGATAAATAGGCGGAGTTTCAAATGATAAAACTACTACTACATAGCCCATATAGATCCGGTGTCACAAGTCTAAGCCTCTAATACCAGTTTATCACCCTAATACATATCAATCTAAGGAATGCGGATAAAACAAAAGGATAGAAAGGAGAGATCAGGGTTGCGGACGCCATGCAGCTACCTCGATGCTCCCGGATATGCGCTGCTCAACTGAAAATCCTCACTCAACCTCAGATGCACCTGGATCTGCACGCAAGGTGCAGAGAGTAATGTGAGTACTCCGACCCAGTGAGTAATAAGCATAAATAATGACTGAGAATAAGAAATCACGGAGAAACACAGAGTAATCTATAATGCGGCATTTTAAACAAGTAATATAAAAGCAATAAACCAATGGAAACGAAATATGGAAATGCTACAACAAATAAGCAGTTAAGTGACGGACATATAAAGAAAATCAACACATGGAACGGTACCATATAGTATCCGTTGCGGCGTGCAGCCCGATCCATACATTTATCGTCGGCGACGCTCACTGGGGGTGTGCAGATTCCGGGAGGGGCCCCTTACGGTCCAAGCACAATATCAAGCCATCTCGTGGCATCAAATCTAGGCCCTCGGCCTCATATCAATATTAGTATAACACTGTTGCGGCGCGCAGCCCGATCCCATAGTATCCTCACATCTGGCCCTTGGTCGTACTCAGTCCAGAAATCATATAAGCCCCTCGGGCATTAGTAAAATAGTAGTTCTCAGCCCAAAACATCATTTAATATATCATTTTAGTTTTAAAACCGAGTAAAAAGTGGCGGAGTTGTAAAACAGTGGAAAACGGTACGACTGAGTTCAAGTAATAAGTCAAAACAGTGAGGAAATAGTGATAAAACTCCCTGGAGGGTTCAAATAATTGGCACGAAGCCCAAATATGGCAGTCAGTTCAAACATTGATGAGAACAAATAAGTTTCAACCAAAATATGCGGTAAAAGCATCACTCAGGACGGACCAAGTCACAATCTCCAATAGTAAACGACCCACTCTCATCATCAAGCGCGTGTCTCACCTCAATATAGCACTACGATGTGCAAATCGGGGTTTCAAACCCTCAGGACATCATTTACATTCATTACTCACCTCGAACCGGCTAAATCTCTATCTCGCGATGCCTTTGCCCCTGGAATCGGCCTCCACGCGCGTCGAGTCTATCTAAAATCAAAACTAATACATCACAATAGGCTAAGCGAACAAAGCCCAAGTGAAAACAATCGAATTACCACAAAATTCTAGAATTTGGTCAAACACGACCCTCGGGCCCGCATCTCAGAATTTTTCAAAATTCACAAAACTTGAATCTTTATACTCTCACGAGTCTAATCATATGAAAATTATCCAATTCCGATACCATTTGGTCCTTCAGATCATCATTTTACATTTTTGAAAGTTTTCACAATTTTCTTCCCAAATTCCATCTCAAATCACGAATTAAATGATGAATTCAATGATAGATTCATGTACGCTAGCCAAATCTGAGTTAGAATCACTTACCCCAATGAATTTCTTGAAAAACCTTCGAAAAATTGCCAAAATCCGAGCTATGTAGGTTAAAATATCAAATAAAACCCAAAACCTCGTATTTATAGAGTACTCCTCATATCTCAGCCTCCGCGGTCCGCACAGAACCACCGCGGTCTGCGCAAAAGCACCACGGTCCGCACAAAACCTCCGCGGCCGCACTTCATTTTGTGCGGTCTGCACAGCACATACCGCGGCCGCACTTCGTTTTGTGCGGTCCGCACGGGTGGGTTCCGAGGCCTGCAACCCTTCTAGACCTGCAACAGCTATGATTTTGGCCTAAAACATCCCGGAACCTACCCGGAACTTCTGGAATTCAAAATCAATTGCACCAACACATCCCATGACATCGTTCAAACTTGTTCAAAACCTCGGGATGCTCACAACAACATCAAATCACTAATTTAACAAGAGATTCAAGCCTAAGAACTCCAAGAACTCTTAAATTATGCTTTCGATCAAAAAGCCTACCAAATCTCGTCCGAATGACCTAAAATTTTGCACATACATCCCAAATGACACAACGAAGCTACTGTCACTCTCGGAATTCCATTAGCAGGAAATCACCAATCAATTAAGGAAACCGGAATTGAGAGAAATAGAGATGTATATATTTATTTAAGTGATAAAACAGAAGAACAAACAGGGGGCACATAAGTAGCAAAAAATTCCTATATGCCCCAAGACACCTAAATATCCATTCATACAAATCTGCAAACTTCCTCTATGCGGTAAGGACACTTAAATATTTGTTCTTAAAAAATAGCAAAAGCGATATATTACATTTCCAACTAATGATTTGTTCAAGTAACAGGAATTATCTGAATTACCTGAGTAAACTGATGATTTGTGTTCAAATAGTTGGAGATATGCAACAAATAATACAGGGACAAAAATATGTTGCTAGGTTGTATGATGCCCATCTCTTCATTCATCCAAAATCAAAACAACAGTATGCTATGTCTACATAAAATAAAGTATAATCTGAAGTCTCAGAATGGTAATGGAATATAGCTGGAACACGTTAAAAGGTACCTTTGATCTTGCCAAGTGTTTAGTCTATGATGTAGACTTGATATCATAACTAATGTTTACATGATTTCTATACCAATTAAGTAAAGGCAATTGGAAAACCAATATAGGCTGAAATGGTCAGTTGAAAAGAATTGAAACTACAACTACTATCCAGTTAAGAGCAGGAACATGTAGAGAAACCAAATATGGATTTTTGTAAAAGATGTCAAATACTATGTGACTGAAAAATTTATAAGAACCGGCAGAGTATCATATTTTGAAAATCTACCGATCTTATTACACAACACATAACAGCAGAGCAAAAATTTTGCTATTTATAATTATAGTTGTAGGAAAATAGTGAAAGCAGATAGAAGGGTATACGCAAGGGAGCAAGTGGATGCTTCAATTAGAATAGATAATTATGATAGTGACAAAAGTATTTACTCAAACTCCGAATGGTTCAAGAAATCAACAGGCCTATCTAAGACACAAATTTCAAACAAGAAAGGACATTCATGCCTCGTGGTAGAATGGAAGAAACTCTAATGCATATGAGAGGTTCTCTTTGTTAAGACATTTTTGAAGAAAATTGTGGGAGAAATTTTTTTTAGGAGTTCCTAATGCTTGAATTATCAGATTAATCAAAGACCATACAGATGGTTTCCTCTTTCTTTCTTTTAAAACACAGAATGGAACAACCAGTCTGACCATAGAAATCTGTTTCAATAGTTCTTTTACCAAATTTTACCAAATTCCAGAGTATGAAGTGCAGAACATGGATTTTGTACTAACAGTAAATGTGCGCTTTTATTTTAGTTCTCATCACACTTATGCAAGTCAATATTGGTATTCATATGTGACAACAAAAGAAAAAAAAATTACTTAATCAAAATGACACCATCTCATCAATCATAAAGACTACAGAGAGGCCTTTGAAACAGTAAGATTTCATAATGCTCAATAACCATGCTAAGATGAAACATCAAATTTAAATAGATTTCATGTGGTTAAAAAAAATTGTTGCAGGTAAGCTAATACAAATGGGCACATTTGGCATATTTTTTACCTCTAAATCTAGAACATTGAGGCATCAAAACTTGAATAACCAGCATATCATCCTCCCTAATTTATCCTCCCTAGTTTTTAATGATCGATCATCACCACCGAGTAAGACTTTCCCCTTCATCTGAGAACCTAAAAGGTTTTCTTTTCCAGTAAATCAAAATCCCTAAATAAAGTAGCTACTTCCTGCAATTAGATAACATAAATACACTCAGAATTGTGAGGAAATAAGCAAATATAAGCTACATTATATTTCAATCATATCAATTGAAAGGTCAGGGGAAAGAACCAAATCTCAATTATAGATACTTAAGAAGACAAGACTCACCTTTTACATTCTTCTTGATGGTGTGGAAGATTCTAGTTTCAGCCCTTCACTTGATGGCTTGACTTTCTTTTGGTTCCTCTCGCTAATGCTTGGTTGAAAGATGTGTTCCCTTTCTATGTAGAACAAAACTGATAGACTTGTAGGTATGTTGTTAACCTTTCTAGAATGATTTTTTCAATTGAATTCGAACCATTAATCAGTGTTATCAGAAATATGTAACAAGTCTTTATATATTGAGATTTGTAGACACTAATGCTTTGACTTATTGCTCGTCCGAAAGAATTTCACAATGCCAATAGTTTTATTCATATATTGCACATCAGAAGGATAAAAGCTTGGCCAAGATTTTGCGAGTAAACAAGCAAACTCTGCTACATAGTAATTTTCAAAAAGTTATTTCGAGCTTAATAGAACATTAGATGTTGTTTCCCTTTTTTTCCAAGACCTAGCAAATGAGAAGTAGCATTCACTAAAACAAATATATAGTCATGCAAAGAACTTAAACAACAAAGGCACAAAGCTATAGAAGGGTCTTTTGAATGATTTCGTCATATACTATGTTATATGTAGATTGATTATCATCGCTATTTGCAGTAGGTGGTCGGATTAATATTTTTATAGAGTTTGCACTCTTCGCCCTCGATAAAGCAACATATAATTGGCCATGAGAAAATACTGGTTTGCGCAAATAAATTCCAACATAATCTAATGTTTGTCCTTGTGCTTTATTTATAGTCATAACAAAACACAGACGTACAGGAAATTATGTTCTTTTAAATGGGATTAGGTAATTTTTCATCATCTGAAGATAATAATGATATTCTGGGGATAAATACATGTGTATTCTTAAAATCACCACTTGCAATTCGAGCGCTTATAACACGACTCTTAAAATCGCAGCATATCAATCATGTACCATTGCATAAACCTTCACAAGGATTTAAATTTCGCAATAACATGACGGGACAATTTTGTTTCAGTATTAGTTTGTAAGGAGGCAAACCACCAGGATTCAATAAATGTAAAAAATCCTTAAATTGACTTTGATCATTCGGTCCAATAGTTTCATCAGTTGCAACAAATATCTTAGCATCTTTAGGAAATTGAGTTATAAGCCTATCATTTATTTCATCAACAAAATCATTTTTAGTCGTTAAAATAACATGGAAAGTTAAAATAGAGGAATCCTGAAAAAGAGTATGCAAATCAAGATATATTATTTTGAATAACATGTCCAACAATTGTCTTTCAGTAGTATAAGGAACAATAAAAGACCTCGGGATTTGTATTTTGTTATCCATATTTTTCTTTTCTATTCCATTTCCAATTCGCATCAAATATTCACAGAAAGAGGGATCAATTCTCGCACGCATATTTTCTGATAATCGTAGTTTTTCAAGCTCATTCCATATTTCAGAGTTCAATATGCTTTCTCGAATGAAGTCTTCCTTTTTCCCACTCGAACTACAGGTAGAGTTTGTCTAAAATCTCCTCCAAACACAACTACTTTTCCGCCAAAAAGCGTATTTGTGTCCATTATATCTTTTAGAAGAGAATCTAAAGCTTCAATCATGTTCTTTTTTTACCATTGATACTTCATCCCAAACAATCAACTTTGGATCACAAATCAAAGATGCCAGTGAGCTTTGCTTGCTGATATTGCAAGTGAACTTTTCATCAATATTAATCGGAATTTTAAAACGTGAATGAGTTGTTCGTCCTTCTGGAAGGATGCAACCCTTCGTAGTACTATACAAACGTAGTCTTATACCATGCTTTGCACATAATTTTTTTTTAAAATTTTTAGATTGGTGTTCTTTAGTAACACCAATATGTTGAATGTTTGAACAATTCTATAAAGAAAATAATACATTATGTAGATAATGACAACAATTCTAGTTTAACGACACAGGTTATTGTGACAGAATTTGAACAACAATTTTATTTAAACATGACAACACAAACACAAACACGGTAAATCTAACGATACACATAACAAAAACAAACAGTAGAACTAATGAAAATACTTGACAAGGGAAACATAAAGATACACTAGTACGCTCAACACGTACAAGCCACTGCTTAGTCACGACCACGTACTACTATTTGCTCCAACCACTGGAGTTGGTCTTCCAGCTTTTTTTCTCTTCTTCTACCTCATTGAGTTTCGCCTTCAACTCATCAATTTCTTGGTTGGTTCGGCGCTCGCGTATCGCTTGCCTCGTACAGGTAATATGAAGATCATAAATTCTTTCTTTGTAGTACTCTTGGTTACATGGTTCATCCATCCATACCTCAAATTTACATGTAGGCTTGTCGGGTTGCTCATCCTCCTTGTTCATACATGCCCAGTAGCGGCGTCCACCATCTGGCCACCATTTGTACAAACTGCATTTTTCTCCGCAATAGCACCTTGGGACATAAATGGGTTGTTGAGACATTTCTTAAAGAGAAACTTTGGTTATTGTTAAGCGCAGAACATAAGTAGCATGCGCCCGTTATTTATAGTCAATATTTCACACAAAACATAGTATTATACTGCGTTTTAGTTATTGAAGTTAAACGACATGACAACTCAACAAAACATAGTATTATACCATGCTTTACATATTAAAGTTATTCTGCAACAAAACAGGTTTTTCACATGGTTTTCAGCTTTTTCAGAACGACATGACAACTCAACAAAACGTAGTATTATACCACACTTTACATATTAAAGTTGTTCTGCAATGAAACAGCTTTTTCTTCAGTCATTCCAGCTTTTTGAGAACAACAATACAATAGATAAAACGTATTATTGTACCACGCTTTACATATTAGATTTATTTTTTAATACATATTTTTTTTTTATTCCACATTCTTGGTCTTCTTTACTAACACAAATAAGTTTAATATTTGAACAACTATATCAAAACGTCACGTTAAAAAATAAGATGTAACAAGATTGTGGAACATAATTTTACTTGATATATATTGCAACATACACAAGTACAGACACATATTAAAAAAAAAACAAAACCAAAACAAAAGACTAGGGGTATCCTTGATAGTTGGGTACATTCGACGAACTTGCACCAGGAGCTGGATTACCACCGCCACGCACACCACCTGAAGGACATTTACGATGGTCGTGTCCTGACTGCGAGCATATGCCACATTTACACGCATAAACGGTGTCACCAACATCCATTTGGTTATGTATACGCGTTCTCTTTTTCACTTGCAGCTTGCGCAAATAGTCCTTGTTACATACCATCTTAAAAGGTTCCGGCGACCAATAATGCTAAGCACCTAATGGTTGCAACTTCCCGCTATACGTGTCTACGTATTCAACAACACTATATTACCTATCAATATAGTTGGTTGCCCCATATCCAACTTGTTGAAAGCACTTCAACTCATGTGCGCACGACATGTGGTAGATGGTCCATTTCCCACATGAACAAAACCTTCTGGCTTCATTCACCATCTGTAAAGTATTCCCACAGTGTCCGCGAATAGCGGTCTTAACTTCAAAAACACCCCGGTCATCATCGTACTGTAGAAACGAATGCCATTGTGCTCGCCTCCTATACCTTTCAAATCTTTTCATGGGTATTGGCATAAATTGAACACCCTTATCCATCAATGCCGATGTAGCTCCATGCCTTTCAACTAACCTCTCCGCACTTTGTTTGAATGTCATGCGGACCATGGCAGTGACAGGCAGTCCACAGGCAGACTTCAACAAGCATTGAATGACTCCGACACGTTTGTAGTGAGGGCTCCCCATCGTCTACCGCCATCAGCATGAAATATCCACATGTGAAGCTCATGTCCCATCAACCAAGTAAAGGCTCGTGGATCTATCTGCCGGATCGCTTCCATGCGCCTGGTGAATTTGCACTGTTGGTGCTCAGTTACAGCCATCCATATTAAGTCATGCAAGGCCTTGTCAGGATATTTCTTCTGGAAATTGGCCTTCAGGTGCCTCACATAGTAACGGTGGTATGTATATGGTTCCTGTCATTCAGGAAAGTGTCGTACAGAACTTAAAATACCACCATGTCGATTGGATATTAGACAAATACCTGAACGTTGTTTGACAACGTGCTGCTTCAAGTGGTTCAAAAAAAACGTCCACATCGCTTCACTTTCGTTGGCACAAATGGCAAAAGCTAGTGGAAATATTTGGCCATTGGCATCAACTGCAACTGCAATCAAAAGCTTAATATCATACTTTCCATAGACATGAGTACCGTCTATGGAAATTACAGGACGACAATGCACAAAACCATCAATTGCTGCTTTAAATGACCAGAACACATAGTTGAAAATATATTTGGGTATGTCCGGACTACGCTCACACCTCCATTCAACAATAGTGTCGAGGTTAAAGTGTTGCAGTGTGGCCATGTACCTGAGCAGATTTGAAAAAGACTTATCCCAGTCGCCATAAATAAGTTCAAAGGCACGTTTGTGACCGAGATATGCCTTTCTTTTGGTTATAGTACAACCATACTCTTGGTGGACGGCTGTAATACACTCTTTAATCTTGAACCTAATGGACACTTCCAAATATGGAATCAAGACAAGAGAAATCAAGTCCACATCCAGGTTGAAGTGATTCTCATTGAATGTGTCCATTTCACATCTGTGGGTGCTAATAAATTTACCCACTTTCCACAAACCTGATTTCTTCTTGCTGGCATGCAACATCCAGTGACAACTCATAAAGTCTCTACGGCATACAACCTTGTATACCTCCGTAGTTGACTCACTTACTATCATCTCACGACACTCTCTTATACTATAGATTTTTACAGCCCTAATTAGGCGAGCTTTGTCGGGGAAATACATGCCCTTTGTCAGAACAGCTGGTCTAGCCTCATCCCACATCGCTAACCGAATTTCATCATCATCCTTTGTGAGAGCATCCATGTTCGACATACTTGGCAAATTATCAAGGTAGGGAATATTACGCTCATGAAATGGCACGTGGGACTCGTACACTCTTGGTCTAGCGGGAGGTGGAGGAACATGCTCCCTCGTCAGCTCAGGTTCAACATTCACTCCCTCCTCATTATCACCCTCATCATGGAAGGGTGTGTCATCTCCAGACTCATCCGCATTGTTGTCATAATCACTATCATCTTCCTGACTCTGCGCATCTGCCAACTCACGAGTGAATACGTCGTCTATGGGCAACTGTGTGAGGTCGGGAACATCAAGAAGCTCGTTTTCACTTCACAAAAAGAACAAAATGATAAGTTACCCAACTAAATAAATACTTTAGAAATAGATATATCACTTTACTTACAAGTCGTACTGTCTTGACGTTTCATGATGGATATTATCTTGTTGGTGATGACTCCTGGATGGACCACCGTGGTCCAATACTCCAGAACTATGCATATTCCAACTAGGGGCGGGGTCATAACTTGTAAATTTCATATCCGGACGGTACCCCTATGAAAAATATGAGTGTTAATACAAATCCAATTCAAACATAAAATAAACATCGCTAAAGCGTAGAAAAATTGAAGTTTACCAGTCGTCTTGTGGATTATATAAAGTCGAAAAATTATTTTGTGGCTGCTCATTCGCCAGTGGTGACAAGTTTAAATCAAGGCAAGCTCTTTCATCGGCAATCTGTCCGGCAAAAACTGCTCCAGAATAACCACCTGATGACTGGGGGTATCCCTACTATGCACGCCCTCATTATTGGGAACGTCTTCCACCTTGACGTACATTTCCAACAATTTTATTATAGTAAATTCCCTGTATTCATTCGGAATTCGCAAAAAAACTCTAAGAGTTTCATCATCTTCGATGTTAAACTCAGAGTAATAAGCAAACCCCTGCGGAGTCACTGAATACGGAAATCTACTGGTTACTTTAAGGTTAACCGAACGCTTCCTCTGACTCATTTTTTTTACGTAACAACGATACCAATTTATCGTACTCCATTGTAAGCGACAATTTAACATGACACTGTGGAGGTGAGCTATACCTCACAGAGTTATTCTCCAGCACAACCTCACCCCCAATATAATGAAACCCTTATTTTTGGCTCTTCAGACATTGTAAAAAAATGATTGATAAGAAGAAATGAGAAGTATGAACGAAAGTTTGAAGGAAAGTATTGAATGGATTTTCATAAAATTCAAACGCCTTTAAATAAGCTTGGGGTACAGATTTTTTTTATTATGTAAAACGCACTACAATACCACGTTTTATGTATTTGAATTATTGGTATGCCAGTTATCCTCAGAACACTTATTGGTGGGCCCAAATTTTAAAGCAAAACGCAGTATAATACTGCGTTTTCCTTAAACGCAATATTGTACTGCGTTTTGCATTAAAAAAATATTCCCAGCAGGTTCTGCAGAAGTGGGCCCGATAATAGGGAAACGCAGTACAATTCTGCGTTTAAGAAAAATGCAGTATTATACTGCGTTTTCCTTAAAAAAATTAATTTTTTAATAATACGCAGTATAGTACTGCATTTTACTTTAACGGCTAACTTTCTGTTAAAGTAAAACGCAGTATTATATTGCGTTTTAGTTATTTATGTAACTTTTTTTAGTAGTAGAAATGTATTTTTTGCCCAAAAAGGCATTAGAAAAGTTTCGGATTCGATGCAAACCTCAGTAAAAGTACTGATATTCACAAAACAAAAACCGATGGAGAGAACTCGATTGGTATTTGAGATAGCGAAGAGATGATGGAGCCAGATGAAATTCCATGGAAAAGAAGTAGAAATATCTGTATATGTGTTGTTATCTCACATGGCTTACTCACTGAACTTCAGCGCACGTGTAAGCGCTAGAACCACAAAAGATATCTGAAAATACGAAAATACCCCTGTATCTAAGCAGGGATGTCGACGGAGAGCAGCTTCTGCGCTCTTCTAAATAAGTAAGTAGAATACATAAGATATATACAAGATTTTTGCCGAGGTTAACGGGGTCCCGTGACCCCTCAACCCCCAACGTAGGTTCGCCTCTAACTACGAAGGGTTGCATCTTCTCAATTAAATTTACCATTTTGTGTAATTTTTTTTATATGTAAAGTATTTAAATGATTTAAAAGGGTATTTTGGTAATTTAACTTTTGACTTAAGGGTTTCTATAATATAGATATAAATATAGATAGATATATATCACTTAACCTTAGGGTTGGTAAAATGGTTAAAAGAAAACAATTAACCACCCATATTATCCACTAAAAAATCGGTTGGATAATGAACTTTTTAAAAATGGGTCAAATATGGATAAAAACCATATTATTCATTTAGAAAATGGCTAACCAATGAGTAACCAATGTATAACCAACGAGTCTAACTTTTACATTTGTAAAGCCTCGAATTTGGGGTTCCTCAAGTTAGGAAAACTAAAAATTCTTCCAAAAGTAATCATATGCAAGAATTCATGGATAATATGGGTCTGGTTAACCCGTTTTTTATCCGTATTAAGTATGGATCGGGTCAGATAATTGATCCGTTTTTTCATTACCCGTTTTCGACCCGAACAATATCCGACCCGACCCGCCCGCTTGCCACTCATACTTAACAAATATAGTTCCCTAGACCTTAATGTATGCAAAATTCGGACACTTTTGATCCTTAAACCTTTACACACTTTGCTAATTGCCCTGGAAGAACTGCTTAAATTAACTGTGATATCAAAACGTGCAAAAAATCACAACACAGAGATCTCCCGCCCCTTTACATAAGTACTGAAAATTACCAGCCAAAGAAAAAAAAAGGTACTAAATCTGGTTTCTATTGAGCATCAATATTTCGACCATTCTCTCCCTTTTGCGGTTTCCTCTTTTCTATAATTTCTACGGCTACGGGCTAACCATCAGTGCTTTCTCCGGCGAAATCGAGTTGTGAGTTACCTTTCGTTCTCTGCGATTCTCATGTGGCATAAACCTTAAACCCTAAACACTTTTCCTTTTGATTTTTCTATCATCTGTATAATGGAAGTCTAAGCTTATTTTTCATACTTCATATGATTTTTACTAGTTAATTTGCGTTCTTACTTATATTGGCTTCGAAGTTTGGCGTTCTTAATCTGCTTCTTCTCTTCGTAATTTCTAATCAAGTTTTGTTGTATATATTCATGGAAAAAAGGAAAATAAAGGAATTAGCTTTTTGAAAACAATAGTAGAGTTCTCATTTCCTTGCTAATGGACCCTTTTTGTTTATCATTTCTGCAACTTCTTTGATATCCATCATGTAGTATGATTTGTTCTGGATTTAGAATTGTGGAAGGTAAATTATTTACTTGTAAAAGTTACAGCATAAGAAATTTCACTTACAAGCTGAAAATGGTAATTCTTTTGATGGGAAAAGTTAAAAAAGATAAATCTACTGAAAAATGACATGAAATAATGAGAGCCACGTAAGTTGAATCAAAGAGGCTAAGCATTTTTTTGTTGTTGCTAAAGGCTTCTGATTATATCATTCTCTAATGCAGTTTGAAGAGAGCTAATTTAAGTTGTCATGTCGCAAGAGGAAATTCTTGGTGTTCTGTGATGACTATTGTTCTAGTAACTTCAAACTTGGTAAAGCCACTTTCGAAAGTGATACATTTTTCCTCTCCAATTGCAGTCTTGTTAAATCTTTTTCTTTAAATCTTGGTATTTCCTTTTGCCTGAAGTATTCTCATCCTTGGTCTTTGATTCAAATAAACTGCAAGGCAAAAAAAAAAAAAATCTTGTCTGAGTTTACTCCTTCAAAGGTTATATGATGCAGTCCAAAATAGGCAATTAGCCAATTATGAGATGAAAAAAGAGAAGAGAAAATAAGAAAATCTGGACTCAAAATTCAAGTGAAAACATGGACTTTACTGATCCAAAAGGAAAAAAAAAGAAAAAAACTGAAGAAGAGTGAAAACATGGACTCATGAGGCATTACAACAGCAGCAAAAGCTAGAAAAAACCAGGATCCATGCTGCATGAGATCAGTGTTGTGAAGGAAGTGATCCTATTGTTTAGATTTTTGGTCCAACTGGTTGCTTATATCTGCAATTTTCCAGTCTATACTTTTGGGTGGAAGGAGACCACTAAAGCAGTAGTTTTGCCCAACCCCGTAAAGTTAAAACTAAAGATCCATATTTCTGCTTTCATGTAGTTTTATGCTGTTCTTGATTTTGAACTGACCTGTTCCTGGAATCATGAGCTGCCACTGCTTCATACTACTCTTTTTATACTGCTGATTTACTTTTTTTTTTTAAGTTGCTTTTACTATTATGTATTTCTTTTGTAGTCTGGTATCCTTGCAACAGTATGAGATTCTGGTTGGCGAGAAACTTTTAGCAATCTTCCATACCATGAAGTTTGTAAGTCTCTTCCCTTCTCTGCATATTTGCTTGCGTGCATATTTTTGGAGTACATACTGACATCATGTATTCATGGATTCCAACATTTGCAGACATGTTTAAGTGAGGGCAGGGGCTATTATTTCCCACCATGCCACATAGTCAATATTAGTGGCTTCCGGGTGTTATTTGACTGCCCTTTGGACCTTTCAGCACTCTCGGTCTTCTCTCCCCTACCAATTGTTACATCTTCTCTGCTTGATGAAAAAACTTCAAATGTTAGTGTCCAAAGTTCATCAAATTCAGAGTCTGTAAGACGG
This sequence comes from Nicotiana sylvestris, assembly GCF_000393655.2. Classification (NCBI taxonomy): domain Eukaryota; kingdom Viridiplantae; phylum Streptophyta; class Magnoliopsida; order Solanales; family Solanaceae; genus Nicotiana; species Nicotiana sylvestris. Next base: position 157,016,824 of record NC_091059.1, read on the forward strand.
GAAGTTGGGGAGTCTCTTGATTCCAAAAGTTTGATACGGGCTGAGCCTTGGTACAAAACTGTGAAAAGCTTGCAGCTTTGGAGTATTTATTCCATAGATGTGGTACTAATCTCAAGTCCGATGGGTATGCTAGGGTTACCATTTCTTACCCGCCTCAAAGATTTTAGATCGAAGGTGATGGAAAGGATATTTTCTTGCATTTATAAATAGAATTAACCTTATGCTGGTGAATTTCTTATAATGTGGTTATCTCATCAGGTATATGTAACGGAAGCAGCTTCCAGACTAGGGAAACTGATGATGGAAGACCTTGTTTCCATGCATATGGAGTTGAGACAATTTTATGGACCTGAAGAGTCTGGTTGCCCTCAATGGATGACATGGGAAAAGCTTGAACTACTTCCTATGGCACTAAAGGATATTGTTTTAGGCAGTGAAGGGACAGAACTTGGTGGATGGATGCCCATATACAGGTAACACTTTTTCTTTTTGATGAAGTAAATTGTTGTATTAAAAGAGAAGGCATCAAGAAGATGCAAGATTACAAGGAGCTACTTACAAGAAGCATAAATACAAAAATAACAAAAGTGAGTTGCTAGCCCCATTACAATGTCTCTATCCAGGACAAGAGTACTAACAAACTCCAAAAAGTGTTCAGTACTAACTGTTGGGGACGACTTTGTCCAGCAAAAAAAGATGGTTAAACAACTGGCTTTAAGAGAGTGGTTTGGAGTTGAGATGCCATCAAACCATCTTTTGTTTTGAGATGCCATCAAACCATCTTTTGTTTCTCTCATTCCATAGACACCAAAAAATAACTGCAGGGATCATAATCCAGATCTTTTTGATGGACTTATCAACTTGCCAAAGACTCCAACTCAAGCACGCCTCTCTCAGATTCTGTGGCGTGACCCAACTTATCCCAAAAGTACAGTAGAACATGGTCCGTATGTCAATGGCTACTGGACAGTGGACAATGCAGGAATAGGTGACTGATAGACTCCTGGTTCCTCCTGCATGGATAACATCTATTAACCAGTTGAATCCCTCTTCTGTTGAGATTGTCTTATAGGCAAGCTTCAGGTAGGGCTGTCCAGTTGAAACCAATGACCTTCACTGGTAATTTGGTCCTCCATATCAGCTTCCAAGGTCATGCATCAATTACTTGATTCCGAGAATTGATCTGTCTATAACATTCTTTGACAGTGAAACTACCGTTACTGCCCCATCTCATCATGTATGAAGCATTCCCATCAATATTGTAAGCCTCCACTTTTGCTATCATTTCCATCAAGCTTTCAATCTCCCAGTCTTGAGCAGCTCTTCTAAAGTGCATATCCCAGGTATTGCTAGTTCTGTTTTGAGCAATTGAGGAGTTCTTGTCCAGAGCAAAGTGGAATAGATTAGGATAGTCCTCCATAAGTGTAGTATTATTGAGCCACTTACCCTTCTAGAACTTGATGGGTGCTCCATTGCGCGGCTTGAAATGAACATATTGGAAAAAATCATTTCCCAACTTGCTAATGTACTTCCAAGGTCCTACTCCATAATCGGCATTAACACTTCTTATTTCATTTGATAGAAAGATCTGTTTTTGTCATGTTTCTTGTGGTTTGCTTTCATCAATTAGTGCGTTTACTTACTAGATATTACTCTGCTACTTATGCCTAAGTTTTTAGATGCTTGTTGTGCTTTTTTTGTAGGATGGACTTGGATGTAAATGTTCTTCTTGATACAGAAGCATAGAAATAACATACCGTAAGAAACTGAGAATACATGATTGCAGGTGTCTCAGAATTTTTTTCACCAATATAAACATAGGCTACTTTCATTCTATATCAAATTTACTGGTTTAAGTTAGTGAATAGTCTGTTATGATTTCTATGAAGTTGTAAGGAGTTGTGCTTTTGCAAATGAGATATCTGCTCATCGGAGGGGACATTAAACTGAGACATGAAAATAGCGAGACCTTCAATTTGGTATGGTAGTGGAAGTAAATAGGAGTCAGTTCCTTCTCAGTACCTATATATAGTTACATGTGGATGCATTTATTTTTCAGTTACAAACTTACTGACTTGGAAATGGACAGTTAGACGTTTTTTATACAGAATTTGACTATTCATCCCAGTCTTAAAGAAAAGGACCCTGGTTCACATAGCCAGTAGTCGAAAAATGAAAAATGAAGCGGAGACTTTGAAGCTCTGTGTTTGTTATGGGTTGATCTTTATATGATCTGCAAAAGTGATGGGAAAATTTTTCAGTGCAGCTGATATCAGGGGTTGCATGGAGAAGGTTCAATCCCTTAAGTATGCTGAAGAAGCCTGCTATAATGGCACATTGACCATAAAAGCGTTCAGCTCTGGTTTGGAGATAGGTGCATGTAATTGGAATATCCTAAGTCCAAAAGGAAGCATCACATATCTTTCTGGCTCAGTTTTTGCATCAACAACTGCATCCAGTTTTGATTACAAAGCTCTTGAAGGAAGTGATGTTCTATTATATTCAGACTTCACAGCCTGCAATGATGTTGATAGTGAAAAGAATGATTTCCCTCCTGCTACTGCCAGTTCCTATCCAAGGTACATTCCTTTTGTATTATTCTGGAATATTATACATATAACTGAAGCTGTCCGGCATGCATAGGTGAGCAGTCTTCTCTTGTTCTCCATCCATTTTCTGATTCATCCTTTATTCATCTTCCTCCGTATCATTTACATATTTTCTGGAAGGGGAAGTCATGAGCTTTGAAACTTGAAACATGTGCAGTGATACTGGTAGTTGTTGGGAAACAATAACTGAGTCCTGGCTTGATTCAGATGAGTACTCAGAAGAGATGGACAAAGTATCTTTTATATGTTCATGTGCTTTGGACTCTATTAATGACGGAGGATCAGTCCTTATTCCTATTGGACGGCCTGGAGTCATGTTGAAGCTATTGGAACATGTATCACTTTCACTAGAATCTTCAAATTTGAAGGTATGGTGTAAAAATTGCACATGTATTCAGCACGTTTGCTGGATATGATCACCTAAAATGACAAAAATACTCTTAAAGAAAGGCGGCTTGCTTTAGTATATAAAAATAAAGTATATTATAAAAATATTAAATCATGAGGGTATTATATATTAAAGATTTTTTTAATTTTGAGTTCACATTTTTTTTGGGTGGTATATTGTGATTCATCTCATAGAAATCTCTGTATTATGATCCTAGGCAAGTAAACATCCTGTGGAAAGATTTTCAGCACAATTTATTCTTTCTGATGACTGTTCATTATTTGGCTACACAATATGCTATTCAGACAATTATTTGCTACTCCAGTAATTCTTTTTAAATGTTCTTGTTTTCGAAATATACAAACTTCGGTTGTTTTTCTATTTTGAATTTGGGAGCGTGTTGAAGAGAATCATTAAGAATAATATAGAATATTCTTAATTATTATGTTAGTCAAGTGTATGCTATCTTGATCATTATTTCATAATTAAAAATCTCAAGTGTTAGGTAACAATCAAAGAAAGAATCTCAAAAGTTAGGAAACGTGCCTTTATTTCATGTAGCTCAAAACTCCTATATAATGAGTACTTATATTGTTAGCCGGATATTTCAAAGTTCAAACAAAGATTTTCTCTTCTCTTCTCTTCATCTTCATCTTCATAATTTATTAGAATTTGAGTCTTCATTTACTTGGAAAATTCAAGGATTTCCAAGAATTTACTGAAACACGAGTATACTTCTTTTTCGATCGGTATGAAACTTGAGTATACTTTCAGTGACGAGAGATCAATAGCATTTCCCCCATCCCTTCCAATGTTGTTTGTTGATATTGCTGTTGGAGATATAAATTCATAGTTATACTAATTGTAATCCTGATGGTAGGAAGGAATGAACATCGAGAGATTCGTATTTCCTAGATATTATACACAATCGTGGACTATTGCCACCCGTTATTAAAGATATATTTTGAATCCGTCTCTGATCAATACACATGGACAAGAATCTTCCAATTCTCAAGTTTTGCTTCCTTTCATTTATAATTTTTGCACACTTAGTTGCGGATACCTAAATTTGCTTCAGCTGAAATATGTTTTATATGTATTTAAACTGGGTGTTTTTGTGCTGTGTAGGTTCCTATATATTTTGTTTCTTCTGCGGCAGAAGAGTTATTGGCATTTTCCAATATCATACCTGAATGGCTGTGCGGTCAACGTCAAGAAAGAGTACTACATTAACTGATAATCACTGTGAATCTAATCCTTTTGTTGTTAAAACATAAAGCTGAGCAAGTAGATATTATGCATTTCTTTTTGTTTTATGTGTGGGTCCACAGCTCTATTCTGGGCAACCTCTATTCACTCATATTCAGCTGTCAAAGGAAAAAAAGCTCTTGGTATCTCCTGCAATTCATTCATCGAAATTCCTGTAAGATATATTCTGTCTCCTCATGTCGAAATATAAGCTACAAAGAATGAGCATAGTAACCTGCTTAATAATCTTAATCATCTTACTGTAGACGCTATTTTGGCTTTGTTACACCGTTTCTATCCTTTTACATCTTTTGACTTCACTGTTGTCTTTGGTTATGAAAAAAGAAAGAAAAGAAATGTTATTGGAGCTGCTGTTACCATCAACATCATTGGCCTAGTCTAATATATATGCTCAGAACAAGTTGGCAGGAACCTTGCATAGCATTTTGTCCTCACTGGAGTTTGCGACTTGGCCCTGTTGTTCATCTCCTTCAACGTTGGTGTGCCGATCCTAACTCTTTGCTTATTATGGAGGTGCATGCCAGCTATATGACTTTTCACATTCACAAATCTCGTGTATCTGGTTGTATGACTAATGTCAAGCTTGACGATATTATTGAGGTCAATGTTTCACATTTCACAGGAAGGAGCTGATATCAATTTGGCTTTTTTGCCTTTCAAGCCAATTTCAATGAAGGTCCTTCAATGTTCATTCATCTCTGGAATAAAGTAAGCAAACTTTTTTTGATCCTCTCTCATGTGAAGCAGACAGCGCCTGTCTGGCTTTTAGCTCTTTATCCTTTTGGTGCTCTATAAGTTCTGTTGGACTTCGCTGAATTTGCTAGAACTATTATTAAGAGGTGCCTTAGGAAAAAAGAAAAGTACAAGATGCTTCTTGGAAGGGTCCACAATGTTTGATCTAAAGTCACTTGGCTGCTTACCATATGATTGATTATCTTTTTTAGGTAGTTTATAGGCGAGTTTTGAGAATTAGAAAAGAACCCATTAGATGCGCATGGCTGTACTCTTGGATAGTTTACATACCATCCCCCCTTTAAGTGTTTTGTTTTTGATAAGGTAAAGCGTTTTGTTGATAAAGCAGTAAGGGTACAGCAAAAGGTTACGAAGTTCAAGATTACATCATCTGCCACATAAAAACAGAATCAAGCGGTTCCATAAAATCAGACATACCAATCACAGTATTTTCTCTATGCCAGCAAAACAAATTTGGCAAACATCTGAATAATACAGAGGCAATCATCTCCTTTCTTCCTTCAAAACATCTTCTGTTTCTCTCATGTCACACTGTCCATATGATACATAAAGGAATTGATCTCCAGATCTTCTTCAGTCTTCTTTCCATTCTTTGACCTTGCCAGCAGTGTAGTAAATCTCTGAAGCTTTCTGAATCACCTAATGAACATCAAAGATGTTTAGGAATAGGGACCATATCCTCCATGTTTGTTTATAAAGCAGCAGCAAATTATTTAACAGTTTCAAAAGAGCGTTCACATAAACACCTGTTACAGAGGCTAAGACTCCTTTTTCTGTAAGTTATCTTGTGTCAGGCAAGCACCATATGTAGCAAACCACCCAAAACATGCTACTTTAGTTGGAGCTTTAGTTTTCCACAACATATTCCGAGGAAGATTACTAAGCATTTTGAGACTGTTCTTGTAACAGTTCATAACTAGATTTCACAGTGAAGACTCCTCATTTTCTTTAGTTTTAATTATTAAGTTCACACAATAGACATTATTTTTTATTTCTATTTCAATTACTACAAATTCATAGCTCTTTAATTACCATCTGGCTTCTAGTCATTACAAATACAAACTTCATTTTCTATTTTGCAGGCTAAAGAGAGCTATACCTTTACTAAAGATACTACAACCTAAACATGTGCTGGTAGCCCCCCTCTCTCCTCCCCCACAAACCCCAACCCCAACCCCAAATTTTCTGCTCCAAGATACTGAACTGTCATTCATGCTCTCTTAACTACTACCTCTTTTGCTTATTTCAGGTTCCTGAGGGTTTGAGGTCCCATATTAGCTGTTGGAACCCCACAATTTCAGTCAGTTATTTCTCTGAAAATGAAACTGTAGTTATACCTAAGTTAAATAATGCAGATATGTACATCGCCATGGACTTGGCTCCTGAGCTGCTCAATTATACAAAAGTAATACAAGAAAATAATATTGTAAGATTAAAGGGAGAGTTGCTCGTTGAGCAGGGAAAACATCAGTTAGTTCTTGGAAAGAAGCAAGTGCTTTCTTCACAAGATAGGCCATTGTTATTTCTGGGTAGAGTTGACTTGAACTCCCTTCTGATGGCCCTAAAGAAGATGGGGATGAAAGCAACTGCACAGCATGCCCAGATTACTAATGGATCAGAAAACGTATCAATTGTATGCATCTCGGAGCCCAATGAAGCCTTAATAGAGGTTACAGCAACACGAACCATGATAAGCGTTGCTGATGAGAACACAGCTTCCCTGGTTTCTGAGGCTGTTCGTAGCACTTTAGTTTCTATTTGATAAAAGGTGGCCCTTCTATGTCCCTAGATGCCAATGGTTTAAGAAATTGACTGATCGCTTTCCAGCTTCGAGGGGGGAAATTATTTATTGAACTGGGAGTTGAAACAATGAAAGGTGTCTCGTGAATGGATGTTGGAAGGGAAAAAATGCATATTGTCAATATGTATGCTAATATTGTTCTGGTGGTGACAATTGGCTTCCTGTTCCCTTTGCTTTCTCAGCTATCTCCTCTAAGTTTCAAGTACCTTTTTCTGTGATAATTGATTGAAGGGCTATTTAATTTGAAAGAGCAGATTCCAGATAAACTAAGTTGAAATGCGGATGTTAAATTGAAATTGTCTATAAGTTGTAATGCTCCAATAGTGGTTGATATAAGGTTAGGGGCTGAAGATGTTTCAAGTTTGTATAGTTATTTCAGATCATTCCAATTTGAAACCAAAGGTGCAAAAAATGAGATATACTAATATGTACAAGTACAACAGTAAAATATTTAAGAAAATGCAAATTTTCAGTTTCTTAATGCCATTTAAGTTTTATCTTGGATTTTATGTCTCTTTTTCTCTCACTTGCTCGTTGATAAAAAGGGTTTGTATTTTCATGATAAATCTCATTTATGCATTAATTAGTTAAAAGACAAAATTTGCAGCTACAGTAAATTGATCTTAAAATATACAGTAAATCATATTTGAAGATGCTGCGTGGAAGATGGGACTATATGTCATTTGTCTCAAATGCGGCAACGTGAGAATATTCGGTTTCAATTGGAGCTTACAAAATCTGCATTTCTTCTGTAAAGAGAAGTGAACTAGAGATCCAGAAAAAGCCGACGGTACAACCCTACAAGGTGTCAATTGTTTGGTTTGACTTCTGAAAATTCGTATGCCTGGTATGATTAACTAGTCCGCGCTTCTTGCGATGTAAATTCAGACTACATTATATGTGAATTACTCAGATCATCTAAATTGCTAAAAGTAAACTTCAATAAAGCATAAAAATAATATAAGTCTATGCATGCATATAGAAGTATTTAATTCGTTAGAATTATACAAAAGACTTTATCGTGCCTTAAAATAAACATTTTCTCAGGGTTGATTATCCTTTCTCAAATAATCATACCTCATTTTTGGACTTTAATGTGTACAAGAACAAAATCTTTATAACACACAAAATTGCTCGTTATTCTTGAGCAAGTCATTGGATTTGAAGTTACCACTGATTCTAATGTCATCCTCAAAACGTTAATTTAATAACCACTTATGGTGCTTTCAATTAGCCATATACAGAGACGTAAAAACTAATCAATTTCCTTTTTAAAAATATCAAATATTAAAATAGTTCACACAGATTTTAATCCTATTGATTGAAAACAGAAGTATCTTCATGATCTTCTTCTAACATGCTATACAAAATTATTTGACGGGTCTATAAAAACTACTTCAATTTAAATATGAAACTATAAATTAAAGTTAACATATATGAATTTGACAAAGAAAACATAGAAAACTTAGAAGCTGATGAAACATAAAAGTCAAAAACATAAACCATACAACTACAGCCACCTAAGGTCTGGACTAAGAAAGTTCAAGACGAGTGCAGGCTACTAAGAAAATGATCTACTTAATAAGTTATTTAATGACTTTTAGCGATCCCTAGAGGACATCGATTACAGTTTTAAAATGACATGCACATTATATTGATCTCCCATAAGTAATAGATGAAACTGCTATCCTTGCTTTCCCTACTGTCCTTCCCCGACCTCAACTCCCTTAACCGTTGTTAAATATGAGTCTAACCCCTTGGTGGCATGTTGCACTGTCAGTTTTTCCTGAGATAAGAGAAAACTTGTGTGAATTAAATACGTGAATGTCATGTCATTGATAGTCGATAGACTGTGGAAATTCCAATTAGTCCAGTTGAGGATTTATGTTAAAAGAATACAATTTAACATTCCAAGCATTGGATAACATAATTATTGATGAAATCCTAGATCTAGATTGAGCTGCTGAACTATGGAGGTGAAGAAGCAGTTACACAGAGACCAAGTGATTCTCTTAATTTTCTGTTAAATTGGTTATTACATTGTACATTGGTGTGTGTATATATATATATATATATATATTCACACACACGCACATACTATCTAAGCTATTTGTTAAGTACCTACTTAACTAACTAATGCTCCACTAACTTAGCATAGCTGACATCCAGTTGTACATTCTAACACTATAACTAACATTTCAACACCCTCCCTCAAGCTGATGGTTGAAACAGATCCTTCAACCTCAGCTTGGACATCACATAGTCGTGTTGTGCTTTCCCAAGGCTCTTAGTAAGCAAATCAGCTTGTTGTTCTTTGGTAGGCACATGATGAGTCTTGATCAACCCTTGTACGATTTTTCCCTCACAAAGTGACAATCAATATCAATGTTTGGTACGTTCATGAAAAATAGGATTAGCTGCAATCTGAATTGCAACTTTGCTGTCACAGTGTAGGTCTATAGGCAAAGTGACCTTCACTCCCAACTCTGAGAACGATCTTGTAGCCAAATTAATTCTGTAACAATTGAAGCCATGCTTCTAAACTCTGCTTCAGCTGAACTTCTAGTAACTGTTTCCTGCTTTTTGGACTTTCAAGATATCAATGCATCACCAAACTTAACCACATATCTTGTTACTGATCTTCTTGTTTGTAAGCAACCAACCCAATCTGAGTCACAATAAACTTCAAGTTTTTCAGATCCTTCTAAGGGCTTCAACAGACCAAGTCCTGGAGCTGTCTTGATGTACCTGACAACTCTTAGAGCAACATCTATATGAGACTGCTTAGGTCTGTGCTTAAACTGACTAAGTACCTAAACTACATATGAGATATCAATTCTAGTCATGGTAAGATACAAAAGTCTGCCTATCAACCTTTGATAAAGACCAGCATTCTCCAGTTCTTTGTCTTCTGTATCAGCTTCATTAGAAGAGCTTTTGTTTATGAAACTATCAAACTCAACAGAGGTGAGCTTATAGCTGGTCTCCAGGGATGTACCAACAGGTTTGGCACCACCAAGTCCCAGTTCAACAATTAACTCCAGTGCATACTTCCTTTGGCTCATCACAATCCCTTGCTTTGACCTGGCAAACTCTATCCCCAGAAAGAAATTAAGTTCACCCAGATCCTTTATCTTAAACTTGAGCTTTAAATCATTTCTAGTTTGTAAGATCAGACTTGGACTGCTTCCTGTTACCAGCAGGTCATCAACATAGACTAGTACTAGTACCAGTTCTGTCTGCACCTTTTTTTTTTGTAAATAATGAATAGTCAAAATGACTTTGAGTAAATCCAAGCTGAACTAATGCATCCGTGAGCTTCTCCACTATCTAGGGGCCTATTTAAGTCTATACAAGGACTTATGAAGTTTGCAAGCTATCTGTTTCCCTCCATGGCTTGCAAGACCAGGAGGAACCTCCATGTATACTTCTTCAAGCAACTCTCCATGCAAAAAAATTATTATGAACATCCATCTGATAGATGAACCATTGTTTGGCAGCAACTATGGCTAGAACAAACCTCACAGTGAGCATTTTAGCCATCAGAGAGAAAGTTTCAATGTAATCTAGACCTTCCTGTTGACTGTAACCTTTGGCTACAAGCCGTGCTTTATATCTTTCTACCTCTCCTGTAGAAGTGTACTTAACTTTAAAGACCCATTTGCAGCCAATGGGCATCTTTCTTGGAGGCAAAGCAACTATACTCCAAGTGTTGTTATCCTCCAAAACTAAAATTTTATCCTTCATTTCAGCAATCCACTTAGGATCTTTGACAGCTTTAGCAAATGTTTTTGGTTCAACAATGACAGAATAAATTGCCAAAGCACTGCCAAAGGATGAGGAGACATTATCATAGTTGACACAGGTGGAGATAGGATAGCAGCAATAAGACTTTCCTCTGTTGTGAGTGACATAGTCCTTCATCCAAATAGGAGGTCTGCTATCTCTATTGGACATTCTGGTAAGAGGAGCCTCAAGAGCAAGCAGTGGTGAAGATAAGGGCAAGCTTGGCTCAGCTGGTAGAGACATTGAGACATCATGACCGCCACCAGATGAAGCTTCACCAGTGCCTGCTGCAGTTTCACTTGTTGTGTTGGGAGAGGAATCTTATCACCAGGTGAAGAATTAGTAGAAGGAATAAGCTGAGAGCGTTGATATGATGACTTATTTTCAGGAAAAGAGAGAATAGCAGAAGTAAGATCCAAGACATGGAATATAGAAGAGGTAGTATGAGCATACTTGAAAGGAAATACATTTTCCTTAAACACTACACCTCGACTGACAGTGAAGGTCCTGGAGTGAATACCATACATTTTGTAACCCTTTTGTGTTATAGAATAGCCTAAGAAAAGAGCTGGGATTACTCTGAAAATTTGTCAGACTTCTTCACCTCTGTAACATAACCAAGACAGATAAACATTCTCATATGATCTAAGGAAGAAGCATGACCAAGTAAAACTTCAAAGGGAGATTTCCCTTAAATCACAGCTGAGGGCAGTCTGTTGATGATATACATAGATGTGGTAATACACTCACCCCAAAATCGAAGAGGAACAACCGCATGAAACCTTAGAGACCTGGAAACATCTAAAATATATGTGTGTCTCCTCTCTGCAACTATATTCTGCTATGGAGTATATATGCAAGAGGTTTGATGAATAATTCCCTTAGACCTTAACAACTCAGCCACTTGAGAGTTAAGAAATTCACTCCCATTATCTGACCTAAAGATCTTCACAGAAGCTGAATACATATTCTGAATCATTAGAATAAAGGATCTAAGAGCAACAATCACTTCTGCCTTAGTAGGCAACAAGAATATCCAACAGTATCTAGAGTAGTCATCTATAAGAGTAAGGAAATACTTCTTGCCATCATAGGTAAGGACTCTGTATAGTCCCCACACATCACAATACAATGTATGAAAACAAACATTAGTGTTAGTAGTGCTCAAAAGAAAAGGAAGTCTGGTTTGTTTAGCTAAAGGACATACATTACAGGACTCAGTAGTATTCTTGCATTCACAATCCTGAAATACAACAATGCTCCTCAAAGTCTTTTTAAGTGTATGCCCTAATCTCTTATGCCACAAGGCTACATCCATTATCCTATTATTTTTGGTCATATTTACAATAGGTGGTGGTTTAGGAACTAAAGGTTTAGAAATTGTACTAGGAACTTGAAGTCCAATTGTACTGACATCTCTAGAGTAGAACATATATAGCCCATTATCTTCTCTACCAATCCCCTTTACATGTCCACTAGAGTTCCTGAAAAATACAAAATTCAAGGAAGAACATCACTGCCCATCTCATATCCTTAGTTAGCTTTGAGACAAAGAGTAAGTATTTAAAATTAGGTATGTGTAGAACATTACTAATCCTTTGACCCTGAACAATATAGGAGGGTCCTATATGGCTGATGTGAGCTATATTTCCTGTAGGAAGTTGAACTATACCACCCTTATTATTAGCAATCAACTTACGATTAATCAACAAATTAAGGCTATGCATCATGTGACTTGAAGAACCTGAGTCTACTATCCACTTAGCCAACACTTTTGAGTTCATTACACAAGATGTCATACCTGCTGACCCTGGTGTACTTGTACTGTTGCCTTCACTCCCTTTTCCGATTAGCTGAATTATCTATTGATACTGCTCCTGAGTGAATTGAGGAATGTTGAACATCACATTCTGAATCCCCTGTCCAGTTGTAGTACTATGTTGTACCTGTGAAGAACCTGCAAAATTAGCAGCAGTAACAACTTGACTATTTCCTGTATCATTTGATGCATCTTGAGCATGATGCACTGCATTCCCTGAGCCAAATTTTTTCTTAGTCTTAAAGTCAGGGGGATATCTATTTAGCTTGTAGCAGTTCTCCCTAATATGTCCCTTAAAATTGCAATAATCACAGTATAGAGAGTTCCTTTTCTATCTATAATTGTTTCCTCCAACATAGAATTGTCCACCGGAGTAGTTGTTTCCTCCTGTAGAGCCTTCTGAGTTATTATGACCTTTCCCACTGAATAGACCTATGCCACTGTTTGGTACACCTATATTTTTGCTACTAAACAAAGCAATTCCCTCAGTTACTTCAACAATTTGAGATGTCTGACACATAGATCTTCTACTTTCTTTAGAAATGATTATGGAATAGGCTCTAATGATAGAAGGTATGGGCAGCATGTTCAATATTTGGTTGCTAGATTGTGAATAGGACTCATTCAACCCCATCAAAAACTGCAATAGCCTTTAATATTGAAAATGCTCAACATACTTCTTTGATTCCTCACAGCCACACCCAGGGCAGGGCATAAGAGCATCAAACTCTGCCCAGTGTTGCTTCAACTTAGAAAAGTAAGTTGACATAGAGGATATTACTGGAGTCAAAGTGGCAATATGTTTGTGAAGATACAACACATGAGAGCCACTGATTTTATCAAACCTTTCTTTGAGGTCCATCCACATTTTGTGAGCGCTTGAGGCATACACCATGCCACTAAACAATTCAGCCCTTACTGAATTCATGATCCATGAGAGTACTATGGCATTACATTTTCCCCACAATTCATGAAGAGTTATATCAAACTTCTCCTTAGGGTATTTACTATCCACAAACCCTAGCTTACTTTTTCCTAGTAAACTCACACGCATTTTACTACTCCACAGTGTATAATTCTCAGGTCCAGTTAATTTGACTGAAATTAGAGAACTACCTGGAGTATCGCATGGTTGAAGGAATAATGGATGATGTTGATCGATTAAGATAGGACCTCCTCCGTCTGTTGCTGCACTTGTATCAATTTCTTCACTCTCGATCGCCATTGTTGAACAATAATTGAGCTTAGATGAAGAAGAATAGAGGAAATACAGTCATTGACTGTCGATTGAGCCCTAACTTCGAAGATATCGAAAAATTTCTCCAACTTGCTCTACCTCGATTACTGGATGCAGCTAAGACTCTCGGAACTTGATAAACAATGCGTGGATCTTCAACGCGAGCTCTGATACCACAATGAAATCCTAGATCTAGATTGAGTTGCTGAACTATGGAGGTGAAGAAATAGTTACGCAGAGACAGAGAAACAAGTGATTCTCTTCATTTTCTGTTAAATTGATTATTACACTGTACATTGGTGTATATATATATATATATATATACACACATTATCTAAGCTATTTGTTAAGTACCTACTTAACTAACTAATGCCCCACTAACTTAGCATAGCTGGCATCCAACTGTACATTCTAACACTATAACTAACACTCTAACTAACATTTCAACAATTATGACCTCATGAACAAAATGACAGGACTTTCATCATTTCCCGGAAGAATACATGATAAATAAAAAATAAGAAATACACACCCACAAACACACAAAAGCTATTATATGACAATAGCGATGGCAACAGTACCCATCAAAAGCTAAAAGCCTAAGAAGAAATATTGTTATCCTTTCAGAAAAATCAGGAGAAGAAATTGAGAGGTAATTTTCTAAGTTAAAACAATGACAAGTGAAATGGCAAAAAAGAGCAAGTGGAAAGAGGTAATCAAGATAGGTAGAACAACAAAGAGGAATACTTCTGTGTTAGGAAAAGACAGACATTTGGGTGGTGAACATTTAGTAATTCCCACAAAAAGAAGAGCAACGATTTCGTTAAACCAAACCCCACCCAAACCTTAAAACTCTACATATTCCTAATGAAAAAGGATAAGTGGAGAGAAGCAATATATGTGATTAAAAATGGAAGAAATCTGGCAGGAAAAGCCATTGCCGTTTTAACCTTTACTAAGATAAGCTTCTTTTAAGTTTTGCATTGTTGCACATCTTATATATATAAGAGTTGAGACTACAGGCGTTTTTTATCCTCAATAAATACTATGAAAAATGAAGGGTTGCAACGTCCATATAAATACAGAATACAAAGTGTTGTATCGGTAACAACCATATTTCATGGGAGTTACATTACGACTGTTTATTCCATTAATTGTGAGTTTATATTACATTATTATCAGTAAAATAAGGTAAATAAAATGATGAGCATTGGAAGGTGCCACATCATCTTTCCAATTTCCAGCTCTATATATATATATATATATATATATATATATATATATATATATATATATATATATATATATATATATATATAGTCAAAGGGAAATTAGCAATATAATTCTTGAAAAAACTTAATCGAGATAAAAAAGATAGACTTTTCACACATAAAAGACAAATATAAATATTCTCTTATGGATAACTCCAAAATTCACAATATCACCGATACAAATTTTGAATCTATTCACAAAATTTAATTATATGTAAAATTGAAAATCATACAATAAAATAGACTTTAGAAAAGCGCCAAAACTAATTTGGTTAAAAAATTTAATATAGCTAAAGACATACGAAAGACCACTCTCAAATGTAAGTGCAATTCACTCTTACTCACATAATTGGTCATGTATTTTTAAATTAATTAGCTCTTAGATTTCCTATGAATTGAAAAAAGTTTCAAGAATTTTACGTTCTTTGTTTAGAAATAATACATATTTAATACATGCGTATTTAAATTTGATTTTATAAATATTTTCAAAAGTTTCTCCTATTAAAAATAGAAAATATGTCACACAAAAAAGGGGAAACATACAAAGTAAAAATAAATGTCAATGCTAGCCAAAATGATGTGAGACATCAATTCATTATAGATAAATTTTGTATTATGTATATAAATATACAGGAAAACAGAAACAAATCGTTGAGGTTGTAGAGGAAGAGAACATTTGAGCTTCCCTTATGAATTGTTCATCTTCTTTAGGGGTGACGCCTATGGTAAGGTACAATATATAATTTTTTTAAAGAAAAATAAGTTTATTGATAAACAATGTGAATACAATCTATTTTTCTTTGTTAGTTCTTCTCTTTGTATTATTCTCCATCGAGTAAAGGATTTATGTGGATCCTCGTGAAGTATTTGATTGTCAAGAAGCACTGCACTCTGAGTTGATCTTGTGAAACTACGATAAGACTTGAGAAAGACATAATTTGATATTTTGATCTCTTTGTAAACATCCCAAAAGTTTATGGGATTTTCAAGATTATAGTACTAAATTAAATAGAGGTTTAAAACACACAAAAAAATAAAATAAAATTAAGGAAAGAACATAAAGGAGGAAGAAAGGAAACATAAATTTGAATCAGTCGATACCAATTTTATGTTAAACAATACGTAAAAAGAATAATCTTACCGATGGCATCCCAACTCACTATAAGAATTTTTATCTCCTTAATAGCCAAAAAAACTGAATTTTGCTAACTCTTTTCCCGCACAAGTTGACTCGGTAACAAAGCGGGGGGAGGATACATACCTTACAATGCTTCTGAAATTTGAAACTTGATCGAATATCATATCCCTATGGTGGGTAATGTCTCTGATATGATTGGCTTTGGGGACTTTTTCTTTTCTGTTTTGCTCATTTGTATATTTAAAATTCATCCAAGGTCAATAGATAGTGACCTTTCTGTATAGGGAATATGGTATGACACGTGGTAATCTAAAGGAAAGACACGTGGAATCCAAGATGGGGATGGCCGAAGACTGAACTCAGCTATTCTGTTTGTCGCCGGAAGGGATAACGTTCATAGAGGTATATTAAATACTCTGCGCCCGGTAGTATTTAATAAAGTATATCCGCAACATTAAGGACGACGACCCGTTACACAGAATTTGACATTTATATTCACTGTTACATCTTCATCAATGACCCTCATAATTGACATTAAAGGAGGGCACGATCCTAGGACCTCCTTCCCTAGACACAACTATAAATAGTGAGCCCAAATATCATTGTAAAGGACACGAATTTTCTGGCTAACTTACATCACATTCTATACAGAGTTTAACATAATTTTACTTTCTCGCTTTTTGATATCCTCATTGCTGTGCCCGAAAACTCCGTTCCCGGAACTGTCATTTCTGTCATTTCACCTACATTCTGAGGCTAAGTATTGGATAATTCTTCAATTATTTTATTATTTCAGGATCAAATTAGTTCCCTTGTCTAGAAACCACGTATAAATTCAACTGTACTGTTTTACGGGTAAATAGTTTGGCGCCCACCATGGGCCCTAGATAGCCATGTAATTAAGTTGATCCTTGCCTTTTTTACTAACGTGCTTTGATTATTTTGCCTTAAAGAAAATCACAAGAAATGGCAAATAACACTATTAACAACGCGCACAACCCTGAGATTCGAGGAGATCAGTCTCACTTGGAGGACTCAATCAGTGATACCCATAATGAGGGGAATGGCGCCACACCGGTGCATGACAGGCAGTATCCTCGACAAGTTAGGGAGGCAACTCCCGATGATGCTGATCGTTGACGCGGTAAGGTTCTTGCAAGAGCAACATGCGATCATCCTAGGCCATCTCACGCGACAGAACAAGGTTATGATGGAGTTGAAGCAGGCACTGTCAGGGGCTTCAAATAATTGATGAGATCCAATTCCTCCCGGTGCCCTCGCAAATCAAACAACTCAGAGGGTCGACAACAACACTCCCATGGGTGAAGTTCGCTTCGATGGAGCTGGGGGAGCGAATTCGGTCTCAATAACGAGAACGATCCTTTCAAGAACAAACTTTTACGTTTATGAGCCAAGTAAACGCCCGCATGGACCAAATCCTGGGGCGCCACCAGTACTGAAGGGCCTGGATTCAAAGAAGTATACTCAATTTTCGTACAAGCCAAGTGCAGCACCAGAGTTAATTCCGAAGTGGTTCAAAACTACCTGAAATGCCAAAATATGATGGAACTTTAGACCTTCAGGAGCATATTACCACCTACACAATGGTGGTAAAAGGAAATGATTTATCGCCTCACAAAATTGAATCTGTGTTGCTAAAGAAATTTGGAGAAACTCTCATGAAGGAAGCTCTGATGTGGTATTCAATATTACCCGAGCATTCCATAGATTCCTTTGAGATGCTCACGGATTCTTTCATCAAGGCCCATGCCGGGGCTAGAAAAGTACAAGCCCAGAAGGCCGATATATTCAGGATTACGCAGAGAGAGTCCGAGTTACTATGAGAATTCGTCACCTAATTCCAGGATATAAGGATACCGCAACATTGGCTGCCATGCCAATCGGGAAACAAAAATTTGGAAACATAAATGCACCGTTGGGATCGGGGGCTGCACAACCAACCCCGTAGAAACAAGTTGTACGAGACAACCACATGTAATGGCAGTTTCTTTTTAGCATAGTAAATGCTTGTCTACTTTTAAAATCCTTTTGTTTTTATCGTGTTTCTTATCTGAACGATGAACTAACTTTGTCATTTGAAAGTTAAACATGTACTTCAAATATTAATGCCGTAATGAACATGAGACGTCCTCTTCAAGAGCACCGTAAATATAAGAAGGCCCTCTCTTATGAAAACCCTCACGTTAAAGGGTTAGTTTCGAAAGAATTTATGCTCGGAATCAAAATGCCTTCGGAAAAAAATGCACTACAAGACGTACACGAAAGGACGCAAAAAGTAAACTTGTGCAAATACTTATAGAAATCCTCACGTAAAAGGGGATAATGCTTGGAACCAAAGTTCTTCGAGGAAAATTCATCCGAGACTACACATAATAGAGCGCGAACAGAAAAACGTGCGCAAAATTCTTAAGCAAATGCAAAAGGTAAAGACTTGCATGGATATTCAAACAAAAGTAAGACTCAAACAATACTTGAGCAAAAATATATCTTTATTTACAAGAACATGCCAAAAGGCAAAAGTACAAGAATAGGAAAAGAAAAGAAGAGCTAAACTGTAGTATCTCCGGAATCAGGAGGAAGAGAAGTATCTGCGCCCCCAGGAGAAGTAGGTGGATCCACCGATGGCTTAACATTTTCCCCAGTTTAGTATTTAACATCGTTGCCTTCCGATTCCTCTTCAATTCCCGAAAACTCGAAACTGGAACTAGAAGAACTAGGAGTATCAGACTGCGCTGGGAGTCCATTTTTAACAGCCAACTCAAGCTCTCAAATCTTAGAAATTTCGGTATTAAAGTCAATGATACCTTCTTCGGCCTCTTCCAAGGTTTTTCTCCTCATGCTGTACATGGCATAAGTTTTTTCAATAATGAGGGAAGCCGCTCGGTGCTTAAGTTCTTCTTTGAGTTGAATTACCTCGGCAGAAAGGCTTTCCCCAGAAGACCTAACAGATCTGAGGCTAACATCAAGGTCGCAAACAATTGAACTAAAAAGCCTGTTATGCTCGATAGTTTCCTATGCTTCTCTTCAAACTAGGAATGTTTTGCCCTTGCAACAACAATGTATTGGGAAAATTGAGTTTACATATTGAAGTGATTGGAAGATGACGTTTCATGACATGGAGGCTGGTCAAAGAGTGATGATTGGCAAAGAGGCATGAGTTGCAATAGATACGAGCAGAGGTACAAGTAGAGACACGAGCAGTTATTCAAAAAACTCAACGCTCGTACCTATTTATACCCAAAAATTAAAGAGAATGAATCTGACAGTACAAGAGAGTACAAATACAGTATTTAATAATCATTAAATTACAATGATTATGTAACGTAGCATTTAATGCATTTAATTGTCTATAATGGCCTTATTATGACAAAGACAAAACGTATATCTTTGAGATGGCTATAAAAATGAGAGAATGGATCATTTGTAAGGACACGAGAAATCATCTTAATATACTGGTTTACTTTATTTTCTTCTGTCTATCTTGTTGTTAGCAAAATCAATTTCCCTTATTCATTTCTGATTATCAGTAACCCGAGTTTTTCTAAATTAAAGCTTTGACCAAAGTTCAACTTTTTGGTTAAACAAATTGGTTCTGTTACCGGGAATCTGATAATCTATTCTTTCTTAGCCTAACCTTTTTTGTTGCATCAACCATGTCAAACATTAATGATAACACCCCAAGGAAACCATCAACTCCAGGGGAATCCATAAGATGATCACACCCCGATCCCTTCTCCCCAAAGCTCCCCTCGATAGTCTCGAGAAGGCATTCCTGATGGATCTCATGCAAATGGAAACGCTCAATTTGAAAATGATGAAGCCATCAATGAAGCTTTGTAAAAGCTAATCGCTCAACAAGTCAATAAAGCTTTTGAGGCCTTTGTCAGCCAATTACCTGTTGCACTACCACCACCCACTCCAAATAACAACACTTTGGAGAACCCTCGTTCTGGTCTTGCTAATTCAGGTAGTGGTGGAATCCCCAGCGAGTCACGAGAAGGAGAACTAGGTAACTTAGTCAATTCTAATTTATAAAATTTAATACTAACATTGCAGAAACAACTCAAGGAGCAAGTGACCGCATAGAGCAAATACCTGGAGTACCGCCCGTAATCAAAGAGATAGATATGGATAAATATTCACAACAACCTTGGAAGCCAAGTGCTGCTCCCCTCCCAATTCCAAAGAAATTCAAAATGCATGATATTCCAAAATATGATGGAACAACTGATCTACGAGACCACACGACTGCATTCACAATAGGCGTAAAAGGTAACGACTTGACCAAACAAGAAATTGAATCAGTATTGGTCAAAAAATTCGGTAAAACACTTACTAAGGGAGCATTAACATGGTATTCTCTTTTACCCGAAAATTCCATAAATTCTTTTGCTGAGATTGCAGATTCATTTATCAAAGCACCCTCTGGAGCTCAAAAAGTCGAAAAAAGAATGGAGGATATTTTCAAGATTAAGCAAGGGGACTCAGAGTTTCTTAGAGAGTTTGTGGATAGGTTCCAGCGTGAAAGGATGACGTTACCGCGTGTACCTGACAATTGGGCAGCTATAGCCTTCACTAGTAATTTGAATGAAAAAAGTTCAGAAGCCACGAGGCAAATCAAGGAAAGTGTTCGTGAATTCCCTGCCACAACGTGGAATGATGTTTACAATAAGTATAGCACGAAGCTAAGGATAGAAGATAATATTATTTCACGATCTTAAAAAGAAGAAAAGGTAAGTTCCAGACGGGCGAAAACCGAAAAAAGGTTCGGTAAAAACAAGTACGAACCATATATGGGCCCAGCGGGAAAAGATTCACGGTCAAAACCCGACAATCCCAGGTACGATCATAGGTCGAGGAATAGATAGTCGGGCTCGCCATCAAGATTTGGGAATGATCAAAACACGCGAGATTCACGGGATAATGATAGAAACTTGAAGGCAAGATTTGGCGGCTATAATTTTAATGTAAGCACTTTCGAGCTCATAGCTGTTTTAAGAAGCATGGGTGATAAGGTGCGGTGGCCAAAAGAAATGAGATCGAATCCAAATAAGCGCAATCCTGATCACTGGTGCGAATTTCACAACAATCATGGGCATAAAATGGCAGACTGTAGGTTGCTACAAGGTGAAGTTTATCATCTATTTAAGCAAGGGTATCTCACCGAATTATTCAGTAAGAGAGGTAAGCAAGCATACATGAAGAATAGGAAGGAGCTCCCCAAACCATCTTCTCCCAAAAGGACTGATAATGTTATAAGCGGAGGTGAAGACATCAATGGTATGACGTACACAACAACCAATAAAGTTTCCAAAGTCACAATTACCCACGGAAAGCAGGTGCGACATGTCTTAGAGGAAGAAAGTATTATGTTTGATGATGCAGATGCGGATGGCATATTATCTCCACATAACTATGCACTGGTAATATCTCTACTTGTACATGATACTAATGTGAAACGAGTTTTGATTGATCCAGGTAGTTCCGTGAACATTATTCTGCTAAGAGTACTACGCGAGATGCAACCTGAAGATAAATTAATATCAAAAGCGCATACTTTGTCTGGATTTGACAATTCAAGCGTGGTGACGAAAAGGGAGGTAATACTTACTACATTCGCAGAAGGAGTTGTCAAAGATGTAAAGTTTCAGGTGGTAGATATGGAGATGGCTTACAATATGATTCTCGGGAGACCATGGATCCACGATATAGATGCCGTTCCGTCGACCTTACACCAAGTAATTAAATTTCCATCACCATGTGGAATATGTCAAATCCGTGAGGATCAACAGACATCCAGGAGCATAAACTCTATAGCAGATTCAAGTACGAGAAACGAAGAAAAATAGCAGTTACAGAATCCAGATGAGGGTACCACAACACAAACCTCAACTGAACAATGGCGAACAGATGTGGACTCAAGGCCTGATGCCATTCAAGAACCAGAGGAAAACAAAATATCAAAACAACAATTGAAGAACTGGAGGCTGTACTGTTATGCACACAATGGCCTGAAAGGAAAGTCTACGTAGGGGCCAATCTAAGCCAGGACATGAAAGGTAAGTTGATTGAATTTTTGAAAACTAACGTGGATTGTTTTGCTTGGTCCCATTCTGTTATGACAGGGATACCACCAGAGGTAATGACTCACAAATTAAATGAAGACCCATCATATCCGCCTTTCAAACAAAAG
Organism: Nicotiana sylvestris; assembly: GCF_000393655.2. Classification (NCBI taxonomy): domain Eukaryota; kingdom Viridiplantae; phylum Streptophyta; class Magnoliopsida; order Solanales; family Solanaceae; genus Nicotiana; species Nicotiana sylvestris. Next base: position 157,039,109 of record NC_091059.1, read on the forward strand.
AAGAGAAAGCAAGGAACTTTCAAAAATCAGGTGATTCAAGATGAGGTCCAAAAATTACTAAAAATTGGGTCTATCCGTGAGGTAAAGTATCCTAATTGGTTAGCCAATACTATTATGGTACCGAAAACGAATGGTAAATGGCGAGTTTGCTTAGATTACATAGACCTTAACAAAGCTTGTCCTAAAGATTCTTTTCCATTACCACATATAGATCAACTAATTGATGCTACTACAGGACATGAATTGTTAAGCTTTTTAGATGCGTATTCAGGATACAACCAGATCAAAATGGATCCTATAGATGAAGAAAAAACTTCATTTATAACAGACATGGGAACTTACTGTTATAAAGTAATGCCTTTAGTCTCAAGACTGCTGGTGCAACATATCAAAGACTAGTGACCAAAATGTTTCAAGAACATTTGGGAAATACTATGGAGGTCTATATAGACGATATGCTCATTAAAACTCAACATTCAGGGGATCATATATCACACTTGTCTGATACGTTTAAGATCTTGTGAAAATTCAATAGATATTAAATCCTGATAAATGTACATTCGCTGTTGCATCAGGTAAGTTTTTGGGTTTTCTTGTTTCTAACCGTGGTATTGAAGTGAATCCAGCACAGATTAAAGCCATTGAAGAGATTCCTGGAATGCTTACAAGTAAAAAAGAAGTGCAGAGGTTGATAGGAAAAATTGCAGCCTTGAGGAGATTCATTTCCAAATCATCAGAAAAATGCTTTAAATTCTTTTCAGCTCTTAAAAAGCAAGATCAGTTCGAATGGACTGAGGAATGTCAACAGGCACTCAAAAATTTGAAGACATACTTATCAAATCCGCCGTTGCTCGCAAAACCAAAAGTTGGGGAAAGATTGCTCATCTACCTTGCTGTCTCCGAAGTAGCGGTAAGTGCTGTGTTAGTTCGTGAAGATCAAGGTAAACAATCTCCGATTTATTATGTCAGCAAAACTTTATTAGATGCGGATACGCGGTATCCTTAATTATAAAAGCTTGCACTTGCATTTATCATGGCATCTAGAAAATTAAGGCCTTATTTTCAATATCACCTTATTGCTGTAGTAACTACTTATCCATTACACAATATATTACACAAGCATGAGTTGTCAGATAGGTTAGCCAAATGAGCTATAGAATTAAGTGAATATGACATCACATACCGGCCTAGAACCGCAATAAAATCTCAAGTGTTAGCATATTTTGTGGCTGATTTTAGCCAAGGAATGCAAGTGGAAGCAGAAAAAGAATTACAGGTGTTCAACGGATCTAATCCGGGAATTTGGACTTTATTTATTGATGGTTCATCTAATGTGAAGGGTGCAGGCTTAGGAATTGTTTTGGTACCGCCTACGGGTGAAACCATTCGATAAGCCATTAAATGTCATTCTATAACTAACAATGAGGCAGAGTATGAAGCTGTGATTCTAGGTTTAGAACTAACACATGAACTCGGCATTAATCAAATTGTAATCAAAAGTGATTCGCAGCTCGTAGTTAATCAAATGCTGGGGACTTATACGGCCAGGGAAGCACGGATGCAGCAGTACTTAGAGAAGGTACGGATCTAATCAGACAATTCCAAATCTGGAAAGTTATGCAAATACCAAGAGATGAAAATGTCGAGGCGGACGCCCTAGCCAATCTCGCATATACAGCAGGCGTGGTAAACAATGAAAATGCTTCTGTAATTCATTTGTTTCATTCAGTACTTGATCCAGACAAAAATGAGGTAAATTTTAATAACTTAACCTGGGATTGGAGGAACGAGATTGTTGCTTTTTTTGCAGTATGGAACCATCCTCGAAGACAAGAAAAAAGCTCACGCGCTTCAAAAAAAGGTTGCTCGATATTGTTTAAAGCAAGGCAATCTTTATCGAAAAATGTTTGGTGGTCCCTTAGCAAGGTGCCTCGGGCCTTCACAGACGGAATATGTAATGAGAGAAATACACGAGGGGCATTATGGGAATTATGCCGGAGGAAGGTCATTGGTAAGAACCATGATTATGGCAGGTTATTATTGGCCTAAAATGGAAGACGAAGTGGAAAATTTTGTGGCTAAATGTGATAAATGCCAAAGATACGGTAATAACATGTATAGACCTACGGAGTTGTTACATCCGATTATTGCACTGTGGACATTTATGAAATGGGGGATGGATATTGTGGGACCACTACCACAAGCAAAAGGACAGGTAAAATTCTTGCTTGTACTCACTGACTATTTTACTAAATGGGTGGAAGCAGGAGCATTCAAACAGATGCGAGAAAAAGAAGTTAAAGATTTCATTTGGCAAAATATCATATGTCGATTCGGTGTGCCAAAGGAAATCGTGTCTGATAATAGACCTCAATTTATAGGCGCACAAATCACAGAGTTTTTCCAAAGTTGGCAGATTAAAAGGATTACATCCACATCTTATCATCCGGTGGGTAATGGACAAGCTGAGTCAACAAACAAAGTCATTATCAACAATTTAAAGAAGCGTTTGGAGGAATCCAAAGGTAATTGGCCAGAATTGCTACCTGGTGCTTTATGGGCAAACCGCACAACATCAAAAACAAGTACGGGAGAAACACCATTCTCATTGGTTTATGGAGTTGAAGCCTTAATTCCAGTTGAGATAGGATATCCAAGCATGAGGTTTACACAAGCGTTAGAAGAATACAATGACGAAGAAATGCACATAAACCTTGATTTACTTGAAGGAAAAAGGGAAGCTGCATTAATAAGAATGGCAGCACAAAAGCATGTCATGGAACAATACTACAATCGAAAAACGCGTCTAAGATACTTCAAGATTGGGGACTTCGTGCTCAAAAAAGATTTTCAATCTACGAAGGCGGCTAATGCGGGAAAATTGAGTCCAACCCGGGAAGGACCCTACAGGATTCATAGTATCACAGGAAAAGGAGTATACGAGTTGGAAACGATAGATGGCAAGACACTACCTTCACACTAGAATGCCATTCACCTGAAGAGATACTATTTTTAAGGAATACCCACGGTCAGGTATCCATATTTTAAAATTTTATTTTTGAATTGTTAAAATTTTACTAACGATTTTAGATGATAGGCAAAAAGCTAGCCCGTACTAAATGATGAATCACGACCTGCAAGGCACGTGGAATAAATTAAAATTTATGGTCTAGGGTTACAACTATTCTGATAGATATTCAGACGGGTTAAGCAGTCTTCATCTATAATCTCACCTCCGAGTCCCGTGTGTTTTTCCTTTTCAGGGAAATGACCAAATGAGAGGAGTAATCAAGTACTCGAGATTTCATACTTCAAAGCTCAAACACTTGGGGGACTATATAATATACATAGACATGTGTATAAAGAAGGCAAAGAAGATTGGGAAATAATCAAAGTTCAAGCCTAAGAAGTTTACTCATTGAGTGAGTCAAGTGCAGAGCAAAGTCACGAGCTAAGGCCAAAGAAAAACCTTATCATAGTTAGGGTAAAGGCAATGTACTGAAACGGGTTATAAGTAAAAACCTTGTATTCATTTTCTTTTTTGAAATCTGTTGTAAGGAAAACAGTTACGAGAAAGTTATAGAAGTAATTTAAATACATGTAAAGTATTATTTAAAACTTGACAAAGTTCAAATAAAAACTTGACGAAGTTATTCCAAAAAATATGTGTATTCCTATTTCTTTTATCGTGCATTAACACCATTATGAAGTTGAGATGTCTTCTTCATTAAGTATCGAATATAAAAGGGTTCTCTTTTATAAAATTCATGATTAAGTCAAGTATTCATAAAGTTAACAGAAACATTTTTGAAGAATAAAAATGCAAGTTATTCAGTAAGTCCTTAAAAATAAAGGCAAGAATAAACAAAACAGAAGTTCAAACAACAACGGAAACTTCTTATTAAAAAATTTAGACTAAGTATGAACTTAGTCATAAACCAAAAGTTGTTTATACAAAGTGCCCCATAAAAGGACTAGGGACTTAACATTTTCAACAAACCCTTAAAAAGACCAAGGGTCACAATCACATACCACCAAAAGAAAAAAAACCACAAAGGAATTCAAACAACATAAACTTTTCACTGAGAAGATGAAGGAACTGAAGCAGGGACATCAACAACAACATGCTCAACTTGACTTGAAGGAGTGGGGATACTCGTATCATCTTCAACATTTTCAGAAACTTCAGCCACAGGAGAAGAAAAATCTTGGTTCTGTTGAGTCGTATCAATTGTCTCTTTGATCTTGGCTAACTCAGATTCCAAGTTAAAATTCTCCTGGCTAACTTTAACGAGGGTATCATGGCGAGAATTTAAAAATGCCTAACTCACTTCAATGACAGTTTTATCTTCAAGGATCTCGTAATCTCTTTCCCAGTCAATAATTCGTTTCTTAACTTTTCATTTTCAGCCAAGGCAGATTCATAAGAAGCTTGAAGAGAAGCGTGGGAATTTTCTAAAGAACAAACCTTATCAGAAGATACCCGGAGGTCTTCTTGAGTTTGAGTCAAATTCTGCACGAGTTCACCAGCATATGCTTCTTTTTCACCCAAGAGATCCCTCGACTCTCTAATTTCTTCACTTGCCTTGGACAATTGCTCGGAAAAAGAGGTTTCCATATGAGCCTTTTCCTTACCTGCTTGATTTGAATAAGCTTTTTCAACTGCCAACTCTGAAGTCAAAGCCCGTACCTGCTGCTCTAAAGTACTTTTACTTTCTTCTAAAGTTTCCACGTCGATTTGAAAACTTTCACACTGTTCCTTCCAACTATCCGCCTCCACTTGGTAGTCACACACTAATTGCTCTAAGAGGGTAACCCTTTTCATCATCTCTGTGCCAATTAAATTGACCTAAAAAAAGAGGGGGAAAAATGAGAATCCTGAAGATAGAAAAATGACAAAGTAAAGCTTGAAAAAGGAATACCTTTAAAGAAGCATGCACTATATCATTCATCAAGGTCATAGAATTATGGCTATCAAGCTTAGCTCTCTCAACTGGACCAATCAAAGGCTTTAGCCACACGCAAGCTTGACTTGATTTCCTTAAAAGGTTAACTTCAGTGGAAACTTCAATGGTAACTCGCCTCATAGCACCACTCCTACTTGAAGAACCAACTTCTGTGTAAGGAGCAGTTTAATGAGGAGTAGTCGAGAGAGGAACTATGAAAGTAGTCATAATAGCCTGGGGAGGAACGGTAACAGCCACGACCGGTAAAGGAGGAATCACAAGAACGGGAGTAGAAAAAGAAGCAAGAGGTGTTTCATCAGAAATCGGACCTAAATTTTCACCACCAATCCCGCGGTTAAAAAGTTGCTCAACTGAATCATGAGCAGCAACGAGAACTTCATCATCAGGGATCGTCACCGGGGCTTCAATAGACTCGGTAAGAGGAACAGAACGATGGGGGGGGATACTTCATCATCAGAAATGATTCGTCTACGAGCTCGTGGCCTTTTTACCAAGGAACCCCCATCTTCCTCTTCTTTAGAGTCTTGGTCACTAGCAGCTTTCCTTTTCGATGAAGAACCCAAGATTATCTCTTGGGCTCTTTCCAAAGAAATACGGGAAGCCACGACCGCCTCGACACTAATCCCTCGAACAACAAATCCTGATAAAAAGAAGGATTAAAATAAGTTTTGGGAAAAATAATAAAGAGTTAAATAAAAAATAAAAAAACTCTTACCATGAGTTTTCACTTTCCAACCAAATCGTCGGGAAAAATTCTTTCAAGATCTACCCTCCATTGGGGTTATATTTAATAACTTTCCTACCCAACCACGGAAATTGGAAATTTCCTCAACAATTCCCATGGTTGCTGAAAAAGAAAAGGAAAATGAGAATAATGATCATCAAAATTAAAGAAAAAGGTACGAGAAAGTTATTAAAAAAGAAAACTCACGTGCAAAATTCCACTTCTTGGGGAAGGGAACACTTTCATCACCCACTAAACCAACAGTGGGGGCAACAACAAACCTGGCGTACCAGCCACGGTCTCTGTCATCTTCTGGACTAACTAGAACTCTTTTGCTCCTTGCTACTAAAGTAAAAACACCTAGGCGGAAAAGTCTGGGAGAGTAAAGGTGAATTAAATGAGCAAAATGAAAGGCACACCGACCATGTTAGTCAAGTGCCTCAAACAGGAAACAACCCTCCACATTATAGGGCCAATTTGACTTAAGCAAACATCGAAAAATGACAGAATTCAAGAATAACAGGATCAATAGCAGGTTTGAATCCTAATGTGAAAGGGTATGTATAAACAAAGAAAAATCCAATTAAATAAGAGGTGATTCTTTGATTCGCGTTGGGAATTATGATAGGGAAGTCATGACTCCAATGACAGTCTTTACGAACTAAAGAAATCAGACCCTCTGTGATCTGAGTTGGATAGATATCTGCATGATCTAAAGAGGATACTTGATTTCTAAGGGACGCCTATCATTGTAGAAAGATAGTTCTGCAGGAACTATTTCTTCTACTGTAGGTTCACGAACAGGTTCAGCGGGTTCCTTACCCCTGGAAGAAGATCTTTGTGAGAAAGAACCTCTGGTTCTAAAAGAAGGACTGGAACTAGATGAACGAAGAGAAGAACCACGTATAGAAGAAGATCCTAAATTACGAAGTCTACCTCCCCTTCTACTCCTGCTAGGGGTAAGAGGAAAGTTATCAACTATGGGGACTTTTCTAGGGTTAGGGTTTGATGAAGACATGATAGTACGAGGAAGAAGCAAACAAAGATTCAATAATTGAATATTTAGAGAACTTTATGTGATAAGGATAAAGACAAAAACTATATTTATACTAAGAAGCAACCGTCAAAGGAAAAGGTGCAATGATGGAAAAGTCATAATGAGAACTGTCGCTTCGTGATTAGTGAAGCCGTAAAAAAGCCTTAAAAAGCGCTGCAAAGTTGCAGAGCCAATAAAAGGGTGTCACGTGTGATAAGCATTAAATGGAAATGACAATTGAAGTGTCGATTCTATCGTAGCATTACTGGCAGTAAATATTCCCGCTTTAATAAAATCTACTTCCCAAATATTCAATTGATGAATAAATGACAAGTGGGGGGACTATCTGTATTGGGAAAATTGAGTTTACATATTGAAGTGATTGGAAGATGACGTGTCATGACACGGAGGCTGGTCAAATAGTGATGATTGGCAAAGAGACACGAGTTGCAATAGATACGAGCAGAGGTACACGTAGAGGCACGAGCAGTTATTCAAAAGACTCACGCTCGTACCTATTTATACCCAAAAATCAAGGAGAATGAATCTGATAGCACAAGAGAGTACAGATACAATATTTAATAAGTATTAAATTACAATGATTATGTAACATAGCATTTAATGCATTTAATTGTCTATAATGGCCTTATTATGACAAAGGCAAAACATATATCTTTGAGATAGCTATAAAAAGGAGAGAATGGATCATTTGTAAGGACACGAGAAATCATCTTAATATACTGGTTTACTTTATTTTCTTCTGTCTATCTTGTTGTTAGCCAAATCAATTTCCCTTATTTATTTCTGATTATTAGTAACCCGAGTTCTTCTAAATTAAAGCTTTGACCGAAGTTCAACTTTTTGGTTAAACGAGCAAGCTCTTCGATTTTGGAGTTCAAGGCTGCCTCTAAGTCAGTCACTTTTTTAGCAGTGGCAGCCTCACGCTTGGTTGCAGCAAGAATGGCATCCTGGACTTCAGCCTATTTAGCCTTAGATTCATCAAATCTAACCCTCAACAGGCCTATTCTTTGGCTAAGGGTTACCACCTCTTTCATGCTTTACTGCAAACGAGCCTCCAAAACAACAGCCTCAGTAGCTTTGGTTTGCAGTTTCGAAAGGCGGAGAACGGTTTGATCCCGTTCCACCAAAAGTTCATCCCGCTCAGAAGTAAGTTCCTCCTTCTTACGAATCAACCTCTGAAGGCCCTTAGAAGCAAGAAAGTTGGCCTACAAAACAAGAAAAGTAAAACTTAGAATACATTCATATAAAAGTAGAAGAAATAACAAAGGAAGAAAGGGAAGCACCGCTGCGGCATTGTGCATGACATTATTCAACAAACACTCCCCCCGAGAGTGCTTGAATCTTTTCCCAATCTTTCTCTAAAGCCAAAGGCTTTATATAGTTAGCACACTCCACCGGCTAGGAAAACAGGTTGCACCCGGTAGAGACAGAGAGAGTAACATTCCTCCTTCTCTGTGGATCTTCAGAAGGGGCAACATAATTTTGCCCCAAATTCCCATGAACTGAGAACTGGGGAGGAGGAACATCCTCCTTCGTGATTAGATGTGGCTGGTGGAGATGATGCAACAGTTGCTGGTGGGAGAGTGGATGAAGATGGAAGTGATATAGCAGTTGCTGGTGCGGGTAAATTCGGGGATGAAGCTAATGTAGTTGAATGGTGTGAAGAAGTTGCATCAAATGCAGTGCTGGCAGTTGGATGCTTGCCAACCAAAGACGGTAGGGACTCGATACTCAGTCCTGCAGTACCGAGCACAACAATTGGGACCCGATAACTGGAGTTGGCATTTTCTACCAAATCAAACTCCCCCAGAGCGCCGAGATGTCATCCTCGGTTGGTGTAAGTAACTCAACAGACTGAGCATTCTATTGAGTTTATGGTAAACATTGCCTTCTGTGTAGATAAGCCCCATCATCACTGACGTCTCCATCATTGTCGACTAACATAGTGTCTATGACTCACCCGGGAAGAGGGCTAGTGATCACAACTTCCGGAGACGACACAGGGGTAGTAGTCTTCGCCCTCTTATTTTTTTCCCCCGCCACAGAAAGAACACCTTCTTTTTGGTTGCTTGTTCTCCGGCTAGGTCCCCCGTGGTGAAGCATTTGCGCCCAAAATAGGCCGGGAGATTCCTGTTCAAGTAAGTGCCTCCAGAAGCAGCCTTGCTGCATCAACGGGATCAACCAAGACGTCCTCCTCGGAGACAGCAACAGAGCCCACGGGTATACCTAATTTCATGAACAAGTCAAAAGTGTTACAACCAAGTTTTCACATAAAAATAGAAACAAGGTAAGTTTAAGTTACCATGATTCTTGGCCTTCCACCCATATTTAAGGTTCAGTACTTTCCACAAACGAGTTTCGGGTGTCGTAACATCCAAGATCTTCTGAACCCACCGGTCCAAGCCTTCCACCATCGGTGGGACCCATCAACTTGCTGAAACATATGACGGATGAAGAGTCAATACGGCCACAATGGAATATTTAGTAAAGGAAAATATTAATTGAAAAATCTTACGAGTGCGGTTCCAAGCGGCTGGAAAGGATGAAGCCGTGTCGGAATGATTTTATAGGTGGTAATTGCAATAAACCGTTTCGTCCACCCACAGTCGTTATCATCATCCATGATGGTCAACAAAGCATGGTGGCCATATTTTCAGAGGTTTATCATTCCCCTACTGAAAATCTTGGGAGAGTAGAGATTCATCATATGAGCTAAGGTTAGCTCTTCTCTAGTATCCTTGCACAAGCGCCAAAGGCAGGCAACCGTCCTCTACACAGAAGGACTTACTTATGCCAAACATATTTGGTAGTGGAGGCAAAATTTCGCAATCACAGAATCTAGCTCTCCACTCAAAGAAAACGCACCCAAAGTAAATGGATACGTGTAAAAATATGTAAAACCTTCTTTGGGAAGGGTCACTCACTCGGATAGATCAGGAGCAATAATTTCTAACTCATGGAAATAACAGTCTTCCTTCACAGTAGGAATACTGGAAGGATGAACGGAAGAAAGATACCTATTGATAGCCCATGTACGAGGGTTAATATTAGGGAATTTCTCTTCGAAGTCTTTTGTGGTGTTAAGACTTCTGGGGATGATGGAACTCACCGTTGGAGGAGCAGAGTCTTCGGCTTTGTTCTTGCTCTTTGAAGAGCGAACGCTCTTTGAAGAAGAAACCATTGAATAGAAGAAGGAAAAGGTTTTTTATTTGAAAAGAATTAGAGAAAAGGTGGAGAACAAAGATGCAAGTGAGAAGTTAGAGGAATTATGAAGTGCATAGGAGAAGGATGATGTGTATAAGTAAAATTTTGGCGGCTAAATTCATGGCCATGATTACCTCGACAATTGGCAAAAGCTATGCTGAATCGTGGGATGACGCATATTTGGTGCATTAAATGCGGAGAGGCGTGCGTCTAATCAACCATTAGAATACTTCAGAGGGAGTTATAGTAATTCTCACCAAAAGAGTGTTTTTACCAACTTCCCGGTGACACAAGAGTTATGTCACCGGAAAACAGGGGGACTATCTGTATAGGTTAAATATGGTATGACACGTGGTTATCTAAAGGAAAGACACGTGGAACCTAAGATGGGGATGGCCGAAGACCGAATGCAGCTATTCCGCTTGTCGCCGGAAGGGATAACATTCATAAAGGTGTAATAAATGTTATGCGCCCGGTAGTATTTAATAAAGAATATTATGCAGCAATAAGGATGACGACCAGTTACAGAAAATTTGGCATTTATATTCACCGCTACAACTTCATCAATGACCCTCATAATTGACACTGAAGGAGGGCATGATCCTAGGACCTCTTTCCCTAGACACAAGTATAAATAGTTAGCCCAGATATAATTGTAAATGACACAAATGTTCTAGCTAACTTAGACTACATTCTATACAAAGCTTAATATAATTTTACTTTCTCGCTTTTTGATCTCATCATTGCTGTGCCCGGAAACCCTATTCCCGGAACTGTCATTTATGTCATTTCATCTACATTCTGAGGCTAAGTATTGTATAATTCTTCAATTATTTTATTTTTCCTGGATCAAATTAGTTTACTTGTCTAGAATCCACGTATAAATTCAACTATACCGTTTTACGGGTAAGCACTTTCATTGGATGTGACTGTAAAGCTTCATAACGGAACGCTTATTCTTTAAACATTCGAACAGTTGTAACTTTTAGAATTGACAGTTGAACTTTTTAGAGTCCGGAACCTTTTTATTGTCTTTTCGGACAAATGTAACGTTAATAAGTGTAAAAAAGAAGAAGATACATTTCTATATATAACGCCGAAATTGAAAATGCTATACCTTAACGGTAATTTTTGTCGTTAGGGTATAGCGTAAGAATAATCACGATATACCCCTTGACGATTTGACTGCAGGGTTTAGCGTGCAAAATTCATACGCTATTCTGTAGCGTTAAAAATTAATACGCTATACCCCTGAAATTGTTCTTATAAGATGAAATAATTTCACCTATACCTAAGCCGTATTTAAGAATTCATACACCAACACTGTAAGAGGTCGTTTGGTAGGATGCATTAGATAAAATAATGCTTGCATTAGCTTTGTGTATTAATAATACCTTGTTTGGTAGACATTTTGAACCTATGCATTAGTTATGCAACATTAGTTATACATCCTATTTGGTATTATCATATGCATAACTAATGCATTAAAAACCATGGTATTAGCAATGCAATGAGTTTTAATGTATGCATTAGCTTAGTTAAAGACAAAATTATCCTTCAAAATTTATGCTTGATTAAAATATGCTAGTTATTATATTAATGCAAGTTTAAAATAATTTAAATAGTGAGAAATAAAATTATATCTCTAGTAAATAAATAAATACTTAACATATTTCCTTTTTTATAAATAAATATTTAGTTCTATTTTACAATATAGGTAGACAAACCAAATAATTTTTTAAACTTTTTCATATAAAAATATTTCTCAACATATGTTTCTTATAAAAAGTTTGATTGATGGACTAGTTTTGAGGGTATTTTTGTAAAAAAATAATTCTTTTAGAAATTATGCAATGCTTTAATACATCAAACCAAATAATGGATAAGAAATATGTGAGCATAACTAATACCATCATAACTAATGCAAGCATAACTAATGCAAGCATTACTAATACACCATATTCAACATTATTCTTATGCACCCTACCAAACCACCCCTAAGAGGTGAAATGATTTGTATTGATTGGGTTGGTTTTTCTAGGTGTTATGAAATGGAGAGCCAATTAAGTGTGTGTGTATATATATATATATATATATATATATATATATATATATATATATATATATATACACAAATATAAATAACTCATTTTCTTCTCTCTTTTTTTTTTCAAAAAATAAATCTCATATTATTAGGCTTTTTCACTTTTAACCCGCGTCAGAAATTATTTACATATGGTAGTTGAAAAAGTATATAAAATTCATATAATTTTTGTATATAACATACATAATATATATATACAAAAATATATATTTTTCGACTATTATTTTAAGAACAACTATACAATAACATTTACTTCTCGAAATTCAAACTAATGTGAACTTTGATCAATATTTTAAAATATATTTAATGTTTCATGTATATTTTGTTTTGCAGATTAATCAAATTGACTCTCGAGAAGCAAAAAATATTGCATAAATTAGGACAGAGGAAATATAAAATTTAGGTCCTAACTAATTATATATTCTTTTTTTCTCATCAGATTATAGAGTCAAAATTATTCAAATGCCTAGAAGAAATGCATGGTGAATCGTACAAGTCATTCATACTAAGCAAATTAATTCCTATTGCTGGAAATGTTCATGAAACAAATATTATTGTATATATATAGACAAATATTTCTCTAAAGAAATAATATTATTGTATATTAATTATAGAGAAAATGTTATTCAAAGAGAAAAAAAACATATGGCTTTTAATTGTACTTGTATCTTAAAAATGGCAACATCAAGTAAAATTATAGAAGTATAAAATTGTTAATATAAGATCAAGAAAATTTAGAGTAATATTGGTACAAAAGACCGAATTAGCGGTTCTACCAAGGCAAAGTAGGAGTATTTTTATTTGCGCACAAAAGAAAATTTTAAAACAATTATGCTATCATACAAATACGAATATTATAAATTCAACCTCCTGCACTTTCGGAACGACTCAACTGGACCCGACGAATGCCGAGGTTTTAACACTACAAATTAATGGATACATCTCGCTCCCAAAACCCTAATCACCTAAAACCCTCCGACGAGCCTGACCACGATCTTTATACAATCCCTAGTTACACAAGTAAGTAACCCACAAAACCTTCCTGTCTGTATTTTTCTGAAATTAGCTTTAATTTATACATTTTTTTGTTGTTGTGTGAATGAAAAAAAGGTTGGTTTTCTTGGCAAAGCATACACGAAGTAGAGAGGCTATCATTGCGAGAATTCTTCGATGGCAGTTCAATTACAAGGACGCCCAGGATTTACAAAGAGTACAGGGATTTCATTATTACCTCCTACCGTGAGGATCCGACCCGAAAACTCACTTTCACGGAGGTCCGGAAGTCATTAGTGGGCGATATAAGCGTGCTCCACAAGGTATTTACTTTTCTAGAGAAGTGGGGTTTGATCAATTTTGACCCTAGTAATACTGAAATAGCGCCGGCGGTTATTGGTGCTGCGGAGGAAGAGGATAATAAGGAGGATGAGAAGTGGAGGATTAGGGTTGAAGAAGGGGCCCCACATGGGGTTAGGGTTGTGGCAGCTCCTCATTCTTTGAAGCCCCTTGTGCCGGTTCCGTCTCCGGTGGTCGTCGGGGACGGAGGTGGTGGCAGGGGGAGGAGTGGTGATGTGGCAGATAGTGTAGTAAAGGCGTCACCTTTGGCGTCCTATTCGGATGTTTATGGGAAGTCGATGGATCCACAAAAGAAGGAAAGTGTAGTGTGTGATAGTTGCAAAGAACAGTGTGCTTCGGGTCATTATGAGTACATCAAGGTATTTTTGTGTGTTTTTGAGTAGTTTGACTTCATTCTTTGCTAGTTTTCTTTATTCGTTTTGAATTCTAGTTACTGCTATGTAGTAATCCCAATAGAGTGGATGGAAACATAATTTGGTGTTCCAGAATTATCATTTTGAGCTCAATATTGGTACAACAATTAGATGATCAGGAATTGAGCATGATATAGTGGATCACTTTGTCTTTGTAAAAACTTTGTGTGTATCTGTTTTGGGTTTAGTAAGTGAGCTGTTTCAGACTATCTTTATTGAAAGGCCAGTGACAAAGCGAGTGATATTCATATGGATGAGTACCTAAATGCTTATTAGTAGGACTTAGATAAGCTGCAATGTATAGTTTGACTATTTTTTCTTTCTATAAGTTACTTTTGGCTTTTGACAAAATTGTTTATATAACAAAGACAAAAAAGTTGTTAGGAGATCTATTAAGCTTTAACCTCTAGACGCAAAATACTCTCTGATGGAACTATCTTTATTGATGATTGCTAAAATTTTTAGAACAACTTGCAGGGCGCTGGCTCTTCAAATCAATGTACTGAGAACCCCTAAATAGACCATGTTTCTTTATTTTGCACTTGCTTGTCAGTTTCTTATGATATTTCCGTCCTAGATAGTTTAATAAACAAGATTTATATGTCGATGCATGATAATTTGCCAATTTGATCTGTAGCATTTTTCTTGTATACACTTATGTTACCAATGCTGGCGAAAAATATTAAAAATAACTTTTAGTTGGAAAACTACAGGATGCTTGAAAATTGGTATATTCAGAATAGCAGCTGTCTTGATTGCTTTCTCTTGGTTTTATCCAGAATGCAAGCTATAATTTATGCGAGAAGTGCTTTAAAAGTGGTAATTATGACAAGGACAAATTGGCAGATGAGTTCAAGTTGATGGATGGTGCGAACTCCAAGGCTGTCTGGACTGAAGCAGAAACCTTACTCCTATTAGAATCTGTATTGAAGCATGGTGATGACTGGGATCTTGTTGCTCAAAATGTCAAAACAAAGAGTAAACTGGATTGTATCTCAAAGCTTATACAGTTGCCTTTCGGGGATCTTATGCTTGGTTCTATTCACAAAAAGATTAAACATTTGGACACAAATGGTGAGGTAAGCAGCGTGGATCAAGCTCAAGGTGCAATAAGTGAGTCTGGAGAAACTCCTGGAAATCAATCTCATGAGCAGAACCAGGAGCATCAACAGAATGGAGATGGTGAAGACAAAACCCCTCCTCTCAAGAAAATACGCAGGGCTCCAATTGCAGAAGCCAGTAGTTTCCTGATGAAACAGGTACACAACTCACCATTGTTGCCATTGTGTCTAGTTGATCAAATAATGTTCTATTTGTATGTGGAAAGCATATCGAGCAAATAAGCAATTTAAGAAATGTTAAACACAGGATAATAGGAAGTCCAAGAAGGAAAAAATGCTACATGTGGCTTTTGATTGTTCTAAACATTCCAAGATGTGAAAAGAAGTAGCTTTATGGTTTCATAAGTAAATTACTGAAATGCGGTGGGCGTTTGATCTTGAGGTCGTCTTGCTTTGTTGCAACTTGCAACTTCCACGTTTATTACTCTTGTAAAAAATTGGTGATCTGTACTATTCAGGTGGCTCGGATCTCTGGTGCTGTTGGTCCACATATCACAGCATCTGCAGCTGAGGCTGCTGTTACCGCCCTTTGCTACGAGAACCAGTGTTCAACGGACATTTTTGATGAAGATGATGATGGATTGGGATCAATTGCTGATATCAGTGAGACAGAGAGGTTACTAATTCTCCTTCCATCCTTTTTTTTTTTGATGAATAGTTAATACTATCTCCATTCATTTTCATATCAGTTTTTCTATCTCTCCTTTCCGGAAATGGTCATTTTTATTCCAAAAAGTACTACACTATATTAGCAATTTAGAACACATGAATTTTTTTGGCTTACGTTAATACTTATTTATAGAGGGTAATTCTGATTAACACATTCCTCTTCTCTTCAATTCTTTAGAAAAGTGAAAGGTGAAAAACAATATGGGATAAAGGGAGTATGTAACTATCAGCTTGTTGCTTAACATTTGTTTCAGTCTCTGCAGTTAATCTTGTAGAATTCCCCATCATGTATATTCGGCATTTTAATGTTTGTATCTTGATTTCATTACATCTTGGCTAAATAATCATTACAGTGTTCTAAATTTACTTTTATATGAAATTGTATTGTCATATTCCCAGAGGGAGTCAAGATGAAAGTGCTAAAGGGGAGGAAAAGTCTGCCAGCTCAGGTATTTACCCCGTGATAATTATCATTTTTGTCTCTTTAATTTCCAATCAGACCGGAGCAACTGCTAAAAGTTGGTTCATGGTCACAACTTGTCAGTCATGTATTACATGGTTATGTTCTCTTTTTATCAATTTTGTGGTTACGTTGTCTTGCAGAAACAGAGGTGGCAGTCTCCCAAAGGAATACTATACCTCTAACTTTACGCATGAGGGCCGCAACTGCAACTGCTCTCGGCGCTGCTGCTGCTCATGCCAAATTGTTGGCTGATCAGGAAGAGAGAGAAGTAGAATATCAGGTTTCTACTTTAGTCGAAGCACAGGTAAGTTTATGGTTTAGAACAAGTTTCGGGGAAAAGAAAAGGAAAAATGAAAGAAGCCTTTTCGGAAAAAAATGAAAACTGGGTCAGGAATTGGACCTAAGAGCTTTCTTCATATTCAGAGAAGTCTAAAATACTTGTGCTTTATTATCCTCTGCCTCTGCACATGCTTCTCATTTTCTAGCTTCTTTAGTTCCTGATACTTTGGTTCTTCCCTCAATATCTTTGGTTGGCTTGGCTTATCACTTATGTGTCTTTCCATTACATGTAGGTGAAGAAGTTGCAACGTAAAATGAAACATGTCGAAGCTCTGAACCTGATGATGGAGAAGCAACATGCCCAAATGAAGGATTTAGAAGATTCTTTAGTTACGGAAAGAATGGACATCTTGCAGAAGATATTTAGCGCGGGGGTATCTAGATGGAGTGATCATGCTTCTGCCAAATCTCAAAGTAGCAGCATAGCTTGATATTGTAGAGAGACTCCAACAATTAATTTCCTTCTTCAGATATTCTCCTGATGATGATTGTCATGTGCCTGATTAACAAATAATAGATCCATTTGCTGCTCAATTGAAGTGTGCTGCTTTTCCTAAATGTCAATGTAACTAACTATATGCTAACTTCATTACTGGTTTAATCATGGAAAGACTTTTAAAGAACTGCAAATGTATTTCAAGTGTGTAGCATTGATTGATTTGAAAAATTGGGAGGTAATCCCTGCTGCTGTGGATCAAGGAAGAAAAACAATGATTTTATTTTTCAGAGCATGGATAGAATTCTTATGTGAATTCCTACAAAGATAAGGAGGGTAAGAAATGTTTTCTCATAGATTTTAACACCTGAAAGATCATACGGTAGTTAAATGCAGAAGCCAATAACCGAAAAGCATAGAATAGCTTACCATGAAGCTGCAATATTTTCTTTTGAATCATTGGTCGTGCTAAATTTCAGCATGACTTTTACAATAGGGATTTTTCTTTTTTCATTTTCATTTATACCCATGATTATGTTCTTCATTCTATATGTACGATGGGGGACATATGTCTAATACTAATAAAAGAGTAATAGTAACTGACAAAAAATACCAAGAAAATACAAATAAATAAATGAGTTCAACAAAACCAAATGAGCAGAAGCACTTGTTGCCAACATTCTGAACAAGACGAGCAGCAACAATAATAACAAACCCAGTGAAATCTCACATGTGGGGTTTTAGGAGGGTAATGTGTACGTAGACCTTACCTTCACCCTATGAAGGTGGAGAGACTGTTTCCGATAGACCCTCGGCCCAAGAACGGTAGAAGAAAGCAATAACCAAATACTAGCAACAACAAGATAAAAGGCAGCGGAAGCAAATAGCAAAACATGTAATTAACCAAGAACAAGGAATACGAGACTAGCGTCAACTACTGGAAATAGTGACGCACCGTATAAAAACAAGGAACTAGGAATAGGAAAATACAAGACAATTATTGAAATAATCATTGATTACACTAGTACACCCAGTAATACATTTACCAAATAGTGACTGACTTAATATTACAGTAGAAAAACCCAACAACATGCCTTCCTTCCCTCCTCTTATGCAATACAAAGAGAAGTGGATTAGAAGGAACCTTATTCTAAACATTACTTCCTCTGTTCCATTTTATATGACAGTACTATTTTCACCGTGGTATTAAATAAAACGGAGTATACACTACCAAGTATTACCATTTACCCCAAACAGATGCAGTATTTCCCTCTAGGGCCAGTGGCACAGGTTGCACTTTTGTACTTGACATTCAAGGCTTTCTTGCATGCAGCTACACATTGTGGCACTGTGCATGGATTTATGTCAATCCCAAATGCACTCTCTACAATCTTTGGAGCCCAAATTAATAGCACAATTGCCACAGCCACCATTACTATCATAGCTTCACTCTTCTTCATTGCCTTTACTTCCATTTCTTTCTTAATCGGTTTACTTTGTTTTCTTCTTCTTTCCATAAAGATAAGTTTTCACGTCTATTTATAGCTAGTGAAAATTTGTAGTCCGCTGATTCCCATTAAGTAGGTAACCAATATTCTATTACGCTTAACTAAATGCAGCTCATAATATTGTAATCTAGGATTTTAGTATTAAACAAGTAAATTAAGATATGAAGTATCACATTCCACTAGCCATATGTGTATCTTTTTAATGTTAATATATGCTGTGTCCAATAAAGAATCAACGTTTTGGCGATTCCTCTGTGCTTCTTTTCCACGTGTAGGAGTTCGATTTTTTGGGATTAGCTGATTGGTGATTAAAATGACCTTTGGGCAAGGGATTGAAACTGCTTTGTGTATCAGGCTTAGGTCTAATCATATAATAGTACAAGTGAATAAATGGAAAATTCTGATGTTGTCTCTCTTTTTCAAATTTGGAAAATGAATATTGGAGCCCGCACCACTATGTTATGATTTGCAGGGGATTACTTTCTTTGTTATGACCCAAAAAGATACGGACTAATGTATCTCTGTTGAGTTTCAGTTTGAAAATGGGATGTGAATTGCAGGTGTTATTTGGTAGTTTATTGATGGCCTAAGGGCATCTCCAACCTTTATTCCCATTTCTAAAATGAGATTACAACTTACTCCAACCATTTTCCCATTTTTCTCGCAAAAAAGAATATTTTTCTCTTTCTTCTATATTATATTATTATCTTTCATTTCAATTTTATTTTTTAATTCCATTAAACAAATTCCATCTTTTATTTTCATTAATTTGTAATTTCCATTAAAATAATTTCATAAAGTTTTAAATAATATAATTTACAAGCAATTATTATAGATTAACTAATAATTTTAAATAATATAGTTTGTATATGTATTTACTTACTGTTTTTTTATTTAATATTGAAGCTTACACAAGCAAAAGCTTTACTTATGTAAGATCCGAACTTCAAAAAGTGTTTTAAATTTGATCATGTGTGGGCTACAATGAAGGATTTTGAGAAGTTTAATGAAGGCGGTTTTTGAAGGAAAAAACCAAGAAAGCAAGGCTATGCTAATATATCATCGGAGTCTGAGAATCCTACCCCTGATTCACCCTATCTATCATTTCCTAACTTATCATCATTTTCACTAAATTTAAATGAGGATGTTGTAGGTGATTCCACATCATCACAATGACCTAGTGAGGTGAAGAAAGGAAAAATGAAGAGAAAAATTGACGAAGATTATATGAAGACAATCCAATAATCAGAAAATAATCGGATGGTTGAGGCGATGAATAAAGCAACCAAGGCAAAAAAAAGAAGTTTTGACTGTTCAAAAAGAAAAACTAAGAGTAAAAGAAATGAAAGAAGAAAATAAAGTTTTAATGATGGATGCGGATTCTATTGTCGATCCGACTCATCGAGAATTTATGCAACAAGAACAACAATGAATAATGTATAAAAGAAGTCAACAATATCCACAGTCACAACCACAACAATCCTCGGCCCCATTCACTCAATACTATAATGATTTTGTTGTATCTCGTACATACCTCCCTACTAAGTTATTATGCTATTTACGGTAGTTTCAATTTTTATGTATTTTCAATTTTCATGTATTTCCAATTTTAATGTATTTTCAATTGTTACTTTTCAATTTTAACAACATCTAATATTTTATATTTGCACCATTCATTTTTTGAGATGATTATATATTTTTTGTACATTTATAACTTATAATAAAATTAGCTTACAATTTTACATAAAAATATAAATGCACGAAAATTAATTTATCAAATTTATACGCCAAAGTTAAGGTGTAAAATTAATATTTTAAAGATATTACATAAACATAATTAGATATATATAAAGAGATAAATTAAGAGAGTTAAATAATAAAATAATAATAAAATATACATGAATAGTAATAGGGGAGATGAATAGTATACCCCATATTTGGAGGAACATTATTCATCCCCATTTTGGAGGTAAAAATAGGGGAGGGTTGGAGCTCCATTATGGCAAAAGTTGCCCCCATTATGGAGAAATGGGAGAGGGTTAGAGATACCCTATCCGAATGTCACGATATAGGGGTGGCTTGTTTTCCTTACACGTAAAAGAACTCAATTAGAGTAGTTTGGTTTGTGAACAAGTTATATATAAAATAATAATTCCGGAATTATAATACTTGAATTAAACAATGATGGATTATATCCTTAACTAAGGATAAAGCTAAAGAGTTGGAAGGAAGGTTATCGGCAATGGGAGCTTGGAGAAGTAGTGGGGACACAAACACAATGTGGTCGACGACTGCGGACTGTATAAGAAAGGCGGCGAGAGAGGTGTTAGGGATATCTACGGGACACTATGGTGGACACAAAGGAGATTGGTGGTGGAATGCAGTTGTCCAAGGTAAAGTGGAAGCAAAGAAGGCGGCTTACCTAAGGTTAGTAGGGAGCACTGACGAGGAGGAGAAGAGAGAGAACAGTCAAAGGTATAAGGTAGCTAGGAAGGAGGCGAAGATGGCAGTGACAGAGGCTAAAACGACAGCTTTTGCTCGTCTGTATGAGGAGCTAAGGAACAAAGGTGGGGAGAAGAAGTTATTCCGACTCGCTAAGGCGAGAGAGAGGACAACTCGGGATCTGGACCAAGTGAGGTGCATAAAAGATGATGACGGCAAAGTTTTGATGGGAGATGACCAGATTAAGAGGAGGTGACAGACCTACTTTCATAAACTTCTAAGTGAAGAAGGGGATCAGGATATTATACTTGGGGAATCGAGGAATGCCGACAGTCACCATGAAGTAAGTAATTGTAGGGACATTGAGATCGATGAAGTCATGGAGGCAATGCGTAAGATGAGAAGGGGCAGAGCTACCGGGCCAGACGAGATTCCGGTTGAACTGTGGAGGTGTGTGGGTCAAGCAGGCTTGGAATGGCTTACTGCATTGTTTAGTGTTATATTCAAGACTAATAGAATGCCTGAAGAGTGGAGGTGGAGTACAATGGTCCCGTTGTATAAGAACAAAGGTGATGTCCAGAGCTGTAACAACTATAGGGGCATCAAATTACTAAGTCATACCATGAAAGTTTGGGAGAGAGTGGTAGAAATGAGAGTGCGAAGGACGGTGTCTATTTCAGACAACCAGTTCGGGTTCATGCCGGGACGATCTACCACAGAAGCTATCCACCTTATTAGGAGGATGGTGGAACAGTACAGAGATAAGAAGAAGGATCTCCACATGGTGTTTATTGATCTGGAGAAAGCGTACGATAAGGTTCCTAGGAAGGTCTTATGGAGCTGCTTAGAGGATAAAGGGGTCCCGAGTAACTATATTAGGGTGATTAAAGACATGTATGATGGAGCTAAGACTCGGGTTAGGACAGTAGGAGGCGACTCTGAACACTTTCCAGTTATTACGGGATTGCACCAAGGGTCTGCGCTCAGCCCATTCCTATTTGCCCTAGTGATGGATGCACTGACTCATCATATTCAAGGGGAGGTTCCATGGTGCATGCTATTTGCTGATGACATTATTCTAATTGACGAGACAAGAGGCGGCGTCAACGAGAGGCTAGAGATTTGGAGACATGCTCTTGAGTCTAAAGGTTTCAAGTTGAGTAGGACGAAGACGGAATACCTCGAGTGCAAATTTGGAGTTGAGCCGACGGAAGCGGGAGTTGAAGTGAGGCTTGACTCTCAAGTCATTCCCAAGAAAGATAGTTTCAAGTACCTTGGATCGGTTATTCAGGGGATCGGGGAGATTGACGAGGATGTCACACACCGTATAGGGGTGGGGTGGATGAAGTGGAGGTTAGCGTCGGGAGTTTTGTGTGACAAGAAAGTGCCACCGTTACTAAAAGGTAAGTTTTATAGAGCAGTGGTTAGGCCTGCCATGTTGTATGGAACTGAATGTTGGCCGGTAAAGAACTCACACACCCAGAAGATGAAAGTAGCAGAGATGAGGATGTTGAGGTGGATGTGCGGGCATACAAGGATGGATAAGATTAGGAATGCAGATATTCGAGAGAAGGTGGGTGTGGCCCCCATGGAGGACAAGATGCGGGAAGTAAGACTCAGATGGTTTGGGCACATTCAGAGGAGGAGCACTGATGCACCGGTGAGGAGGTGTGAGCGACTGGCTGTAGTGGGCACGCGGAGAGGTAGAGGGAGACCTAAGAAGTATTGGGGAGAGGTGATCAGACAGGACATGACGCGACTTAGGATTACGGAGGACATGGCCCTTGATAGGGAATTATGGAGGTCGAGCATTAAGGTTGTAGGTTAGGGGAGAGGGTGAATATTTCTACAGCACAACTGAGAGAGACTATCTAGTTAGGAGTTAGACTAGGAATGTCAGTGGTCGTCTATTGATGCAGGGCTTTACCTTCTAGTTGTACTATACCAGCCATCTAATTCGTATTTCGTATTTCGTATCCTGTATTTCATATTTCGTATCTCTTATATATTGTTGTTATTTTATTACGCATTTTTATGGTACTAATATATTATCTCCTATTGCTTTTTTTTGAGCCGAGGGTCTCCTGGAAACAGCCTCTCTACCCTTCGGGGTAGGGGTAAGGTCTGCGTACATATTACCCTCCCCAGACCCCACTTGTGGAATTATAATGGGTCGTTGTTGTTGTTGTTGTTGTTGTTGTTTTTATTGATAGATGTTTGGTTCATTGGATAAAAATGAGATATACAAGCATAATATAAAATATATGATTGATTTAAATTAAAAACTTGAATAAATTTTTATTTTCAATTTTAACCTTATACTTTCTTAAGAAACTTTGGACGAAGAGCTTTGGAAAAGGGCACAAATATGTTATTTTGATTAGTAATTTGGAGATTTGTATCCTATATTGAGTGTGCGATAAAAATTGTGCCACAATTTTAAAATAAACAATCCTAGATTGCTCATTCTAGAATAAAAAATTCTACCAAACGTGGAATAAATTTATCCCGTATCTTAAGGGATTATGACCCTTATCCCATGAACCAAAAAATCCTTTACTGTTCTCCACCCTCTACCATCGTTTTATTTGCCATTTAACATTTTGACACATCCTTTTAAAAAAATTATTTATTTGATTAAATTACTCTTATGACTTAAATGATTTTGGGTAAACGGAACCAAAATTTTTAAAATAGTGTGTATAAGTATTTACACACTATCAAAATCTAGGACTAGCTTTCTATCAAAACGCCTGCTGGACATGAAGTCCCAACTGAGAGATATCTAGCCTTGCTACAATTTCTCTCCTACTGCTTTTTCCACCTAAACTACATCAGGGTACTAATTCAGTACAATCATGCATCTATCTAGCCTAGGAAACATCTTGGCTCTAACATATATTTCTTGGATGATTAGTGTGACGACCCAAAGGGTCATCACCTGCTTTAATTGAATTTTGTGTCTCTGAGGTCTTGAAAATCTCATTTATCACCACCTCGATTTGCGTGCGCAGTCCGGGCGCGTAGCCGAAGAGCTTAAATATGAAAATCGGTGAAAAATGCTAAGTTTTGATTATTATATGAGTAAATTTGACTTCGATCAATATTTTGGGTAAACGGACCTGGACCCGTGATCCGACGGTCCGTAGGAAAATATGGGACTTAGGCGCATGCGCGGAATCGAATTCCGAGGTCCCAAGCCCGAGAAATGAATTTTAAAGGAAAATTATTTTCTGAAATTGTTTAAGGAAATTTGAAAAGAAATATGATTAGAACATGGTGGTATCGGGCCTGTATTTTGGTTCCGGCGCCCCGTACAGGTCTTATATATGGTTTAAGTCATTTTTGTAAAATTTGGTTGAAAACGGAGTCCGTTTGACGTGGTTCGGACCTAAATTGCTAAATTTGATGCTTGATGAAGTTTGAGAAAAAGTTCTTGATTTTGAGGATTAATTCGTTGATATTGAGGTTATTTTGGCGATTTGATCGCACGGATAAGTTCGTATGATATCGTTGGGTTAATACGTGTGTTTGGTTAGGAGCCCCGAGGGCTCGGGTGTATTTCAGATGTGTTTCGAGAAGTTTTAGACTTAAGAAAAATTACAGGTTTTCAGCTGTTGGGTTTCTGGTGTTTCCTTCTTCGCGTTCGCGGGAGTACCCACGCGAACGCGATGGGTTGATTGCTAATGAAGGGAAATCCTTCTACACGAACGCGTATCTCAGGCCGCGAACGCGAGGCAATGGGGGTTTATACCTTCGCGAACGTGGACCTGGCCACGCGAACGCGAAGGCCAAGTGGGCCAGGGCAGGGGGAGGGGTAGTTGTCTTACGCGAACGCGACCCGTTGGACGCGAACGCGAGGGATCGAGAAGCCAAAGCTTCGCGAACGTGAGCCCGTTTACGCGAACGCGAAGGCTTAACCAGCCTGACCCATCGCGAACGCGAAGGGTCTGTCGCGATCGCATAGAGTAAATTCGCCCAGTTAAATATTTAAAATTCCAGAATAGTAGCCTTACGAGATTTCATAAAAACTTCATAAACTCCTTCTTCTCCAAAGCTCTTAGGCGATTTTTGAAGCAATCCTTCACCATAATCTCTTGGGTAAGTAATCTTTAACTTGTTTTCTCCCATTTTCATCAACATCTATTAGATTTCTAGGCATAAAACATGTGATTAAGGGTAGAAAATTAGGGATTTGGGTAGAGTTAGGGCTTTTTGATTGATTGTGATTTAGACCTCGTTTTGGGGTCGAATTCTAAAAATAATTATATATTTGGGCTCGTGGGTGAATGAGTGATTTGATTTTGGTCCGAACCTCGTATTTTGACCAAGCGAGTCCGGGGTCAATTTTTGGGTTTTGGGGAAGAATGATTGGAAAGTTATAATTAGGCATTGGATTCGAATTTTTTAGCATTTATTGATGTTATGAAGTCATTTATGTATAGATACAATTGATTTGGAGCCAAATTCGAGAGGAAAAGCGGTAATTGAGGATTAAGTTGGCCGTGGAAGTTTGAGGTAAGTGTTCAGCCTAATCTTAACTTGAGGGATTAGGAGTTGAGTCATACTTACTACTTGTTTCTTGTTGAGTACGGCGTATAGGCATGGTGACGAGTATCTATATGTTGGTTTCGGGCATGACCGTGAGTCTTAACTTGATACTTGTTGTATTCTTGAATGATCTATGGTTGCAATAGTGAGTAAACCCGTTGCATTGAGCAAAGACTTAGTTTATTTTCGTGGAAGTTACTTATGATTTAGAAATGGTGATAATTGAGATGATTAGGGGTTGATTTGAGATTGGTTATAACTGATTTTCATTTGCCGGGACGTATATACTTGTACTGTTGAGTTTCCTTACCGGGATAGTATAATTTATGGTTGATCCCTTGCCGGGACTGTCGTTATGACCACTGTAAGCTGTATATTTGGAACGGGTTGCATGCCACAATATTTTTAATATATATATATGGATTGGGTTGCACGCCACAATAGGTATTATACTGGATCGGATTGCACGCCGTAACAGATATTATATTGGAACAGGTTGTACGCCGCAACGGATATTATACTGGATCGGGTTGCACGCCGCAACAGATATTATATTAGATCGGGTTGCATGCCGCAACAATTATTATATTTGACCGGGTTGCACGCCGCAACAACTATATATATATGGATCGGGTTGCACGCCACAACAATGTTAAATGATAAGAGATTGGGTTGCGCGCTGCAACAATAGTGTTATTGTATTCTTGTAGGTACTGTACTGTACTTTCATATACCTATTTGGTTTCTGCTAGGTTGATTTGTTCCCCGAAGCATGTGTCCCCTCCCTTTTAAACTGTTTATTACCTGTTTATTTTTCCGCCATATATTATATAACTGCACAGGCTTATCTAAAGTCTGGTTCTAGCTTCATCACTACCTCGCCGGAGTTAGGCCAGACACTTACCAGCATATGGGGTCGGTTGTGCTGATGCTACACTCTGCACTTATGTGCAGATACCGGAGCAGTATTTGGTCAGTAGTAGTAGCTCAGGAGCCAACTTTCAGTTCACCGAGACACCGAGGTAGCCTTGTAGGCGTCCGCAGGCACGACGTCTCCTCTATCTTATATTTAATTCTGTTATCTCATGTATTCGAGACAAACAATGTTATATTTCCTTCGAACAGTTGTATTTAGTACTCTTAGCAGTCCGTGGATGTTGTGATACCAGGTTCTGGTTAGAGGCATGTGTTGGTCTTCGAGATATTTTGGCTTTATATTTATATAAGACTTCCGCTAAATTTCATATTCCGCTGTTATTTAAATGTTTATTTCATGTTAATATAATTGGTGGAAAGATTTAAAACAAAAGAGTTAATGATTTCTAAGTTCATGGCTTGTCTAGTTTCTGCGAGTAGGCGCCATCAAGACTCTCGAGGGTGGGAAAAATCGGGTCGTGACAAGTTGGTATCAGAGCTCTATGTTACATAGGTTTTACAATTCACGGACAAGCTCAATAGAGTCTGAGGGATCGGTATAGAGACGTCTATATTTATCCCCCAGAGGTTGCAGAGTTAGGAAAAACTTCACATTTGTACTTTCTTGTCGTGCGATTTTGTTTCTCAAATTCTAATTGAATTTCTACTCTATTTTTTCACAGATGGAGAGAACACGCGCTTCCTCATCTACCGCTCAGCAGCCCGAGCACCCAGCAGCAGCTCCCACGAGGGGCAGAGGGTGAGGCCGAGGCCGTGCTAGAGGACGAGGTAGAGGCAGAGCTCAGCCCCGAGTAGCAGTACCAGTGGCAGAGCCTCAGGTTGGTTTTGACGAGGAGGTTCCGGTGGGTCCAGCTCAGGTCCCAGAGGGGTTTATTGCTACCCCAATTCTTCAGGATGCTCTGATCCGATTAGTGGGCCTCATGGAGAGTGTCACCCGAGCTGGCTTGCTTCTTGTAGCACCAGCCGTCTCTCAGGCTGGAGGAGAGGCTCAGACTCTTGCTACTCTCACTCCAGAGCATGTAGCTACCCAGATTCAGACTACAGCGGTTCAGCCAGTTGGAGCAATTCAACCAGTTAGAGCAGTTCAGCCGGGTATAGTAGCCATATCTACCGATGCTTTGTGGAGGCTGGATAGGTTCACCAAGCTCTTCACTTTTACTTTCAGCGGCGCATCTACTGAGGATCCCTAGGATTATCTAAACAGTTGCCACGAGGTTCTCAGTAACATAAGTATTGTTGAGACCAATAGGGTCGATTTTGCTACATTTCGCTTGTTTGGATCCGCCAAGACTTGGTGGAGGGATTATTGCATAGCTAGGCCAGCCGGATCGCCATCTTTGACTTGGGAGCAGTTCACACAGCTATTTCTGGAGAAGTTTCTCCCCATTACTTAGAGAGAGGCCTATCAGAGGCAGTTTGAGCGCCTCCAGTGGAGTTCCATAACGGTTACCCAGTATGAGACCAGGTTCATCGACTTAGCTCGCCATACTCTTGTCATACTTCCTACCGAGAGAGAGAGAGAGAGAGAGAGGGTGAGGAGGTTTATTGACGGTCTTATTCAGCCAATTCGTCTTCAGATGGCCAAGAAGGTTGAGAGTGAGATCGCTTTTCAAGAGGCGGCTAATATGGCCCACAGAGTTAAGATGATCCTGTTGTAAGGAGGTAGTTATGGGTCGGATAAGAGGCTCTGATATTCAGGTAGATTCAGTAGTGCCTCGTCTGGAGGCAGAGATTCATATGGTAGAGTCCATCCTCCTAGGCCCTTTTAGTCAGCTCTCTAGGTTTCTCACGATGCTTCAGGTGTCCATGGTTCTCGCGTGCAGTATTCTGATCAGCAGCCCTACAGTGCACCGCCAGCTCCCATCAGTGCACCGCCGCTCCAGAGTTTTTGGGGTGGTCATTCAGGTCGCCAGGGTCAGTCTCAGTTCCCTCAGCCACATCATTCATGTGGATGTTATAAGTGTGGTGAGTATGGTCATATCCGGAGAGCTTGTCCGAGGTTGGTGGGTACTCATTCGCAGCAGTAAAGTTCATGTACTATGATTCAGGCACCAGATGTTCCACAGACTGCCCAGCCAGCTAGGGGCGGGGGTAGAGGTGCTAGATGTGGAGGTAGAGGATTTAGAGGTAGAGCTCAGACCACCAGAGGGGGAGGCCAGCCAGTTGCTGGCCGTCCTAGAGAGGTAGTCTAGGGTTGTGGGTCCTAGCCCCGATGTTAGCTCTTCCAGTCAGGCCCGAGGCTGACGCTTCAGACGCGGTGATCACATATACTGTTCTGGTTTGTGATAGAGATGATTCAGTGTTATTTGATCCAGGGTCTACATACTCATATGTGTCATTTTTTTGCACCGTATTTGGACATGCCTAGTGATCCATTGTGTATTCATGTATATGTGTCTACACCGATGGGTAATTCTATCGTGGTTGATCGAGTCCATCATTCTTGTATGTGGTGATTGGGGGTCTTGAGACTCGTGTAGATTTGTTGCTTTTAGACATGGTCGACTTTGATGTTATATTAGGGATGGACTGGTTATCACCTTACCACGCGATCTTGGATTGTCACGCCAAGACTGTGACCTTAGCTTTACCAGGTATGCCTCATTTAGAGTGGAGTGGGACTCCTGGTCATTCTACCCGTGGTGTTATCTCGAATGTGAAGGCTCGGCGTATGGTCAAGAAGGGGTGTTTGGCCTATTTGGCGTATGTTCGCGATTCTAGTACTGAGGTTTCCTCTATTGACTCGGTGCCCGTTGTTCGTGAGTTTCCTGAGGTATTACCTTCAGACCTGCCAGGGATGCCACCCGACAGGGATATTAACTTCTGCATTGATTTGGCTCTGGGCACTCAGCCCATTTCTATCCCGCCGTATCGCATGGCCCCGCCGGAGTTGAAAGAGTTGAAGGAGCACTTGCAAGGCTTGCTTGAGAAGGGTTTCATTAGACCCAGTGTTTCGCTTTGGGGTGCACCGGTGTTGTTTGTTAAGAAAAAGGATGGTTCGATGAGAATGTGTATTGATTACCGTTAGTTGAATAAGGTTACAATCAAGAATAAGTATCTATTGCTGATGATTGATGATTTGTTCGATCAGCTTCAGGCTGCCAAGGTATTTTTAAAGATTGACTTGAGATCTGGCTACCATCAGTTGAGGATTAGGGTAATCGATGTCCCTAAGACAGCATTCCGCACTCGGTACGAGCATTATGAGTTCTTGGTTATGTCATTCAGGTTGACAAATGCCCCAGCAGCCTTTATGGATTTGATGAACCGAGTGTTCAGGCCTTATTTGGACTCGTTCGTGATAGTCTTCATTGATGATATCTTGATATATTCCCGCAGCCAGAAGGAGCACGAGCAACATCTCAGAGTGGTTCTTCAGGCTCTGAAGGATAGTCAGTTATATGCTAAGTTCTCGAAGTGTGAGTTCTGGTTGAGTTCAGTTGCATTCTTGGGTCATGTTGTATCAGCAGAGGGTATTCAGGTTGATCTGAAGAAGATTGAGGCAGTCAAGAACCGGCCTAGACCAGCATCAGCTACAGAGATTCGAAGTTTCTTAGGGTTGGCAGGCTACTATCGTCGGTTCGTAGAGGGGTTCTCATCTATCGCAGCTTTGATGACCAGGTTGACCCAGAAGGGTGCCCAGTTTAGATGGTTGGATGAGTATGAGGCGAGCTTTCAGAAGCTCAAGACAGCTCTGACTACGACACCAGTGTTAGTTTTGCCCATAGGCTCAGGGCCTTATACAGTTTATTGTGATGCTTCCCGTATTGGTCTTGGTGCAGTGTTGATGCAGGATGGCAAGGTCATTGCCTATGTTTCGAGGAAGTTAAAGATTTATGAAAAGAACTATCCGG
Organism: Nicotiana sylvestris; assembly: GCF_000393655.2. Lineage (NCBI taxonomy): Eukaryota > Viridiplantae > Streptophyta > Magnoliopsida > Solanales > Solanaceae > Nicotiana > Nicotiana sylvestris. Next base: position 157,069,250 of record NC_091059.1, read on the forward strand.
TTCATGATTTGGAGTTGGCATCCATTGTTCACACATTGAAGATTTGGAGGCATTATCTGTATGGCGTGGCATGTGAGGTGTTCACGGATCATAAGAGTCTTCAATATTTGTTCAAGCAAAAGGAGTTAAATTTGAGGCAGAGGAGGTGGTTGGAGTTGTTGAAGGATTATGATATCACTATCTTATATCAACCGGGAAAGACCAATGTGGTGGCCGATGCTTTGAGTAGAAAGTCAGCCAGTATGGGCAGTCTTGCTTATATTCTGGTCGGTGAGAGGCTGCTTGCTTTGGATGTTTAGACTTTGGCTAATCGGTTTGTGAGGTTGGATATTTCTAAGCCTAGTCGTGTATTGGCTTGCACGGTCACTCGTTCTTCTTTATTGGAGTGTATCCGTGATCGGTAATATGATGATCCCAATTTGTGTGTCCTTAGAGACACGGTGCAACACGGAGGTGCCAATTAGGTTACCTTAGATGATGATGGAGTTTTGAGATTGCAGGGTCGAGTTTGTGTGCCTAATGTGGATGGGCTCCGAGAGTTGATTTTATAGGAGGCCCATAGCTCCCGGTACTCTATTAATCCGGGCGCCGCGAAGATGTATCAGGATTTGTGGCAGCATTATTAGTGGCGGAGAATGAAGAAGGATATCGTTGCACATGTATCTCGGTGTTTGAATTGTCATCAGGTTAAGTACGAGCATTAGAGGCCTGGTGGTTTATTTCAGAGGAATGAGCTTCCCGAGTAGAAGTGGGAGCGGATCACTATGGACTTCTTTACTGGACTTCCGCAGACTCGGAAGAAGTTCGATGTAGTATGGGTCATTGTTGATAGGCTGACCAAGTCAGCGCATTTCATTCCTGTGGCAATCTCCTATTCTTCCGAGAGGTTAGCTGAGATCTATATCCGGGAGATTGTTCGTTTTCATGGTGTGCCCAAGTCTATAATTTTGGACCGAGGTACGCAATTTACCTCACGTTTCTGGAGAGCAGTTTAGTGAGAGTTGGGCACCCAGGTTGAGTTGAGTATAACATTTCATCCTCAGAAGGGTCGGGCAGTCCGAGCAGACTATTCAGATTTTGGAGGATATGCTCCGAGCTTATGTCATTGACTTTGGAGGCTTGTGGGATCAGTTTTTGCCTTTGGCAGAGTTTGCCTACAACAACAACTACCAGTCAAGTATTCAGATGGATCCATATGAGGCTTTATATGGTAGGCGGTGTCGGTCTCCGGTTGGATGGTTTGAGCCGGGAGAGGCTCGGTTATTGGGTACGGATCTGTTTCAGGAGGCCTTGGACAAGGTCAGGATTATTCAGGATAGATTTCGTACAGCTCAGTCGAGGCAAAAAAGTTATGCAGATCGCAAGGTTTGAGATGTGGCTTTTATGGTTGGAGAGCGGGCATTGCTCCGAGTGTCGCCTATGAAGGGCGTGATGATATTCGGGAAGAAGGGCAAGCTTAGCCCTAGGTTCATTGGTCCATTTGAGATTCTTGATCGAGTGGGAGAGGTGACCTATAGACTTGCATTGCCGCCGAGCTTATCAGCCGTGCATCCAGTGTTTCATGTGTCCATACTTCGGAAATATCACGACGATCCATTCCACGTGTTAGATTTCACTACTGTCTAGTTGGACAAGGACTTGTCGTACGAGGAGGAGCCGGTAGCCATTCTAGACCGGCATGTTCGTCAGTTGAGGTCGAAGAATTTTCCTTCTGTTCGTGTTCAGTAGAGAGGTCATCCCCCTGAGGCATCGACCTGGGAGTCTGAGTCCGATATGTGGAGCCGTTATCCCCATCTTTTCCCCGACTCAGGTACTTCTTTCTTCTGTTCGTTCGAGGACAAACGGTTATTTTAGAGGTGGAGAATGTGATGACCTTGTCATCACCTGCTTTAATTGAATTCTGTGTCTCCGAGGCCTGGAAAACCTCATTTATTACCACCTCGATTTGCGTGCGTAGTCCGGGTGCGTAGTCAAACAGCTTAAATATGAAAATCTATGAAAAATGCTAAGTTTTGATTATAAGATAAGTAAATTTGACTTCGGTCAACATTTTGGATAAACGAACCCGGACTCGTGATTCGACCGTCCCGAAGGGTCCGTAGGAAAATATGGGACTTGGGCGTATGCTCGGAATCGAATTCCGAGATCCCAAGCCCGAGAAATGAATTTTAAAGGAAAATTGTTTTTTGAAATTGTTTAAGGAAATTTGAAAAGTAATCTGAGTAGAACATGGTGGTATCGAGTCATTAATTTGGTTCAGGCGTCGAGTACTGGTTTTATATATGGTTTAAATCATTTCTGTAAAATTTTGTTGAAAACGGAGTCCGTTTGACGTGATTCAGACCTAAATTGCTAAATTTGATGCTTGATGAAGTTTGAGAAAAAGTTCTTGATTTTGAGGATTAGTTTGTTGATATTGAGGTTATTTTAGCGATTTGATCGCACGAATAAGTTCGTATGATGTTGTTGGATTAGTACATGTGTTTGGTTAGGAGCCCCGAGGGCTCGGGTTTATTTCGGAAAGTTTTAGAATTAAGAAAAATTGCAGGTTTTCAGTTGTTGGGTTTCTGGTGTATCCTTCTTCGTGTTCGCGGGAGTACCTATGCGAATGCGATGGGTTGATTGCTACTGAAGGGAAATCCTTCTACGCGAACGTATCTCAGGCCGCGAAAGCGAGGCAATGGGGGTTTATACCTTTGCGAACGCGGATCTGGCCACGCGAACGCGAAGCCCGTTTACGCGAATGTGAAAGCTTAATCAGCCTGACCCATCGCGAATGCGAAGGGTCTGTCGCGATTGCGTAGAGTAAATTCGCCCAGTTAAATTTTTAAAATTCCAGAACAGTAGCCTTACGGGATTTCATAAAAAATTCATAAACCCCTTCTTCTCCAAAGCTCTTAGGCGATTTGTGAAGCAATCCTTCACCATAATCTATTGGGTAAGTAATCTTTAACTTGTTTTCTCCCATTTTCATCAACATCTATTAGATTTCTAGGCCTAAAACATGTGATTAAGGGTAGCAAATTAGGGATTTGGGTAGAGTTAGGACTTTTTGATTGATTGTGATTTAGACCTCGTTTTGGGGTCGAATTCTGAAAATAATTATATATTTGGGCTCGTGGGTGAATGGGTGATTTGATTTTGGTCCGAACCTCGTGTTTTGACTAAGCAGGCACGGGGTCGATTTTTGGGTTTTTGGGAAGAATGATTGGAAAGCTATATTAGGCAATGGATTCGAATTGTTTAGCATTTATTGATGTTATGAAGTCATTTATGTATAGATACAATTGATTTGGAGCCAAATTCGAGAGGAAAAGCGGTAATTGAGGATTGAGTTGGCCATGGAAGTTTGAGGTAAGTGTTCGGTCTAACCTTAGCTTGAGGGATTAGGAGTTGAGTCATATTTACTACTTGTTTCTTGTTGAGTACGACGTATAGGCATGGTGACGAGTATCTATACGTTGGTGTCGAGCATGATCATGAGTCTTAACTTGATACTTGTTGTATTCTTGAATGATACTATGGTTGCAATAGTGAGTAAACCCGTGGCATTGATCAAAGACTTAGTTTATTTTCGTGGAAGTTACTTATGATTTAGAAATGGTGATAATTGAGATGATTAAGAGTTGAGTTGAGATTGATTATTGCTGATTCTCCCTTGCCGGGACGTATATACTTGTACTGTTGAGTTCCCTTGCCGAGATAGTATAATTTATGGTTGATCCCTTGCCGGGACTGTCGTTATGACCACTGTAAGCTGTATATTTGGAACGGGTTGCACGCCGCAATATTTTTATTATCATATATATATATATATATATATATATATATATATATATATATATATATATGGGTCGGGTTGCACGCCGCAACATATATTATATTGGATCGGGTTGCACGCTGCAACAGATATTATATTGGATCAGGTTGCACGCCGCAATGGATATTATATTGGATTGGGTTGCATGCCGCAACAATTATTATATTGGATCGGGTTGCATGCCGTAATAACTATGACTATATATATATATATATATATATATATATATATATATATATATATATATATATATGGATCAGGTTGCACGCCACAACAGTGTTAAATGATAAGGGATCGGGTTGCGCACCGCAACAATAGTGTTATTGTATTGTTGTAGGTACTGTACTGTACTTTCATATACCTATTTGGTTTCTGCTAGGTTAATTTGTTCCCCGAAGCATGTGCCCCCTCCCTTTTAAACTGTTTATTACCTGTTTATTTTTCCGCCATATATTATATAACTGCACAGGTTTATCTGGAGTCTGGTTCTAGCCTCGTCACTACCTCGCCGGGGTTAGGCCTGTAGACATGTGATTTTTGACCCTCCCCAAGATTTTTCATATTTTAGCACGTAAATATTTAATTTAGGCCTAATATAGCTATTTCAACTATTTTTGACTTCTTTACTTTATTTTCGTCATAAAAATGGAAAATTACAAAAACATACTTTGGTATGTATCTTTCATAATTCTTAAAAAAAATAAAAAAATAAAAACAAAAATAGTACATTATTTTTATCTTTATATAATTTTGAAAATACAAAAAATATATAATAGTTTCATGTTAGCTTTTGCATTGTGTAGTATTTTATCTTATTTTAAAATGAGTCAATTAAGGTGTTGGATCACAATTTTACGAGGTTTTGGAGCCCAATTCTTGGCCCAATTTGGATTAGTCAATTAAGTCTAGGGACCCTTCTAGACTCTTCTTTGGAACAAAAACAAATAAAAAGGACCCTAAGGACTTAACACAAAAGGACCTAGGGACTAATGGGCAAATTACACAAAAATACACCTAAACCTAGACTCTACCTATAAATAAATGCTTAAAAAATCTAAAAAGGACACTCAGAAAAAGGAGGAGCGCAGCTTTACAAGATCGGACCCCACCCCCACCCTAACGTCTTCTTTTTCACACACAATAATCAGCCATGGAAACCTTAGGAGATTGAACTTAACATGGCTTGACCATGAACAACCGCACACCAAACGACCACAGTCCGTCTCCTCCAGACCTGTAAGCTTCAGGACACTGACCAGTCGACCACCAGCCCATCTCCAATCATCCCAACGACCATCCAAAAATCAGTCACCAACGTCCACCAGTTCCATCGACGACCACCCTTCAGTTCACCATCGTCGGAAAACGACCACTCCACACGTCGAACACAATAACCAGCAACCCAGGAAAAACTCTCCATCTATGTCATCAGTCACCACAGGCAGCAGGTCGCCGGAACACAAACAAAAGAACCCTAGCGACCCAGACCAAGGCTTCGGCCATTTGAACACAAGGTAGCGGCTTCATCTTCCTCAAAACAGCTCTTGCCATTTCCATGGTCGTCGCTGCCATCGAAGGTGATGACTGGCGATGGCCATGACTGCTTCACCACCATTATTTTCATTTCCTTCACCCCTAACCTGTAGATCTGGCCGGAAATGTCCAAGTTTCGGCGATTCTCAGTCACTCGAGACACTACTCGGTTTGTTCATTGTTGTTGACGTTCGTTGTCGATCTGTTTCATTCCATTCTCCTTTAAGACGTTGCTCGTCGTGGTAGTAGCATCGTTGTTGGTGACTTTACTTGCTGGCCAGATTTCCTTTCGTTTTGTTTGCCGGAAAACCTGCTCTGTTGGACTCCATTAATCTCAGTGAAAATACCCTCCAAACTTCAGCTTTGAATCACCCCGAAGTGGCGTGAAACCAGTCAAAAAAACCCCTTGGTGCGTAACACGACGACATCTTGCGTCGAGCTTTTCCAGTCGGGGTTCTGTCGGTCTTGCTCGTATTTTCAGTATTTTGGGTTCTATTTTCTAGTTGAACGACTTTGTTGGTGTATCAAGCTTCGTTGGTGTATCAAGCTTTGTTTCGAAGGTCTTTCATAAATACACAAAAGAGCTTTCATCGAGGTTCTTTCTTTTCTAATCTCATTTTATGGTTGATTTGCTCGGAATTGTTATTTAAACTGTTTGAGTATTTGAATGCCTTCAAATTTGTTGATTCTATGTTTATTAGTTACTCTATTCTGTCAAGCAATTTTCTTGAGGTAACTCATTAAATTGTTCTTTAAATTACATGGGCTAATAGTAAGCTTGACCTTAAAGGCTAATTGGTCAGACAAAAATGGATCACATAGGAACGGATTTAGATTTGGATCGTTGAATGTTTTGAAATACAGAATTTGGTCTTTGATCTAGTATTGAAAGATCTGAACCTTTTAATGAATATCTTGCTTTAGTTGTTTGGCTGCAAGTCTTGGTCCATGCTAACCTAATTATTCTATTAATTAACTTACTCCATTTTCCATAACCCTTCCATAAATCATGTCCTTATAATAATATTAAAATTAGTCTAGATTAATAGCTCATGGGCATCGTAGCTTGCTTTAGGCGCACTCTTTTAAAAAATTACCTTTCTAAGCTCGGGTGTGCATTTATGTGACCCAAATCCAAATCTCAACAACGTTAGATAAAATATGTCGGGGACCGCGGGTGCATTTATGTGACGTGGTTCAAGACATATTTTAAATAACGTTGAAATCTTCCTAATATTAAATAAAAGCGGTTATAAAGTTAAAGTTATACCATAGGCTAAAACATGTATTAAAAATCAGATAATAGGCCAATTATAACAGTTGAGCGACCGTGCTAGAACCACAAAATCCGGGAATGCCTAACACCTTCTCCCGGGTTAAGAGAATTCCTTACCCGGATTTCTAATTCACAGACTGTAATACAGAGTCAATCTTTTCCTCGATTCGGGATTTGAACCAGTGACTTGGCACACCATAAATTATCCCAAGTGGCGACTCTGAATTTAATAAATAAATAATCCCATTTCGATTGTCACTTTAAGTTGGAAAAAACTCCCCTTATGTACTCCCTTTACGGGGTGTACGAAAAAGGAGGTATGACAGGCTAGACACTTACCAGTACATGGGGTCGGTTGTGCTGATGCTACACTCTGCACTTATGTGCAGATACCGGAGCAGCAGTAGCTCGGGAGCTAGCCTTCAGTCCACCGAGACACCGAGGTAGCCTTGTAGGCGTCCGCAAGCCCGACGTCTCCTCTATCTTATATTTAATTCTATTATCTCATGTATTCGAGACAAACAGTGTTATATTTCCTTTGAACGGTTGTATTTAGTACTCTTAGCAATCCATGGATGTTGTGACACCAGGTTTTGGTTAGAGGCATGTGTTGGTCTTCGAGATATTTTGGCTTTATATTTATATAAGACTTTCGCTAAATTTCATATTCTGCTGTTATTTAAATGTTTATTTCATGTTAATATAATTGGTGAAAAGATTTAAAACAAAAGAGTTAATAATTTTTAAGTTCATGGCTTGCCTAGCTTCTGTGAGTAGGCGCCATCACGACTCCCGAGGGTGGAAAAAATCGGGTCGTGGCAATTAGTCTGAGAATAGCATTAGTAGTTCTCCTCTTCTTCTGGAAGATTACATTGTTCCTTTCCTGCCAAATATGATAAATTGTTGGTGCTAGTACCATTCTGCATACTGTTGCTCCTCTACTTTTTCCTTTAGCCACCTTTTCGATCCACTTCAGCTCTTCCTATCAATCTTTCTTTGTTCTCTTAATGCCTTACCAGTGTAGAAGATTCTGCCATATATTTGCTGATATTTCACAATAAAAAAATAAGTGTCGTATAGTTTCATCTTCTCTTTGACATAGTGAACATATTTTGTCTTCTATGATTCCCCGTCTTGCAAGCCTTTCTTTTGTATCTAAGCTATCTTTTATTGCCAACCTTAGTATGAATATCCACTTTGGAAGTCCATGATTATTACAAACTAGTCTCCTCCATGATATCTTCTGAAATTCCCCTTGCATAGCTTTGTACATGTGATTCACCATATATACTGATTGCATGTGGGTTATACTGATTGTATGTATCTTCTACAAAACAGAGGAGAATCATAGCAAATCCCAATTGTACTAGGTTGACTTTAGCAAATTTTGGATGAAATTTAAACTTCTTGTTCTCCTTCCGTGGCTTCAGTAGTCTGCACAAATACTCCATGGTCATCATAAATAGCACTGGTGACAGGGGTCCTTTTATCTAAGTCCTTCCTTGCCTCAAATGGCTTAGTTGCAGAGGCGGATCTAAGATTTCCGGAGGATGAGTGCACTATTACTTTTTTTAAAAAAAAAAATTAAACAAAAAGGTTGGTAGGGGATTTGATCCCCTGACCTTAGGCTATTGGAAATAAGAGACAAAAACCAGTGCACCATTTAGTGTCTTTTGACCATGGGTTCCATCAAGTATATATATCTATTTTCGCCAAATTATATACATCATATCTATACTTTAACCCGAGGGCCACGAGTTCACGTGAACCATATTTTATATGATAGATCCGCCCCTGCTTAGTTGGCTTGGCATTAATTATAACAGAGTAAGTAACTGTACTAATACACACCATTACCCACTTCACAAATTTTACAGGGAATCCCAACAATTTCATAACTTGCTCAATATATACCCATTCCATAGACTTATAAGCTTTCTGCATATCGATCTTGAGCATACATCTTGGCGATCTGTTCTTCCTCCCATAACCTTAACCTAATTCATGACTCTTAATGATGTTATCAGTAATTATTCTTCCTGGCACAAAGTTGTTTGGTAATTATCAATTAGGTCTGGCATAACTTCCTATAATCTTGCTGTTAGGACTTTTGATATTATCTTATAGAGTACAATGCAACAAGATATAGGCATGAACTCCTTGATGCTAGTTGGGTTCTTTACTTTAGGTATCAAGGTAATAGTGGTGCAACAGTTAATGGCTTTACACATTTCTACATTTTCAAAGAACTCCATCACTGCTGCAGTAACCTTATCACCCAGAATATACCATGTCTTCTTGAAGAAATATGAGTTATATCCATCATATCCCGGTGCTTTAATATTATTAATGTCCAGTATTGCTTTCTTTCCTTCCTCTCTAGTAACTAGCTTGATTAGCTGTAACTTTTGCTGCCTGCTCAACATATAACCACTCTGCACATGATCTCTAGGATGACCACTGGTAATTGTGAAGTTGCTGTACCAAGTAGCTTTTTGTAGAAATTCAGTATGTCCTCTTACTTCATTTGTACTTTGGAGTATTTGCCCTGCATTGTTGATTAGTCTGCCAATATGATTCTTTGCCTGCCTATTTTTCACACAATTGTAGAAGTATGATGTGTTTGAATACCCTAGTTTGAGCCATTTGATTCTTGATTTCTGCTTCAATACACTCTCCTCCACCTCCAACCATTTAGCCAGTTCAAGTTTTGCAGCCTTTTCTTATAATATTGCCTCATTGTCATTCCCTGGAATTGTCATTTGAGCCTGTGTACCTTCTAATTTGTTCCTTGCTACTTGAATCTTGTGCCCGCTACTACTAAATTCTTGATTGTTCAGCTGCTTTAGATCTCCTTTTAGCATTTTGAGCTTATTCCACACCTTTAGCATTGCAATTCCCATTTGCCTCTTTTTCTAGCCGTGCTTAACTGTGTCATCAAAATCTTTGTGTTTTGCCAAACAGTTGAGAAACTTGAAAGGTCGCCTTCCTTCTTGGCTAGTGTCATCAATAACTAGGCTCAAAGAACAATGATATGAAAAACCAATATTCATAATAATCCCCTCCATGGCAGGCCATTTTGAATCCACTCTGCATTTACCGGTATTCTATCAATTCTACTGTTAACATGGTTATTTGTCCAAGTGAAATTTCCCCCCACTGTTCTGAGTTCATCTAATCCAGCATTCAGGATGAAATTTTTGAATCTCTCTCCTGTATCTCTTGTACTGCATCCCCCTGTACGCTATCCTTAATAAATAAATAGTATTAAAATCACCCATTATTAAGCTCGGGTCACTGATACCGGCCATAGTTCTCCTCATATCCTCCCATAGTATTTCCTATCTTGTATAGTATGCATTTCATAAACAGCCCCAAAGTTAAACTTGATTGTTCTGGTTCCTTAAATGAATATTTAATGACTATATAAAGTATAGTAAGGCTGAAAGTAAAAAAAAACAATACCTAATGTTTCTTAATTTTCTAAAGTGACTAATATTTTGGACCCAATTTTTTTCAGCTAAAAATGACGGATATAAAGAACGAGATAGTATTTTTAGTGTTTTATTAGGTGATCATTTGTTTGGCAAAGCAAAAGTTGGCAACTCATTAGATGCAGTTGAATGACAAACAAATTAAATAACTTGCCATGAAACTGATCGAAACGACTCCTTCTTGATGATTGGTCATGCTCAACTTCAAGAACTTGAAATAAATAGACCAATGAATTATACGCATCTAACAGGGAATATACATAAGCACGCCTTCTTCTCTAAAATATGTACATGAAGCTTAATTTTGGGCCAAAACTCAAACTTCTTCCTCGTATAATTGATTTGTTTCTATTTATTTTCCAAATTAAATACTATTCTTCAATGTAATTCTTACTAATGAAGAAGCATTTCTTACTACCACCAAGGCGCATGTGGTTTGATGGATAGTATCCCTTCATCCTTAATTAGATGGTCTCGAGTTTGAACCCTTGGAGCGAAGAAATCCCGGGTAGGGAGCTGCTTACCCCTTTAACGGGCCCTACACGACAAGAATCTGGATTAGTCATACTAGTTGGTCCGGACGTGAATCTCGGAAGTCGGAAGGAAAAACAAAACAAGAATGTTGTCTATTGAAATAGCCATTTAATTACATTAACGTCTAACGAGGTCTTTGATTATCACCCAGAAATAGATTTACGGAATAGCGAGTGGCTTAAATATAACGCAATGCAATGCAATGCAATATGAAGAGAAGTGGACCAGAAGGAGCTTAATTCTGAATATCACTCTTTAACTATATACTAGTAATTTAGAGTTTAAATACTTATAAAGTATCAACCCAAACAGATACAGTATTTTCCTCTAGGCCCCGTTGCACATGTCGCACTCTGGTATTTCTCCTTCAAAATTTTCTTGCACGCAGCTACACATTCAGGAACTGTGCACGGATTTATGTCAATTCCAAATGCACTCTCCACATTTTTTGGAGCCCAAATTAAGACCCCAATCGCCATAATCACCACGATTAGCATAAATGGTGCTCCACTAATCTGCTTCATTGCTTTAATTTCCACTTCTTACTAGTTTTCTATTTCTGGTATTTGCTTATGAAGTACTGCATATTGATGAGTTTTCATGTGTATTTATAGTAAAAAAAAAAAATCAGTCTTTTGATTCCCCTCATTAAGTAGGAAATCAATATTCTATTTCTTAACTAAATGCAGTACCATAAATAGTGTATTCCACTCTTGGTATTTAATTAAATGATGTACCATAATATTGTATTCCGACCTACTCTTAGATGCAGCCATAATATTATATTCCACCCTTTGTATTTAACTAAACGCGGTTACCATAATATTGCAGTCCACTCTTTGTATTAAATTAAATGCAGCACTATAATAATGTATTCCCCTCTTAGTATTAACTAAATGCAGTATCATAATATTGTATTCCACTCTTAATATTTTAATTAAATGTAGTACCATAATATTATATTCCACTCTTAGCATTTAACAAAGTTAAAGTATGAAGTATGCATCGCACTATCCTTGTTTCCTGCCTTGTTACTATAAGCTCTATTCAATGAGTTAACAACGTTTGGGCGATTTCGTCTATTTCTTTGCGTGAAATTTTCGTTCCTATACAATATAGGAAACTATATTACCAAACATGTTCATAATTTGTATATTACCCTTCATGCTAATAGTATTTCTACATAATATATACAATGCATTAAATAAGGAATCATTATAGCTGTAGGATTCCTTATTTAAGCGCGCTAAAAAACGGGAATTAAATATTTTCCAGATCATCCAACGCAGATCACACACAATAATCACTATCATCGACTTCTTTAAAAAAATTTCGTACTCTAATTTTTTGCGCTAAACTCTGTTTCAACATTTTCTCTGATTTCACAAATCAAAATCAACAAAATCTTCTACAATTCTTCTGTAACAAAAGCAATTATGGCGAAAATACAAAGTAAAGGAAAAGAGAGCAGCAATTCCACCATTGACAACCATTAAAAAGCTTTGAATTCAAATTTGAGTTTTCAAAAATCATTATTTGTTTGGATTGGATGTTGCTGAAAATAATTAGAAATATGGTTTGGAGTTTATATCTCAATTTTGAGGGGTTTTGGTGAAGATTAGACTTGGTTTTGACTGATTTCAGATTGAACCTCGAAGAAGAAGAAGAAGAAGAAGAAGAAGAAGAAGAAGAAGAAGAAGAAGAAGAAGACGTATATTGCAGAAATTGTAGAAAAATTGTAGACAATTGTTTATTTATTTTTCTTTTATTTATTTACCTATTGTATGAAAGTTGAACAACATTGTATAAAAATTGTATTTAAGTGGATGATTTAGTACTGTTTTGGACAAAAATATGCATCAAAAATGTGAAACATACATTTCAGGGGAAGCATTTTGAGTCCAAATATGTACCCAGTTTGTAGATATTTTGTAGATTATTTGTATTCTAATTGTAGATGCTTTATTTTCAGTTTTCACAAATAAAAAAATGACTAAAACTTGTACAAATCTTCTGAAAAACACAATTATGTCAAAAATCTCAATTATGCTACAATTGAATGGGAATTGGGATATTAAAATTCAATGTACCCAGTTTGTAGATATTTTGTAGATAAATTGTAGATTATTTGTATTCTGATTGTAGATACTTTATTTTCTGTTTTTCAAATAAAAAAATAACTAAAACTTGTACAAATCTTTTCCAAAAACGCAATTATATCAAAATTCCCAATTATGCTACAATTGAATATAAATTGGGATATTAAAATTCAATGTACCCAGTTTGTAGATAAATTGTAGATTATTTGTATTCTGATTGTAGATGCTTTGTTTTCTATTTTCACAAATCAAAAACGACTAAAACTTCTACAAATCTTCTGCAAAAAACACAATTATGTCGAAAATCCCAATTATGCTACAATGAATGAGAATTGGGATATTAAAATTCAATGTATCCAGTTTGTAGATATTTTATCTATAAATTGTAGATTATTTGTATTCTGATTGTAGATGCTTTGTTTTCTGTTTTCATAAATAAAAAACGACTAAAACTTCTACAAATCTTCTGCAAAAAACGCAATTATGTCGAAACTCCCGATTATGCTACAATTTTGTGATTCTCCTATATGCTCTTGTTACTCCTTATGAAACTGCTATACTAAATATGAAATCCAAAAGAACATTTTTGCAATTTTTCTTCAAGAAAAATAAATAAACAACAGTCTACAATTTTTCTTTAATTTATCTACAATTTTTCTATAATTTCTGCAATATACTTCTTCTTCTTCTTCTTCTTTCTGAAATTCAGCCAAAACCAAGTCTAATCTTCATCAAAACCCCTCAAAATTGAGATATAAACTCCAAACCATATTCCTAATTATTTACAACAACACCCAATCCAAACAAATAATGATTTTTGAAAACCCAAATTTGAATTCAAAGCTTCAAAGCTTTTTAATGGCTGTAAATAGTGGAATTGCTGCTCTCTCTTCCTTTCCTCTTATATTAATGAAGGAACCCCGAAATCATAACCATCAAAAGTTATTGCCGTGTATGAAACTTTGAAGATTTGACTTCAATTTTGACTGGTTGTAGAAGAAAAACCTTAATTTTGGACATTAATGACAGAGGGTTTCAATTGTTTTTCTGGATTTAGCAGAGGGTTTCAATTATTTTTCTGGTTTTTCTGATTTTGGGGTGTGTGGTGATACGTGAGTGAGGGTGTGGGGTTGGAGTTGGGAGAGAGAAACGTGGGTGGAGGGGGGGGGGATTTGGAAGAATATGAAGTGCCATAAATGTAGGAGTGATATAAGGTACAATTAATATACAGTTAAAAAACCTTATAGTATAGAATTGGTAATTAGGTATACTAAATTTTTAAGTGACGAAAAAGGAACAGTCTTCTTTAGCCTGTCCTTTTTCAGATTTAGAAAATTAATTGGAGCACCACTCAGTGTTATGATTTGCAGGAAAAACAAGACAGAGCACTAATCCAGATGGAGGGGAAAGGGATTAGTACTTTTTTGGTTAAGGGACGAGAAATGGCCCCAAAAGATTCGGACAAACATAAAAGGAAAACCATATCTTTGTGTTTTTTAAGTAAGAAAATGTGGTATTATGCAGGTGTTACTAGGTAGTTCGTTGTGGCCACAGAACTGAATGTCACAATATATTGATGACCTCATTTTTCGTACACACAACCGAAGGCAATTGTTGGTTAGTTTCTATTAACTAGTGTTTCATTTAGTTAATGAAGTGTAGACTATAAAGTGGTTTGAAGTTGGGTAGACGCAAGACATGTTTATCCCCATGGGTGGAACAATTCTAGAAAAAAAACATACACAACTTCACTTAAAGATGCACCTAATAATTATTGCATTATAAGATTCTTTGGGCTTGAACATATATATATATATATATAATTATTGCATTATAAGATTCTTTGGGCTTGAACATATATATATATATATATATATATATATATATATATATATATATATATATATATATATATAAGTAATTTGGACAAATATAGCATAATTATACATGGTCCAGGGAGAGAAACATACTTTCACGTGAACTCATATCCATATATGTAGATACGCCCGGGTCACATATATATATATATATTTAAGTAATTTGGACAAATATAGCATAATTATACATGGTCCAGGGAGAGAAACATACTTTCACGTGAACTCATATCCATATATGTAGATACGCCCGGGTCACATATTGAAAGGGCATGCCATAATATCAAGAATGTCGATCGTGTAGGTATGATAACGATTGAATTACTTTATTTTTCGGTATAGCGTTTGCTAATCATTTACAAGTGACAGGAGCATTTAGCTTTTGTTTCTCTTTTCGCTTTTTGGAGAA
The DNA here is from genome assembly GCF_000393655.2 of Nicotiana sylvestris. Lineage (NCBI taxonomy): Eukaryota > Viridiplantae > Streptophyta > Magnoliopsida > Solanales > Solanaceae > Nicotiana > Nicotiana sylvestris. Next base: position 157,084,289 of record NC_091059.1, read on the forward strand.
TGAGTAATGGTTTGAGCACTATTCTGCGTTATCATTTGTAGAACAAACAAGAAAGCGCATTGATGCATATGCAGGGGATTAATGAACGAGATATGGCCTCAAAAAGATTCGGACTAAGCTTAAAGAAAAACTGCATCTTCGAATTCCCACTTAAGGAATCGTAGTACGAAGCAGGTGTAATCTTGTAGTTCGTCGATGGGTGCACAACCAAAAAGTAGCAATATTTTGCTGACATTTTTCATACACAATATTGTTGGGCTCATGCCCTTGTTGTCCGGCCAAAGATTCAATGTCCTAATCTTATTCTCTTTTGGTTTTCATTTCTATTCGGCGGTGAATTTAGTGTTAATTCCTATTTAGAGTTGGTGTTGACTTTAAGAGAAAGCACCATTCATGATCTATAAATTGGACAACCTTGAAAAATTATTCTATGTTCATTGGTACAATAATGCCCTCTTTAATAGCCAATGCAAGCTCACCAATGATTCATTAGTATTGGTTCGAGGAGTCAAGTCTTCTCAATTATATGTGACACAAGGCTCTATCTTAATGACTCCATAAATTTGGTAGAAAGTGATACTTTATCAGAATTGTGGCACAAAAATTGTGGCAAAAAATTGAGCCATATGAGCGAGAGGGGGATTACGTGTTTGACTGAGAAAAAATTGCTTTCTGGAGTAAAACAAGCAAAGCTGAAAATATGTATTCATTGTTTAGCTGGCAAACAGAAAAGGGTTTCTTTTCATAGCCATCCCCCTTTAAGAAAACCTGTTTTATTAGAGCTAGTACGCTCTGATTTGTGTGGTCATTTTAAAGTAAAGTAAAAAAGTGGTGCACTTTACTTTGTGACTTTCATTGATGATCATTCTCGTAAGTTCAGGGTATATCCTTTGAAATCTAAAGATCAAGCACTAGGTCCGTTTAAGGAATTTCAAGCCTTAGCTGAGAGACAGATGGGGAAGAAATTAAAATATATTCTCACTGACAATGATGGTGAATAATGTTGTCCATTTGATAACTATTGCAAGAAACAAGGAATTTGTCACCAGAAAACTCCGCCCAAAACATCTCAATTGAATGATTTGGTAGAAAGGATGAATAGAATTCTAGTTGAGAGAGTTAGATGCTTGCTTTTAGAGGCTAAACTTCCAAATACATTTTGGGCGGAAACACTTAACACTGTTGTTTATGTTATCAATTTGTCTCCTGCTGTTGCTTTGGATGGTGATGTCCCAGACAGAGTTTGGTTTTCCAAAGATGTTTCTTATGATCACCCGAGAGTTTTTGGGTGTCAACCTTGTGTGCATGTTCCTAAAGATGATATCGAAACTGGATGCCAAAATTAAGTAGTGCATCTTTATTGGTTATGGTCAAGATGAGTTTGAGTATCGTTTTTATGATCCAATTGACAATAAACTTATTAGAAGTCGTGATGCAATATTCTTTGAAGACCAAATTATTGAAGATATTGACAAAGCTGAAAAGATAGATTCTCAGAGTAATGAGAGCTTAGTTGATATTGATCCAGTTTCTATTGCTAAGGCACTTATTGCATATGAAGGGACCCAAGATAATAATGAATATAGTGATTAAGATCAAAATGATCATCATGGTGTAGATGTTATGGATGCTCCAGTTGATGAAGTTATGTTATGGTTGATCAGCAACCAATTCCTTCTTAGGTAACTACTTCGAACGCTCCTGAAACCTCTCTTAGAATATTTACAAGGAGAAGCAAAACTCCATGCGCTATCATCTTGATGAGTATGTACTTTTGACTGACATGGGAGAACCTGAGAGCTATGATGAAATAATGCAAGATACTAACAAAGATTAGTGGATAGAAAACATGGAAGATGAGATGAAGTCATTCCATGAGAATGTAGCATATGAGTTAGTGGAATTGCTGAGAAGTAAGAAAGCTTTATCAAACAAATGGATATTTAAAGTAAAACAAAATAACCATACCTCAGCGCCCAGGTACAAGGCGAGGTTAGTTGTTAAAGGCTTTGTCCAGAAGAAGGGAGTTGACTTTGATGAAATTTTCTCCCCTGTTGTAAAGATGTCTTCTATTCATATGGTTCTAGGCTTAGCAGCGAGTCTACACTTAGAGGTTGAGTAGATAGATGTCAAGACTGCTTTTCTTCACGGTGATTTAGATGAAGAGATTTATATGGAGCAGCCTGAGGGTTTTGTAATTAAGGGAAAAGAGAACTATGTCTGCAAATTGAAAAAGAGCCTGTATGGATTGAACACAAGCTCCAAGGCAATGGTATTTGAAGTTTGAATCTGTCATAGAAAAATGAGAGTACAAGAAAACTTCTTCAGAACATTGTGTATTCTTCCAGAAGTTCTCTAATGATGATTTTATTATCTTATTGCTTTATGTGGATGATATGCTTATTATTAGCAAGAATAAATCCAGAATTGCAGTCCTTAAGAAGCAATGTAGCAAATCATTTGTGATGAAGGACTTGGGGCCAGCAAAGAAAATTTTGGGCATTCAAATCCACCAACACAGAGATAGAAATAAGTTATTTATGTCCCAAAAGCAATACATTGAGAAGGTACTCAAGAGGTTCAATATGACAGATGCAAAAGTGGTTAGTACTCCTCTTGCTAAGCACTTTAAACTGAGTATATGTCAGATTCCATGTACCGATGAAGAGAAAAAGGAGATGTCTCGTATTCCTTACTCTTCCGTCGTTGGTAGCTTGATGTATGTTATGGTTTGCACTAGACCAGATATTACATATGCCGTTGGTACTATTAGTAAATTCCTTCAAATCTTGAAAAGGAACATTGGGATGCAATAGAATAGATATTAAGGTATTTGAAAGGTACTACTGATATTACAAGCCTGAACGTTTTTGTTACACACACTCGGATTTAGGAGGTAATCTTGATAATTCAAGATCTACTTCTGGTTATTTGATCACTTTTAGAAGGGGAGCTGTTTCTTGGCAATCTAGACTATAGAAGTTCATAACTCTATTCACTACAGAAATCAAATATATTGCTATCATAGAAGGTGGCAAAGAACTATTATGGAGGAAGGAGTTTATTAATGATATTGGCTTTGAGTAACTAAGGTACATCTTATTTTGTGATAATCAAAGTGCTATTTGTCTCACCAAGCACTCCACTTTTAATTCTAAGACCAAACATATAGATAGAAAGTATCACTGGATAAGAATGGATACGGAAGAGAAATTATTTGAGGTTGAGAAGATACACACTGATGAAAATCCTTCGGATATGCTGACAAAAGCAGTGGTTGCAGATCTGCATGCGTTTTGCAGAATATTGGCAAGCATGAAGCCTGTCAATAGTTCCTCTACTTGAAAACATATTTATCCCCTTGGCTGGAGAGGGAGTTTGTTGGGCTCATGCCCATATTGTCAAACCAAAGGCCCAATGGTCTAATCCTATTCTCTTTTGGTTTTCATTCCTATTCGGAATGGGATTCAATGTTTATTCCTATTTAGAGTTGGTTTTGGATTTAAGAGAAAACATCACTCATGATCTATAAATAGGACAATCTTGGAATTATTCTAGACTCATTAGTACAAGTCTGTGAAAGACTTAAGCACATAAGAGTGGTTTTTGAGAGAGCTTTCATCACGAGAGAAGAGAGGAGAAAAATGTTTGTTTTGCTGCAGTTTTTTTGTTTCGACCAGCCAACTTGAAATCATGTTTTCCGTTCATTAACCGTTGTATCAGGCTGAAATTTTGACTGATTGTTTAAATCATCTTGATATTTGATTTGAACGGTGGAGATCAGATTTGGTAGGTTGTAGTATCTGATTTCGAGCCCCAAACAACAACTCCAATTTTGTGACTTCTCCTCTTTCTTCAATTGATTTGTTGTTGCTCTTGTTGCTGTTGTTCTGTATTTGGCACTTGCTATATAGATAATTTGGAGTACTTTTGTAACCCTCTTATTATTATAATGGAGATTTTTGGATCTTTGTGATACTGTGATTTTTACCTTAGAGTTCAAGGGTTTTCCACGTTAAAATTTGGTGTTTTTTTTTTCCGGGTTTTCCTCTTCTCTGTCATAACAAATATTTGTCTGATCAGTATTGAAATGAAAAGAAATCGGTTCCTACTACTTATTTCTTTTTATCTTTTCATCACGATTGGTTGAAATTTTGAAAATGCAAATTGTAGTAAATATTGAAAATCTTTAATAACCACATATCAAATAAGTTGGATTAACAATTAGACGACTCAGTGAATTCTAATACAAAAGCCAACTTTCGATTCGCCTACGGGATCAGGATCAGAAGAACCAAAAGACAACCATGGCTCCTCTCTTTTTGAGAATCTATATAAGGAATGGTATAAAAACGACTTGGTACACCCCATGTTTTAGTACGTAAGAATACACTGTAAGATAATTGGTGTAAGCTCAGAAATGTGATCATTTTTGAAAGTACATAAAGTATGTTAATAATGTTATATTGGAGGTTACAAATCTTTAATATCATGAATAACAAGTACCAAGAGGATTGAAAAGATTAGAAGCTAAATGAAAAATATGTTTCGTCAAAAATCGATAAGTTTGAAATATTATAACATGCACCTTGGGATGAAACTAGGGTTCTTACATTATAAGGAGGTTATGTTATGAATTATTTTAGTCGTATGATCATCGAGTATTATATTTTAAAGTCAAGCGAGTTTTGGAACAAAAGTTAGCAAAGGTCATCACAAGTTACATTCATAAATGTGCTGAAAATTAGGTCAAATGTAGCTAAGCTTTTCTCCAAATATACTTGGAACTACGGGGTGATCTACCTATAAAATTGAAGATCTACGAGTCTAGTTTCTAACTCATTTAACCGTTCGTCGATACAATATTGGAGTAGAGATATATTTGCATTTTTATGAGACCGCACAAGCAGCTCTCATGGGACCCACAAAGTCGGTGTAAAACTCCAGTTTGTATTTAAGGCAAGTCTAAGTCGTTTTAACTCATTTTTCTCGTCTAAAACAGTTCCTAAACCCTCCTAAATTCTCTCCAAGGGTTCCTCCATGATTCTAGGGGTGAAAACCTAGGATAAAAATATGAATCCAACGCTAAAATTCCCATGGTGCTTGCTAGATCGTAGTTCTTCATCTTATGGCTGTTTTAGAGAGTTCTTCAAAGGTAAGTAACCTCTGATTTCATGTTGTTCGTGTTTATTAAGGTAATAATCAATCCCTACTTCATGCATATTAGATTTTCAAGGCGAACTACAAGTGTTTACACACCAACCTGAACACCAAAAATTAATTCAAGAAGAGAATACAACACCTATAGTATTGTGGTGTAATTGAGGATGGTTGTGGGCTATGCTTGACTGAAATTTTCTTGTTGTTTCTATTGTATAAGGTGAGTATAACATTCTACTACATTTTCTTGAAGTTGTTTGTGTGTTGGTTTCATTATTTGAGCAAAATACTACAAGAGGAGACTTGAAATAGTGTGAGATGTTATTGTTTTAATGGATTTTTTTTGGAAAGGTTGTTTCCATAAACTATAAATGGTTAGAAATCCTCTAAAAAGTATTGGTTATTATACGGGATATATTACTAAGTTCATGAATGAATGATAATGGGGTTGAAGGGTGCTAAAGAGATTCAATCCGAGCTTGCCGCTTGTCGTGATATGTTGATGACCTGTTAATGGAATATTTTGTACCTATTATTGACGTTGTTCTTATTGTATTGCTCTAGTTATTTTTGTTGGTATATGGTATTGGGGAGGTCCTTGATATAGGGGAAATGCTGCCCAAATTTATATAAACGAGCTAGTAGTTTAAGTTGTGGACTTAGCCTTTACTCAATACCGATTTTGAATCTCCTTATGCTATGATAGATTGAGTTTAGTTGTTTGAAGAATTTATTGGAAGGTATTAAGGACTCAAAGGAGTTAAGGCATGTTAAGGCTATCCCTTCTTTCCTTTTGGCATGATCCATATGATACAAGGAAACGAGCAAACACACAACTTTCACAAATGACTCTATTCTTAGAAGTACTAGGTGAGCCTATGTTCTTGATTCCCCATGTGTCCTATTATTATATCGTCTGTTTATGGGTCTTAGAAAATACGTAAGCTGATAAAGTTTATTTCATGATATTAACCAAAGGAATATTGATCTTATGACATTCAGAGAGATCTTATTGATCTATTTCATTATGCATTGAATTCATTTATACATGTATATTGACCCAAGACCAGATGACATTATATACGCGTATATTATATGTATATGGGTATGGAGAAAGGTTATGGCATTATATACGCACCACAACATGATCACCTGGTATACATTGATGATTTCGCGCACAGAGGTCGTGATGATATGATGAGATGCACTCAAAGGCTTGATGATGTTATGTATGCATATACCTATGCATGATATGAAATTTATACACATATTCATGACATGAAATTTATACACATATGCATGACATTATAAATGTTTCATGATTCACAAAGCGATTCAGACTTATACGTTGTGTTCTTTACTCCATGTTTCTTTCATGTTTTTTATATACTGCTTTCATGCCTTATATACTTGGTACTTTATTCGTACTGGCGTTCCTTTTGCCTGGGTATGCTGCGTTTCATGCCCGCATGACCCGATAGATAGGTTGACAGTCCTCCTATTAGGCTATCAGTTCAGCGGAAGGTGTTGATGGACTCCAATTGCTCCGGAATTGCCTATTTGGTCATTATGATTTAGACATGTATTGATTGGTATGGCGGGCCCCTATCCTGACCTATATAATATTTATGTATTCTTAGAGGCTTGTAGATATATGTCATATATATGGATACTTGTATGGCCTTATCGGCCTATGTTTTGAGTGTACAAATGATCATGTCGACCTTATAGACCCGTATGTCACATGTATAAGTTTCTATATCATGTTGGGCGGTCTTATGTCTAGTATTCCCTTATGTTTTATTCTGTTTATCTCATGATAGCCCTTCTGGCTCGTTTATCCGTGATGGTGTAATAAGAAAGATACGTTACATTGGTACTCGGTTGTGTAAGGCACCGGATGTCCGTCGCAACCTTCTGATTTGGGTCGTGACATGACTATCCCTCGAGCATAGGTTAAGTTACCGAGAATGAATAAAAGAATAAATCTTGAATAACCCCCATGGCTCCTCTCTTCTCGAGAGTCCGTACAAGGAATGGTGTATGAACAACTACCCCTCGAACACATGTTTAGTTCATGAGAAGGGGTATAAGAAAAAGTGAAAGCTTGATACAAATAAACGAATTTTTGTTCTACGTCTCGGAACTATATATCTCCATTTAATTTTAGTCATTAAATAAATGAAACTAGTTCGATGAATAACTATTCTTTTTCGGGGTAGAAGAAAAAGTTCTCGCGACTCACAAAATTTAATGGTTGTTGAACTAACGCGTTTAGGTTTCGGATGCTTTCTTCCGTGCCAACTGCCATATATCATTAAAGAAAAATAAAAAAGAGGATCTAAGGAATCATTGAAAGGGAACACTATTTTAATAGAAATATAAAAGGAGTGCAAGAAGTTTAAATTCTGCTGGTAACTACATTTTTTGCACTATAATATAAATCTTTTGCACTATCATGTTAAAAGTTGACCTATGACTTAATTTGGGCATACCCAGAAATTTATTCTGTTAATTTGTCTTTTTTATCACAACTATGTGAAAGAAGCGTATGGGTCAAAATCCAGCTTAGGATATCAGGCGTGGGGAGGACGTTAAGTGAGAAGACTATATTCGACTTGGGCAGCCAAGCCGAGGTCGACTGAAGCCCAACAACGAGGAATCGCTGAGCATGCCATTGAAGTCGAGGTCGAGTAACGAAGAGTAGGAACAATGGCTAGTGTAGTCTTTGTACTAACTATAAGAATATTCTCTTGAATATTCTCTTTGTTGTACTTTTTTAGGGTTTTGGGGGAACATCCCATATAAATAGAAAAGGGGAGAGAGGAAAAGAGGCACGTGAGATTCATTATGAGAAAAACTATTGTAAGAAGTTGACTCTTGAGAGAAAATACAAAAGTTTACCTTTTCACAGTGATTGATTTAATAGATTATTCTTACTTTACACTCACACGATCTAAGAAAGCATTGTTCATTTTCTTACTTATTGCCATATTTTGTTGTCAGGAGGAAGAATCTTCCACATCATTCGATATTTGGGTGAGTTGTTCTTCCTATTTACATTATTTGCCATTTTTCATATTTATTGCTCATCATTCATTCTTCATTTATTCTCCAAAGCGTGCATTTAATAATCTAATAACCAATTCGGGGCATTAAGTAGACGGTACCATTTAAACATTTAGCTAGATCTAAGAATTATTATGCTTGACTATGATTCACCTTTCACCTTAGTTATCTTTTAATTAGTTTAACAAAGAGTGCCATACTTTTTGGTCAAATAAATTGGCACCGTCTGTGAGGACTTTCTAGTCAAAATCATAGTGTTTCTAGATCTACAAAAACACACCAATAGCAAAATACAGGACTTTCTTACCCCTACTTGCATAATCTAAAATGGTAGGAAATGGGGAAGAAAGACTAAAAGTAGTGGCAGGCCTTACTACTAATCTCCTAAACACCATCAATGAAACTCACGGAGAGGACTAGGAGAACGTGACACCAAGTGCCTCACCTAGGCGAAGTGATTCACCCCCTCATGGAAGCGTTACCGCTTCTCATGGAAAGGGAGCCTCTACGTCCACTACGGAAGAAGCACCACCATCTATAAAAAATCTACTAGAAGCATGGCTAATGAATACACTGAATAGTATACTCAACAAACCCGCTCAGAGGGTGAGCAGAGAGGGTGTGCGAGTCGACATCGCCACAACAACCAATGAGCAACACACCCAGCCTTACCCGACAGGTATCACTCACTCTGTTAATTATGCAGGTAACGACGCCCTCGCTTCCATCCGTAGAAAAATTGAGGAGAAGGAGAATGAGAACAAAGCACTCCATGACCAAATGATAGAGCATCAAGAAAGGATAGATAAGATATCGGGCGCCCCAAAACTCCTACCAAAGCGGGATGCCAACCGGTTTGTGGAACAACCATATAGCGACGAGGCCGCACCATATGCTATACCCAAAAAATTCAAGATGCCACCATACCTAAAGATATACGATGGTACAACGGACCTTGAGGATCACATCATTCACTACGTCACCGTAGTGAAAGGTAGAGACCTCGATAAAGAGCATGTGCCATCTATTTTGGTGAAAAGGTTTGGTGAAACCCTAACCGGGGGAGCATTAACATGGTACTCGCAATTGCCCGCACGATCCATACAGGCATTTGAAGAAATGACCGAAAAGTTCATCACTGCCCATGCATGGGCCAAGAAAGCGGAAGCTGGGGTGAATGACATATTTGCCATCAGACAGTCACCTGGCGAATGGATTAGGGACTTCCTCGCCCGGTTCAACAGAGTGAGACTGACCCTTCCAAATGTATTAGAGGGGATGGTAGTAGCAGCTTTCCAAAATGGGCTGAACAGGAGCGGGTCGAGGGTGACCAAAAAACTATTGAACAGACTCATGAAGTACCCTCCCACTACTCGGGAAGAAATACATAATGCTTATTATGCCGAGGTGAGAGCGGACGAGGACGACCTTAATGGGATAACCCGGCGGTTGACGTCAGTCTAGATGGAGTTGAGAAAATACTGCAGAAACTACAACAGGAGGGATCATGCAGGTCTGCGCCTCTTTGGCGAAAGACACCAGCCGTACATAAGAATGGCCACCGTACCACCTCCCCGTCACGGTGACGGCTCACCCAGGCCACAAACAAGGACTTACCAAAGTGAAAAAGTTATGCCTCCACTGTTATCTACTCATAACTTCTGTGTTTCTCCTTCAAAGATAGTCTATGCTCTAGAGAAGCTCGGCCCTAAGGTGAAATGGCCACAAAAGATGAAGTCCAACCCAAACACCAGAAAATCGAATGCCCTCTGTGAATTCCACCAGGAATAAAGCCACAAAATAGAAGACTACATCGCCTTGAGACAGGAGGTAGTAAATATGCTTAACCAGGGGCATTTGAGAGAATTGATGAGTGACCAAGGAAGAGCAAACTTCGCTCGTGGACCAGAACAACACCAGAGGCTACCCAAACCACCTTCCCTAGTTCGGACCATTCAAATGATCATTGGAGGAGGGGACGACGCATCTATCAATAGCGTGAAGTTCACCACCCACAAACTCAAGCGGTCAATCACCCACGAATGGTATGACGAACTCGGAGAAAGTATCATCTTCGATAAGTCAGATACCCATGGTTTGGTCTTTCCTCACTATGACTCCCTTATCATTACTTTACGTGTTTTTGATACTGATGTAAGACGTATTATAGTCGATGATGGAAGTGGCGCGTGTATCATCCATCCTCAAATTCTCACCCAAATGAAGCTCTAGGATACGATAGTGCCACACTGCATCACGCTAATAGGTTTTAATCACGTTTCCCGTTCTGGCCAGCGGCGTCACCTTGGAGACCATGTTCCACATCATAGAATAAGATACGTCGTACAATGCCATCATAGGCTGATCATGGATACATGCCATGAAAGCCGTCCCCTCCAGTTTGTACCAAGTCATTAAAGTTCCCACTCCTAGGGAGTATTCTGCATTCGAGGAGAGCAACGTATGGCCGGAGAATGCTACCGCATCACCGAAGACTGCACATACACCCAACAATTGAAAGGAAAAGCCGAGGAAGAATAGCAATTAACACAGTCAGCGTCAGATGGTGATGAAAAGAAAGACGTCATAAGCGTCCCTGAAATCATAGAAGCCATAGGGTCAACCATAGAGGACCTCGACCCCGTCCAAATAGACGATGAAAACCACGACAAGAAAGCTTTCATTGGCCATAAACTCCAAGATCCAGGTAAATTTTACCAATTCTTAAAAATAACATAGACCTATTTGCTTTTTACCATGCAGACATGCCAGGTATCCCAAAGGAGACAACAACTCACAAGTTAAACGTCGACCCATTTTACCCCTGGTAAGGCAAATTAGACGAAAGTTCAACTCTATAATAAACAGCAGTTCGTGAAGAGTTCGAGAAATTGTTAGTGAACAGTTTTATCAGAGAATCAAAGTACCCTCAGTGGGTCGCCAATGTGGTCATGGTGAAAAAGGAGAATGGTAAGTGGAGAATACGCGTGGACTTCACAGATTTGAACAAAGCTTGCGCAAAAGACTCGTTCCCGCTACCCCACATCGACCAACTCATCGATGCCAAAGCTGGGAACGAATTGCTGAGTTTCTTGGATGCCTACTCGGGATACAACCGAATCCTCATGGAGGAGGAGGACCAGGAAAAAACCACCTTCATCACCCACCAGGAGACATATTGCTATAGAGTGATACCGTTCGCGTTAAAAAATGCGGGGGCAACATACTAGAGGCTAGTGATCAAAATGTTCAAATATCAACTCGGCAAGACCATGGAAGTATATATAGACGATATGTTGGTCAAGTCAAAGAGAAAGGAAGACCATATCGACCACATGAGGGAAGCCTTTGACATACTCAAAATGTACGGCATGAAATTAAACCTTAAAAAATGTGCTTTTGGCGTGACATCTTGAAAATTTCTTGGCTTCTTGGTATCACAACGAGGTATCGAGGTCAATCCCAACCAAATCAAGGCCATAGAAGGAATCCCAAAAAATCTAACCAGTAAAAAGGAAGTGCAAAAGTTGACCGGCCGGATAGCCACCTTGTCAAGATTCATCTCGCGGTCCTCCGATAGGTGCCACAAATTTTTTGGCATACTCAAAAAGGATAACAAACTCCAATGGAATTCCGAGTGCATCTACACCTTAAAAGAACTAAAGGCCTACTTGTCTTCGCCACCGTTGCTCTAAGGTAGAACTCGGAGAGCACCTCCTCGTCTACCTGGCCGTGTCCTACATTACAGTAAGTGCTGTCCTGGTATGAGAGAATAAAGGTACTCAATCTATGATATAGTACATTAGCAAAACTTTGGTCGACGCTGAAACGAGATACCCCCACCTCGAAAAGTTAGCTCTGGCCCTAGTCATAGCTTCACGAATGCTTAGACCTTATTTCCAGTGCCACCCATCTCGGTGGTCATGAATTTTCCTTTAAGTAATCTCTTGCACAAACCCAAATTGTTGGGCAAATTGGCCAAGTAGGCCATAGAGCTGAGCGAGCATGATATAACCTATCAGCCGCGAACAACGATAAAGTTGCAAGTTCTTGCCGACTTCGTCACTGACTTTAGTGCAAAGATAATGTCCTAATAGGCGAAATGGTTTACCAGTCCATACGATGCCCTGATATGACTAACAACAAGGCCGAGTATGAGGTAGTGATTGCAGGTGTCACGACCCAAATTCCATTATAGGTCGTGATAATGCCCAACACCGTTGTTAGGCAAGCCAACCCTAATCAACTAGTAAGTTCTCATTTATTTTACCAAAATACTCCCAACATTTTTAAATCTTAAACTTTTAAACAGTCGATAATCAATAAGTTTATAATAATAGAAATACATTCCCCAAAATAAAAGTCTACAATGTGTGTGCCAGGAACTAGTATCACAAGTACTAGGGCAACTAGTAGAATATACAACAAAATACCACTATCCTACTGCCTGGAATAAAATAGACAGTAAATAACAATAACAAAAGAAGAGACTCCGGCATGCTGTTGAATGGATCAGAAGGGGCAGCTCACCGTGAGATCTCGGTTAAGAATTAAGAACGCACGCCGGACGGGTAGCTAGATGCACCTGCCTCAGATCCTGTACATTTAATTACAGAAGCGTAGTATGAGTACATAAATAATATGTATCTAGTCTAATCTCAAAGAAGTAGTGACGAGGGGTCGACTTGACACTCACTAGGGCCAACAATAATCATATTTAAGTGTTACATAAAGCTTATATAGCATGAATAGTAATAACAATTTAAGATCATGGAGAAGTAAGATATTCTTTCATAATTAACATGTTAAGCTCAGTCATATCATGTAACACTTACATTTCAAGCATTTAAGCAGTGTAAACCATGGAAGAATTTCAAAACATATAACATGCGCACATCATGTCGAGGTTGTACGACCCGGTCCAATATAATATTAAACTGTTCACAGCCAGAGGGTCGAATGACGTGAACCATAAATGCATCTATTTACTTCCGATGCGATCAGCCCGATCCACAAATAGAAATTTGTTATCAAGTAATCCCCCATTGCTCATTTATAGTCAAATAATTCATACAAGTTCCCAAGTAAGTGAATATAACCATCTATATTTGTTTACCAATTTCTAGCATGTCCTCCTAAGTGATCTTAATAGTAAGAAAGACGCAAGCATTTGCAAGTATAGTATGATACGGATCCTAAACTACCCGGACAATTAGTATAATAGTTGCTACGTACGGACTCTCATCACCACGTACGTACGTAGCCCCTACAGATAGTCACATACACTTATTTAGTTCACCTAAGGGATTAATTCCCTCTTGCAAGATTAGAAATGAGACTTACTTCGTCCTAAAGCTTACTTCAAATCTCAAGAGCGCGCTCAAACACTCAATTCGGAGCCGAACATTCCAAAATTAATCAAACGGGGTACGAGCTAGTCAATACAAACTCAAGAGTTCATATTCTAACTATTAAAGTAATTTCCCAACCCTAAATACAAGTTTCCTAACATTCATCCTCGGGCCCACGTGCCTGGATTCCTGAAATTCTTGAGGGAAGTTGTTACCCATAACCTAAGGATCAAGAATATATGATTTTTACATTAATCCATAACAAATTTCGTGGTTAAATCTTGTTTTTATCAAAACCCTAGGTTTTACTCTAAACTCACAATTTTCACTAATTTTCATGATGTAAACTTCCCCTAAACTATGTATTATACTCACATTATGTAGAAATAACTTACCTCACATTATCCCCTCTTTGGAAGCTCCCAAATCACCCAACAAATGAATGAAATGTGTCAAAAATGACACACTTCCCATATTAAATGAAGGCACTGCCTTCGGCGATTTCCGCACCTACGGTTAGGGGACCGCATCTGTGAGGAAAGGTCCACATCTGCGGAATTTGACAGGGCTGGCTGGGGCTGCATCTGCGGTTTCACTTCTGCGGAAGAGTAGCCGCATCTGTGGTTCATGGGCTCCTCCCCTTGGGCCGCACCTGCGAAGGATTGACCGCTTCTGCGGTCTCGCAACTGCGGCTGGTCATCCGTAGGTGCGGTTATGATAGAGTCCTAGAGCTTCAGCTCCTTCCACAATTTTCTAACTCAACTCGAACCTCGTCCGATTGATGCTTGGGGCCCCCGAGGCCTCGACCGAAACTACCGACAAGTTCGAAATGATAAAATGTACTCGCTCGAACCCTCCGAACACCGGAAACAACATTAAAACTAGGAATCACATCCTAAAACCAATTGATTCAAACTTATGAACTTTAGGCTCTTCAATTTACTTCCAACGTGCCGAAACATACTTATACTACTCAGATTGACACCAAGTTTTGCGTGCAAGTCTTAAATGCCATTATGGAACTATTCCCATCTCGAAATTCCGTTCGGACCTTGATAACATAAAAACCCGCTCCAAATCAAATTCAAAGAACTTCTAAAATCATCAAGGACCAACTTTCACTATTATGCGCTAAAACGCTCTCAGGTCATCCAAAACTCGATCTGAACATATGCCCAAGTCCGAAATCATCATACGAACCTATTGGAACCGTCAAATCCTGATTCCGAGGTGGTTTACTCAAAATATTGACCGAAGTCAAACTTGGCCTTTTAAGCCAACCTTAAGGAACCAAGTGTTCCGATTTCAACCCAATCTCTTCCAAATCCCAAACCAACCATCCCTGCAAGTCATAAATTTGTTAAAGCAAGTACGGGAAGTCCTATTTAGGGAAATGAGGTTCTAGAAAGCAAAATGACCAATCGGGTTGTTACATTCTCCACCTCTTAAACAAATGTCTGTCCTCAAACGAGTTTAGATTCATACCAGAAGTGCTAAACAAGTGTGGATATCTGCTCCGCATGTCCTTCTTGGACTCCTAGGTCGCCTCCTCGACTAGTTGGCCCTTCCACTGGACCTTTACCACAAAAATCCTCTTGGATCTCAACTGGCGATCATGTCTATCAACAATGGCAACTGGCTCCTCCTCATTACCCAAATTCTCATCTAGCTAAATAGTACTGAAGTCTGACACATGAGACAGGTTGACGTGATACTTCAAAAGCATAGACACGTGAAAAACTGGATGAACCCCTGATAGGCTGGGAGGTAAAATAAGCTCATAAGAGACCTCCCCAACTCGCTTCAATACCTTAAATGGGCCTATAAACCTTGGTCTCAACTTGCCCTTCTTCTCGAATCTCATAATACCCTTTATCGGCGAGACTTTCAAGAGAACCTTCTTACCGACCATGAATGATACAATCACTCGCCTTCTGATCCGCGTAACTCTTTTGTCTGGACTGTGGTGTGCAAAGTCTTTCCTGAATCAACTTTACCTTTTCCAAGGCATCTTTTACCAAGTCTGTACCATACAACTTAGCCTCACCTGGCTCAAACAACTCAATAGGAGAACGACATTGCCGACCATATAAAGTCTCAAATGGAGCCATCTCGATGTTGGACTAATAGTTGTTGTAAGCTAACTCGGCCAAAGGCAAGAACTGATCCCACTGACCTCCGAAGTGAATCACACATCCTCTAAGCATGTCCTCCAAAATCTGAACTGTCCGCTCCGATTGCCCGTCAGTCTGTGGTTGAAACGCGGTGCTGAGCTCTACACGGGTCCCCAACTCACTCTGTACGGCTCTCTAGAAATGGGAAGTGAACTGAGGGCCTCTATCTTTTATGATGGAAATAGGAACACCATGCAACCGAACTATCTCCCGAATGTAGATCTCAGCCAACCTCTTTGAAGTATAAGTAGTCAAAATTGGAATAAAGTGTGCTGACTTGGTCAATGATAATCAGCTTAATGTATGCATATTTTGCTATAAATCGCCTCATATTTTGCTCATGCCTTGATTATTTGAGATGTTTAATATGATGATTTGTGCTAAATTGTGGTATTTCTATGTGTAGGAATCATTCAGATGCAATTTGGGACGAAATGGCACGAATTGGAGCGAAATGGGGACACAAAGGCAAAAAGTGAAATTTGAGGGCCACATCCAGCGTGGGGCGCAGTTTACAGTAGCTGAAATTTTTTAGCGCCAGGGCCCCACGCTACCCTGGACGCTTGAGACGTGAATATGTCCTATTTCAACTAGGACTCGGTTATTTTGACCTTAAGATGCCTCCAACTGATATAAAAGCCAACCTAAACCTATTTTGAAAGGGATGATGTGATTTTTAGAGGAGAACAAAAGTATGAAACACTCGGGAGGATATTTTTAAGAGGAAAACACAAGCACAGAGCTGCCGTGAAGGCCGAGTTTCATCTTTTCTTTCACCAAATTTAGTAATTCTTATGTTTCTTTGTATGATTTGTTGTTTGGCTACCATGTCTATGTGGATCTAATCTTCACGTTCTAGGGTATTGGTTCTTTCATGACTATTGTTATTCGGATATTGGTTTTGCTTTCTTGATTTATCGTATTGGTTTATTTGTTCAATCTTGTGCTTAATTATTTGATTGCTTGATCACCAATTGAATACTATCTATGAATCTAGAGTTGAACTCGAAAGTGGGAATTCTAGATTGCTTATAGGATTGAGTAGAGCAAGTTCTTGAACCTGGGCATCGGGGAATGGATTTGCGGTTAGGATAGACATATATCTAATACATATACCTAATTTCCTTGCTTGGTTGATTTACAGGAATTATAAATGCGTTCTTGTTAGTTCTAATTCCATAAATATATAGGCGTTAGGTTAGCTTGAATAGGTGAGTAAGAACTCGACAGATTCTTATGAGCAATATTAACCATGTCAACCAATAAACTAGATAATTTAATTAGTCAATTCAATTGAAGAATAAAATATGATTGATAGATAGCCCATAACCCAAGATTATTTACATCACATTGATAACGTAAAAATCTGCTCTTCCTCTGTTCAAAGTTCATTATTAGTTTTTCTTTATTTTAATCAGTTAGAATCAAATACTTCTAGGCTAATCCTTGTTTAGATAACTAGGAAAGTCTAATTTAGTTAATAGTTAATCATAAGTTCTCGTGGGTTCGACATCCGACTTTTAGTCATTTTATTACTTGACGACCGCGTATACTTGCTTGCGCGTTTGGCTGCAACAAATTTTTGGCGCTGTTGCCGGGGACTTAAAAATTAGCTATTTTTCTAGATTAGGCTTTCAATTTTATCCATTTTTTGTATATATTTTTATTTTTATAAATATTTGATATTTTCTCTTAGTGTGTTTCTAGTTCTCTCAACATGACATCTAGGGATAAAATATACAGAGGTAAGGTTATTGACAAAGACGCTTAGTTGGCGGAAGACTTTTATGGCCCATATTTTTGGGCTTGTCATGACCTGACCTCTTGGAGATCTGAATTTGAATATGGGAGTAAGGGGTTGGTATTGGAATAGATATTCTCGATTAGGCGAAAATGCGGAATGGCATTGTCTCTTAACAACGTTGGTGAATGATTTGTCTAAGGAGAGAGATGAACTTGCGCATAAAATTGATAATTTTGGCTTGGCTGTACATAATTTAGATGCAAATTTAAGTACAAAGGTTGATGTGTATAATGCCCAACAATTTAATAATGAGTTGTATGAAGCTGAAAAAAATCTTCTAGATCAAATTGAGGAGCTAAAACGAGAATACCAATCACTAGACCATGTTTTTCTTGAGGATGCCAATATTGAGAAGAGTGCTCTAGAGTCATGTGAGTGGGTAGATAACATTACTTTGAGAGACTTGAGTGTGTGTAAATATGGGGATGCAAATAGTAGTAAAATTCATGAGTTATGGCGCATTAGACCTCATTCCAATCATTTTTTCACATTGTGTTTAGATAGTAAGATAGTAATCGAGCCATTTGAGCGTATGAGAGAGTCAAAGGGTGAGTATGAGAGTGTCTATATTCTTGAATTTGTTGTGCTAAAAAGCGAAAATTACATTCCTTATCTAAAGGCCGAGAAATGCAGAGTAAAAAAATTTATTACTTGGCCTGGTTATCTTTGTAACCCCACCAAAAGAGCATAGCCACAGGCTTGATGCCATGTTAGGGGTATAATTCATAAGTTCAAGGTGAAGACAAAAATTAGTTCAAGTCGTACCATGACTTTAAATTAGGCGCTTGTTGGGAGGCAACCCGGCTTTATTGCTTTCTTTTAATTTTGTTTATTTTTTTTATTTTATTATTTTTCTATTATTTTTGTAGTGTTATTTTATTTTGTAGGATTATGAGCATAGGGAGTAAAGCCATAGGAAGCGTGCAAAAGAGAGCCAGATGGTTGGAACTAGTGTGAGGTACCCGCACAAAGGACCATCCTTGGGAGAAGTCTGAGTACCCTGTGAGCTGCTATTGCTTCGGCCTTTGGCCTTTCAGGGAGTTTCTTGTCCATCCTTGTTATTTTTATTTTATTTATGCATTAGGGACACTGCACTCTTTTGAGTGTGGGATGGGAGAATTCCTTTGGATAATTAGCTTTTTAGTATTTTAGCTTCTTATTTTTGTTTTCGTAGTTGTGTAGTATTTTAGTAGCTTAATTTATTATTTTAATATGAAAAATAAAAAAAATAAAAAAAGGTAGAAAAATTAGACTTTTCCTGATAATGGATCTCCTAGACAGTTTTCTTGAGGGATTAAAGTCTAAATAAAAAACACAAAACATGTCTTTTAGCTTTCTTTAGGTAGTAATAATCCCCCATGATTTTTATTTGTGCCTCGATTCTTTTCCGTAGGATGTAGTTTGAACCAGGTAGTTTTTTTAGAGTAGATTAGGATTTAGGGAATAAAAGGAGGAAGAATGATGAAACTAGGCGCCCTTGACTTGTTTGATAGTAGCATATTTAGGCTTTGGCATGTGTAGAATCTTCTCTATGATTTGAAATTATTGATGCCTTGCTTAGTTAGATATCATGTTTTGTGATGAATAAGTCTCATTTTCTTGACTTGTGTTCACTTTGTGCTTAATGCTTAATATCTCGTGGCTCCGTGAATACTTGCATTGTTTGAGAGTCGGAATGAGACCTTTCATAGTTAGTCATGTGCCATATGTGGTGAAGTTTTTGTGTAGTCCATGTATTGTACTTGTGCCTAGAACTTGCCTGGTATGTGAGTTGAAGCGAAATATTAGGTGATGGTCAGTTTGAAAAATAATTTTAGGGTTTCTTTGATCTTTTTTGAGCTTTATTGCTTACCATGAATAAAATATATCCTTAGTTAACCCTTTTGAGCCTATAGACTTTTATTTGGCACCCACATTACAAGCCTATACTCTTTTTGTTTGTAAATTGACATTGTTTTGATCCTTTTACATCTTAAAGAACTTTAATAGGAAAATGAGAGCTAAAAGAAGTAAGAAGGGACTAAGTGTGGGGTGACTTTTGAGTGGAACCAATGAAAGGAAGAAGGTGCACCTATTTTATAAAATAATATACCACTAGCGGAAATTGAAAAAGAAAAATAGAGAGAAAAATCTGGAAAAAAGAAGAAAAAAGATATAGATGAATAAATTGTTGCCTTGTTCTTGCTAGTGGGTATAAATTAAAGTAGTGATTACAGAAAGAGGGAACATTGTTGGGGGTGATTGTAATTGTGAAATTAAAGTGGATTGTGGAATTTCCGCTTAAGTTATCATGTGATGTGTTAAAGTGCTTAGGAGCTTGAACCACTATTCCTAAATATATCCTACCCCTCCCTTAGACCACATTACAACCATGAAAAAGTCCTAATTGATTTTAGATCGAGCGAGCTTACATTAGCGGATATTTACATTAAGGGCAAGCTTATGGTGCCAATTACATGCATGTGACTTCTTTTGTGAGAGGGAGAAATTTTCTTTGATATATGTGAGCATAAGATTCAAATGTGTGGATTGATTTTACTCTCTTTGCTTTTGCTGTGAGGGCACATGGTTATACGAGGGATAGGTAATATTATTAGCTTTCTCTACGATGTTGGGTGTTCAAGTCACGAGTACATTGTAACATTGAGTCGGTTTGTGAGGCTAGGATTGTTATGAGCATATTGTTTTTGTTTAAATATTTTTGAAGTATGGAATAAGTTAAAGGGAAGTGTGTGGTGATTGCATATGCTAGAGTTTAATTGTTGCTATCAACGATGGTCATTGATGTAGAGTGCTCAAAAATAGAGTTATTTGTTGATTGATTTACAAGAATTATAAATACATTCTTGTTAGTTGTGAGGGCAAAAATAGAGTTATAAATGACTTGGTCAACATGTCGACAATGACCTAAACTGCATCAAACTTCCGCAATATCTGCGGCAACCCAACTACGAAGTCCATAGTAATGCGCTCCCATTTCCAATTAGGTATAGGTGAAAACTAGGGATTTTGATACATTTTATACTCATTCATGCTTAATTTTGATTAGAGATGTGTACAAAATAGTCCCAAAAGGCTCAAGTTGTGCTTGATTACAGGTTTGATCAATAAGGTGACAAGATGTCAAAGATCAGCTCAAAAAAGAGTGAAACTTGCACAAGTACCAAGACAAGACAAAGCTAAGGAAAAACAGGGCCAGTGCGGCCGCACACCATTCTGTGCGGTCCGCACAAGTGAAGTTCAGAGAGGTTGCTATTCAAGCACAAAGGCAATGCGACGCAAGGGGGTTTATGCGATCCGCATTGGGATCAATGCGGATGCACTCAATTTAGTGCGGTCCGCAGAGCCAAGGTTCAGAGAGTTGCTAGTTCCAAGTTTAACGCCCAATGCAGTCCGCACTCCATTTCATGCGGACCGTACTAGAAGCCACCGCGGCCGCACTCAATTCTGTGCGGTCCGCATTGCCCAAGTTCAGAGAGCCATTTATTCAAGATCAGATCCCTAGTGCGACTGCACGTGATTTTGTGCGGTCCGCACTAACCTCGCAAGGGTATTTTTGTCCAGATTTTTTAGCTTAGTATAAATAGCTTCTTTTTCCATTTTTAGGTCATCAATTAGTTTGTACTGAAGGCTGCGCTCATGACTTCGATGGTTTTAGCTGTTTTGAGTAATTTTAGCTTTATTTCAACATTGAATCTTCAAGTTTAATTTAGCAATTAATTAATATGAGTTTTTACTCATCTATTTATTTATTTTTTTCTCTAATTATGAGTAGCTAGACCCATAAGCTAGGGTTGTGGCTCTACCCTAGTATGGGTAATTGATGGGTCTTGTGTTATAGGGCTTGACTGATTATGAGTGTTTGATATTTGGACTAATTTCATGTTTAATTGCTGAATTAGTGGTTGCAAACACTAGTTTGTGTTTAGTTAACTTTGGTTCTTCTTGAGAAAGAGAGCCTAATTCTCTGAAATTGGTCCAACAAGGAATTGGGGCGTACTCAAGAGATTGATAGCCCTAATTAAAGGGTTAAACCTAGAGATAGTAATACATGACTTGAACCTAGATTGCTTGTGCAAATTTACATACCAAATTGGTCATGAGAGGGTCAATTTGGGCAAAATCACTCGAACTACCGAGAGGTGTAGGGTGAGTAGAATCGTGCAATGGTTATATCATACTCCCCAAATGTGACAATCATGCCTTAGACTCAAGTATCCGTCAATTGACCACCTAGGCGAAAGTTACTACCCTAGTGCCTTTTATTCATTTAAACAACCCGCAATAGTTTAATCTTAGCTTATTTTAGTTTAATTGATCATAGTAGTTCTATACAATTAGAAGTAAATCAAAACCCAAAATGTTTAGAAGTGCAATCAAGAGCAAATACACAACTCCACTTTAGATAGACACCCGACTCCAACTTCTAGCTCCCTGTGAAAATCGATCCCGACCTTAATCGGGTAAAAGCTGCTTCGACCTCTCTCATTGCTCAATAGTTGTGCAGGGTTGGCCTCGATCACTTTTTGTGGTATTTTGTCCAGATTTTTTAGCTTAGTATAAATATCTTCTTTTCCCATTTTTAGGTTATCATATAGTTTGTACTGAAGGCTGCGCTCGTGACTTCGATATTTTTAGCTGTTTTGAGTAATTTTAGCTTTATTTCAACATTGAATCTTCCAGTTTAATTTAGCAATTAATTAATATGAGTTTTTCTTCATCTATTTCTTTGCTTTCTTCTCTAATTATGAGTAGCTAGACCCATAAGCTAGGGTTGTGGCTCAACCCTAGTGTGGGTAATTGATGGGTCTTGTGTTTTAGGGCTTGATTGATTATGGGTGTTTGATATTTGGACTAATTTCATGTTTAATTGCTGAATTAGTGGTTGCAAACACTAGTTTGTGTTTAGTTGACTTTGGCTCTTCTTGAGAAAGAGAGCTTAAGTCTCTGAAATTGGTCCAACAAGGAATTGGGGAGTACTCAAGAGATTGATAGCCCCAATTAAAGGGTTAAACCTAGAGATAGTAATACCCGACTTGAACCTAGATTGCTTATGCAAATTTGCATACCTGATTGGTCTTGAGAGGGTCAATTTGGGCAAAATCACTCGAACTACCGAGAGGTGTAGAATGAGTAGAATCATGCAATGTTTATATCATACTCCCCAAATATGACAATCATGCCTTAGACTCAAGTATCCGTCAATTGACCACCTAGGCGAAAGTCACTACCCTAGTGCCTTTTATCCATTTGAACAACTCGCAATAGTTTAATCTTAAATTATTTTAGTTTAATTGATCATAGTAGTTCTATACAATTAGAAGTAAATCAAAACCCAAAATGTTTAGAAGTTCAATCAAGAGCAAATACACAACTCCACTTTAGATAGACACCCGACTCCAACTTCTAGCTCCCTGTGAAAATCGATCCCGACCTTAAT
The DNA here is from genome assembly GCF_000393655.2 of Nicotiana sylvestris. Classification (NCBI taxonomy): domain Eukaryota; kingdom Viridiplantae; phylum Streptophyta; class Magnoliopsida; order Solanales; family Solanaceae; genus Nicotiana; species Nicotiana sylvestris. The sequence continues at coordinate 157,107,287 of NC_091059.1, forward strand.
CGGGTAAAAGCTGCTTCGACCTCTCTCGTTACTCAATAGTAGTGCAGGATTGGCCTCGATCACTTTTTGTGGTATTTTGTCCAGATTTTTTAGCTTAGTATAAATATCTTCTTTTCCCATTTTTAGGTTATCATATAGTTTGTACTGAAGGCTGCGCTCGTGACTTCAATATTTTTAGCTGTTTTGAGTAATTTTAGCTTTATTTCAACATTGAATCTTCCAGTTTAATTTTGCAATTCATTAATATGAGTTTTTCTTCATCTATTTCTTTGTTTTCTTCTCTAATTATGAGTAGATAGACCCATAAGCTAGGGTTGTGGCTCTACCCTAGTATGGGTAATTGATGGGTCTTGTGATATAGGACTTGACTGATTATGAGTGTTTGATATTTTGACTAATTTCATGTTTAATTGCTGAATTAGTGGTTGCAAACACTAGTTTGTGTTTAGTTAACTTTGGTTCTTCTTGAGAAAGAAAGCCCTATTCTCTGAAATTGGTCCAACAAAGAATTGGGGTGTACTCAAGAGATTGATAGCCCCAATTAAAGGGTTAAACCTAGAGATAGTAATACCCGACTTGAACCTAAATTGTTTGTGCAAATTTGCATACCCAACATGAGAGGGTCAATTTGCATACCCAACATGAGAGGCCGCACTCAATTCTGTATGGTCCGCATTTCCCAAGTTCAGAGAGCCATTTATTCAAGATCAGATCCCTAGTGCGACTGCACGTGATTTTGTTCGGTCCGCACTAACCTCGCAAGGGTATTTTTGTCCAGATTTTTTAGCTTAGTATAAATAGCTTTTTTTTCCATTTTTAGGTCATCAATTAGTTTGTACTGAAGGCTGCGCTCATGACTTCGATAGTTTTAGCTGTTTTGAGTAATTTTAGCTTTATTTCAACATTGAATCTTCAAGTTTAATTTAGCAATTAATTAATATGAGTTTTTACTCATCTATTTCTTTATTTTTTTCTCTAATTATGAGTAGCTAGACCCATAAGCTAGGGTTGTGGCTCTACCCTAGTATGGGTAATTGATAGGTCTTGTGTTATAGGGCTTGACTGATTATGAGTGTTTGATATTTGGACTAATTTCATGTTTAATTGCTGAATTAGTGGTTGCAAACACTAGTTTGTGTTTAGTTAACTTTGGTTCTTCTTGAGAAAGAGAGCCTAATTCTCTGAAATTGGTCCAACAAGGAATTGGGGCGTACTCAAGAGATTGATAGCCCTAATTAAAGGGTTAAACCTAGAGATAGTAATACCTGACTTGAACCTAGATTGCTTGTGCAAATTTGCATACCTGATTGGTCTTGAGAGGGTCAATTTGGGCAAAATCACTCGAACTACCGAGAGGTGTAGAATGAGTAGAATCATGCAATGTTTATATCATACTCCCCAAATGTGACAATCATGCCTTAGACTCAAGTATCCGTCAATTGACCATCTAGAGAAAGTCACTACCCTAATGCCTTTTATCCATTTGAACAACTCGCAATAGTCTAATCTTAGCTTGTTTTAGTTTAATTGATCATAGTAGTTCTATACAATTAGAAGTAAATCAAAACCCAAAATGTTTAGAAGTGCAATCAAGAGCAAATACACAACTCCACTTTAGATAGACACCCGACTCCAACTTCTAGCTCCTTGTGAAAATCGATCCCGACCTTAATCGGGTAAAAGCTGCTTCGACCTCTCTCATTGCTCAATAGTAGTGCAGGGTTGGCCTCGATCACTTTTTGTGGTACTTTGTCCAGATTTTTCAGCTTAATATAAATAACTTCTTTTCCCATTTTTAGGTTATCAGATAGTTTGTACTGAAGGCTGCGCTCGTGACTTCGATATTTTTAGCTGTTTTGAGTAATTTTAGCTTTATTTAAACATTGAATCTTCAAGTTTAATTTAACAATTAATTAATATGAGTTTTTCTTCATATATTTCTTTGTTTTCTTCTCTAATTATGAGTAGCTAGACCCATAAACTAGGGTTGTGGCTCAACCCTAGTGTGGGTAATTGATGGATCTTGTGTTTTAGGGCTTGATTGATTATGGGTATTTGATATTTGGACTAATTTCATGTTTAATTGCTGAATTAGTGGTTGCAAACACTAGTTTGTGTTTAGTTGACTTTGGTTCTTCTTGAGAAAGAGAGCTTAAGTCTCTGAAATTGGCCCAACAAGGAATTAGGGCGTACTCAAGAGATTGATAGCCCCAATGAAAGGGTTAAACCTAGAGATAGTAATACCCGACTTGAACCTAGATTGCTTGTGCAAATTTGCATACCCAATTGGTCATGAGAGGGCCAATTTGGACAAAATCACTCGAACTACCAAGAGGTGTAGAGTGAGTAGATATGTGCAATGGTTATATCATACTCTCCAAATGTGACAATCATGCTTTAGAATCAAGTATCCGTCAATTGACCACCTAGGCGAAAGTCACTACCCTAGTGCCTTTTATCCATTTGAACAACTCGCAATAGTTTAGTCTTATCTTATTTTAGTTTAGTTGATCATAGTAGTTCTATACAATTAGAAGAAAAGCAAAACCCAAAATGTTTAGAAGTGCAATCAAGAGTAAATACACAACTCCACTTTAGATAGAAACTCGACCCCAACTTCTTGCTCCCTGTGGAAATCGATCCCGACCTTAATCGAGTAAAGCTGCTTCGACCTCTATCCCTACTCAATAGTAGTGAGGGTTGGCCTCGATCACTTTTTGGCGCCGTTGCCGATTATCTAACGGTTTTGGCTATCTATCTGAATAGTTTTGTGTATTGTTATTCTTTCCTTCTGTGTTACTAATTTGTTTGTGTCACAACTTCAGGTATAAAATGGCAGCAAACTTAAACAATGAACCTCTTGGAGATCTTCTACTAGGGGAGGAAGTAGATGATAATGTTGAAGATTAGGTCCCTGTTGTGCCTCACGGACAAAGGAGAGGCCGCCAGGCCAATGATAATATTCCAGACCCTCCCCCGCCACCTCCAAGAGTGACTCTTAGAGTGCTTTCGAAACAAGGCTGTGCAAGTGCTATTGTCCCACCCCGAATTAGGGCGGGCAATTTTCACATAACCAATGTGATGCTGATATTGCTAGAGCAGCATGGGTATTTCACGGGCGCTGCAAATCAAAATACTTACAAACCTCTCAAGGGGTTCGTGGATACATGTTGGGGGAGCAAGCAAACTAATGTGCCCGAGGATTCTCTTCGATTGAGACTCTTCCCATTCTCACTTAGAGGGAAGGCATTCCCAACCATTCCATCACTACTTGGGATGAGTTGCCGGACAAGTTCATTGCAAAAAGTTTCTCACCGGGGTATATCGCTGCATTGAGAAATGAGATATTGGTCTTCAAGCAAGAGCCCACGAAACCTTTGCATGAGACTTGGGAGCATTATAGAACAATGGTGAAGGAATGCCCCAACAATGATATAACCGAGGCGATGATCCAACAAACCTTTTACCGGGGAATTAACACAATAAACCAATGCATAGTGGACCAACTTGCTGGGGGAAACTTTTTGAAGCTGTCTTATAATGAGGCTTGTGACATTCTTGACGAGATGACTGACACGTCTTCTGCGTGGCAAAGTAGAGCCAACGTGCCCAGTTGCAAGGAGTTACATGATCATGGGCAGGCTATAGCTGAGTTGACAACTACTATGAACCAACTAGCAAAGAAACAATTGCAACAAGTTCAAAATCCTTGCCAAGTGAATGCCATGGAGGGTGTTAACATTCTTGTCAACAAAAGAAGACAAAGAGGTCAACAGAACCAAGGGAATCCGGAGCAATTTGACAATGATTGTGGTATATTTCAAGATGATGGTTTTGATGGATAGAGGTGCAATATGTGAATAATTATCAAGGTTAAAGGGGCAATTCTTCCAACCAACAACGACGAAGACCCCAAGGTAATTGGGGAAATCAACAACAACAAGGCAATGGTAATTGGGGGAACAATAACCAAAACTCCAACTAGGGCAATCAGAACAACAATCAAAACAATCAATGAAATTGGAATGGTAATAACAATTGGGGTGGCAACAATAATCAAGGTGGATGGAACAATGGAAACCAAAGCAATTGGGGGCAAGGCTTTCAAAGTCCCCCAATGTACCAACAACCGAACAATCCACCCCTTTCCATCTCAAGGTCCTAGTTCTTCTAGTAATGATATGGGGAGAATTGAAAAGATGTTCGAATAGATGATGAAAAAGAGTGCAGATTCTGACGCTCAGTTGTCTTTCCACAATACCTCGATTCAGAATTTGGAGGTTCAGTTGGGCCAAATCTCACAGTCCTTGAACACTCGCCCTAAAGGTGCTCTACCAAGTGATACGGTAGTGAACCCGAAGGGTGGGAACAATCATGTTATGGAGGTAACTACAAGGAGTGGACGAGGCGGTGATGTGAATGCCTCCAAACAAAAGAAAATTTTGAGTGATGATGTTGAGTTGCAAGAAGATGAAGTTCCTTTGGTGGTTGAAAATGTGATTGATGAAAATGTGAATGAAGAAGTGAGGATTGATATTCAAGGTACCGAGGTGGAAACTCAGAATGATGTGAACCTGTCTAGGGAACACATAATGGACATGACAGAGCCGGTTATGCCTAAAGCCAAGGCTCCTTTGCCAAGGCCACCTCCATATTATCCTCAAAGGCTCGCAAAGCAGAAAAATGAGAATCAATTTAAAAAGTTCATTGACATGATGAAGAATTTATCCATTACTGTGCCTTTGGTGGAGGCTCTTAAACAAATGCCGGGTTATGCTAAATTTATGAAGGACTTGGTGACAAAGAAGCGGTCTATGGATTGTGAAACAATAAAACTGACTCACCAAATTAGTGTAATAGTGCATTCAATGGCCCCGAAACTTGAAGATCCTGGTGCTTCACCATTCCTTGCACCATTGGGAGTGCGGATTTTGCCAAAGCTCTATGTGACTTGGGGGCTAGTATTAATTTGATGCGCTACTCGATTTTCAAAACTTTGGGTATTGGGCAACCTAGGCCGACTTCCATGAGATAACAAATGGCGGATAGAACGATGAAGAGACCATTGAGTATTATTGATGTTGTGCTTGTCCGGGTGGACAAATTTATCTTGCCAGCTGACTTTGTGATCTTGGATTGCGAGGTGGATTATGAAGTGCCTAACATATTGGAGAGACCTTTCCTTGCTATGGGGAAGGCCTTAGTTGATGTGGAAGTAGGGGAACTCACCTTCCGGGTGGGTGATGAAAATGTGGTCTTTCATGTGTGCAAATCAATGAAGCAGCCCAACAGTACCAAGGTGTGCTCTTTTGTGGACCTTGTCATAGCAGTGATAGTGGATGATACCAGTGCAATGATCAACGTGGAGGACCCATTAGAGGCCGTACTATTAAATCTTGATGTCAATGATGATGAGGGCCGAGTGGAGTGCGAGAATGCTTTACATGGAATGGTCTCTTACTCATATGAGCCTAGAAAATTATCTTTGGACCTTGAAAATAGGAAGACACCACCAAAAAAACCTTCAATTGAGGAGCCTCCGGTGTTGGAGTTGAAATCGTTGCCTCCATACCTCAGGTATGAGTTCTTAGGCTCAAATTCTACTTTGCCAGTTATTCTTTCCTCTTGTCTTATTAACATGAAGGTTGATGCCACATTGGCAGTGCTTCAAAAGCGGAAAAAGGCGATTGGATAGACTTTAGCTAATATTCGGGGGATAAGCCCCGCATTCTGTATGCACAAAATTATTCTAGAAGATAATGCAAAACCCTCCTTGGAGCATCAAAGGACGTTGAATGAGGCAATACAAGAAGTTGTGAAAAAGGAGGTGATCAAGTGGTTGGATGCCGGGGTTATGTACCCCATATCTGATAGCTCTTGGACTTCACCGGTGCAGTGTGTACCGAAGAAGGGTGGCATGACCGTGGTTGCAAATTCATAAAATGAGTTGATTCCCACCAGAACCGTCACCGGTTGGAGGGTATGCATGGACTACCGCAAGTTAAATAAAGTGACCCACAAAGATTACTTTCCTTTGCCTTTTCTTGATCAGATGTTAGACCGGCTTGTTGGGCGTGCCTTCTACTGTTTCTTGGATGAGTATTCTAGGTACAACAAAATCTTGATTGCTCCGGAAGATCAGGAGAAGACCACATTTACTTATCCATATGGCACCTTTGCTTTATCTAGGATGCCTTTTGGATTGTGTAATGTACCAACTACATTTTAGCGGTGTATGATGGCCATTTTCACCGATATGGTGGAAAACATTTTGGAGGTGTTTTAGTGTTGTGGGATACTCATTTGATGAATGTTTGAAGAATCTTGATAGAGTTTTTGCCCGTTGTGAAGAAACCAATCTTGTTCACAATTGGGAGAAATGTCACTTTATGGTGGAAGAGGGCATAGTTCTTGGGCATAAAATTTCAAAGCATAGTATTGAGGTAGACAAATCAAAAATTGATATGATTTCAAGGCTCCCTCCCCCTACTTCTGTCTAGGGAGTTCGAAGTTTTCTTGGGTATGCAGGGTTCTACCAGAGATTTATCAAAGATTTTTCGAAGGTGGCGAATCCCTTGTGCAAGCTATTGGAAAAAGATGCTAAGTTCGTGTTTGACGATAAATGTATGCAAGACTTTGAAATTCTCAAGCATAAGTTGACCACCACTCCTATCATTACCGCACCTAATTAGAGCTTACCCTTTGAGCTCATGTGTGATGCGAGCGACGGTTGGGGTGGTTTTGGGTCAAAGAGTGAACAAAATGTTTCATCCATTGTACTATGCGAGCAAGAAAATGAATGATGCTCAAGTGAACTAAACAGTAACCGAGAAAGAACTTTTGGCTATTCTGTTCACAATGGAGAAATTTCGGCCATATCTCATAGGTGCTAAGGTCATAATCTATACCGAGCATGCCGCACTCCGGTACTTGATGACGAAAAAGGATTCCAAAGCTAGACTGATGTAATGGGTCTTGTTATTTCAAGAGTTTGATTTGGAGATTGTGGACCAGAAGGGTAGTGAGAACCAATTGATGGACCACTTGTCCCGCTTGGAGGAGGAGGGGAGGCCTCGTGATGGCCTAAAGTTCAATGATTCATTTCTCGATGAACAACTCCTTTCGGTGTCGATGAATGATATGCCATGGTTTGCGGATTTTACTAATTTCCTTGTGATTGGTATAATCCCGTGTGAGCTCTCTTCTAACCAAAGGAAGAAGCTCAAGCGTGATAGTTTGGATTTCTATTGGGATGAGCCGTACTTGTTCAAGGTTTGCACGGATGGTGTGATCCGAAGGTGTGTCCCGGAGGAAGAGCAATTGAGTATCTTAGAGCTTGTCATTCCTCTCCCTACTGTGGCCATCATGGTGGGGCGAGGACGGCTTCCAAAGTTCTTAGTTGTGGGTTTTATTGGCCAACTTTGTACAAAGATGCAAGTGAACTAGTGAAGAGGTGTGATAAATGTCAAAGAGCGGGTAGAATTTCGAAGAAAGATGAGATGCCTCTCAATACCATTCTTGAGGTTAATATTTTTGATGTATGGGGCATTGATTTTATGGGCCCGTTTGTTAGCTCGTGTGGGAACACATACATTCTTGTGGCAGTTGACTATGTCTCAAAGTGGGTTGAAGCCGTGGCTTTGCCCAACAATGAGGCCCGGAGTGTTGTTGCATTTCTCAAGAAGAGCATTTTTATAAGGTTTGGTACTCCTCGTGCAATCATAAGTGATGGGGGGTCTCAATTTTGCAATAGAGCTTTTGACACTTATGCCTGCAAAGTATGGTGTCAATCGCAAGGTTTCTGCTCCCTATCATCCTCAAGCGAGTGGCCAAGTTGAAGTCTCCAATGGGGAAATCAAGAGCATATTGTCAAAGATGGTCAATGCAAATAGGACCGATTGGTCAAAGAAGTTGGATGCTGCTCTATGGGCTTATAGGACTGCTTATAGGACTTCGATTGGTATGTCTCTGCATCGGTTGGTGTTTGGGAAAGCTTGCCATCTACCGGTTGAGTTGGAGCACAAGGCCATGTGGGCTTTGAGGAAGCTAAATCGTGAATGGGATGTTGCAGCCAATCTTCGTGTGGAGCAGCTTAATGAACTTGATGAATTCCGATTCCATGCCTACTCCAGTTCTTCCTTGTACAAGGATAAGATGAAGTACCTTCATGATAAATATGCTCGTAGCAAGAAGTTTAAAGCGGGTGATTTGGTTCTCTTGTTCAACTCTCGGTTACGTCTATTTCCGGGAAAGCTTAAGTTAAAATGGAGTGGACCTTTTGAAGTGGTGACCCCGTTTGGTACACTTGATTTAAAGAACAAAAATGGGAAAGTTTTCAGAGTAAATGGGCATAGTGTCAAGCACTACTTGGGAAAATTGATGATAGCCACGTGGTGGCACTTCTTCATCTCAAATGATTCGATGGTAACCTGCGTCGTGCCGTGATGTTAAATCAGGAGCTTCTTGGGGGGCAACCCATGTGTTTTTCTTCTTGTTTTTATTTGATTTTCATTGTAGGGTAGGATTTATTTTTGGACTGACTGGTTGTGAGATGTTACAGGTTTGTGTTGCTGCAGTGCAGGACATGGTGGGAAAATTGTTCAAGTCTCTAAAGCTTTCAATGCGGACCGCACCACATTGTGTGCGGCCGCAAAGAACTCAGTGCGGGGGGCACAAAATCAGTGCGGACCACACTATTGATGGATGAAAACACCAAGTCTCTGAAGTTTGCCACTTCGGCCGTGTTACATTTTGTGCGGTCCGCGGTGGACCACTGCGGCCGCAAAGCATTTTGTGCAGACCGCAGTAGGTTGCCTTCTCAAACTTTGTCTAAGGTTGTGTAGTGCAGACCACACTGCATTTTGTGCGGTCCGCACTGGGTAGGTAAGCTGGGCCCCAGGACTTTTTCTATAAATAGTACCTGAGGCCCAACATTCGAACTTTTCGATCCTTTTGCTCTCAGAACTCATAAAATCAATGTTCATTGTCCCTACTGCTCATAATTAACTGCTAGGAATCGTTGATCTTCCGTTCTTATCACATCTGGTAACTTTTACTACTTTTTTATTGTTTGATTCTGTTATTGTCTTTTAATTTTTGTTTGATTAGCTTTTCTCTTGTTCTTCCCGTATTTCTTTCAATTTGGTAGAATTAAGTTAGTTATTTTCTTGTTTAATGTAGACTTAGGTAGTTAAAAACGCCGGGCATACACTTTGGGACCTTTCTTAGATGAAAAATGGACTTAAATGTGAACATTTTTTAAATCCTAAGTTAGTGCTGAATAGGCACTCAGTGCGGACCGCGGTGGAAATTGTGCGATCCGCAATGGAATTTTGTGTGGACCGCATTACTAAAAGTCCTAAAGCCTGATCACTGAGGATCGCGACCGCATTGCATTTTGTGCAGTCTGCGATGCTTCAATGTGGACCGCATTGGCATTTTGTGCGGTCCGTGGAGCAATTATTCAGAGTGTGGGTAGTCTGAACCCCACCTCTATACGGACCGCATTGGCATTTTGAGCGGTCTGCATTGGCCTCAGTGCGGCCTCACTATATTTTGTGCAGTCCGCACTCTGCAACATTTGATATTATCTGCAACATTTTATTTCCTGCAACTGTGAACTTCACTGTCTTTTTGGATACTAACAAGCTTAATGACTGACGTTTGTAGACAATGGTGAAACAAAGAGGCAAGGGTTCTAAACAAGCTAGTAGAGGAGAATCCTCCTGGGGAGGAAAACAGAAGATGCTAAGATTGACTCTCCAAGCCCGGAAAAACATTAAAAACACAAGAAAGCTCATTAAAGCTGCTGATAGGGCCATTGACCAGTCTGGGAGTGAATACGAAACCTATCGGGATATATCTTCAGACTCAATCCCAGAGTACATCCCTGATTGGCCGGAGAGAAACAGATACACTTCTCCTCTTTCCCCCATTGCCCAAGCGTTAGTAGATATATCTTCTAGGTCGTCTGAGGGCTCAGCTAAAGGCAGTAGGGATGAATACTCCACCTCTTCCACAGCTTCATTATCCGGAGAGGGTGCAATAGGAGAAGATGAGGCAGAAGGAAAAGAAGAGTAGTCGGAGAAGGGGGGTGAACCACAGTTGGGAGGAATTGCTAGAACTAGAAAACCGGAGGTGTGGCAATACCGGTTTGTGAGTGAGGTGGCCTACCATAAATTCAGAGAATGGTGGCCTGTGAGAAAATTGATTCCGGAGAGGAGTTTTGTTGATAGAGACCTCTTGCCTCACAACCCCAATGTGAGAAGACAGTTTAGAGAGAAAGTGGGCTGAGAGTATTTCTTAAACAACTATGAGGATGCAAATGAGCACTTGGTCAAGAAATTCAACACCAATGTTGCCCACATCAAGAAGGGCACCAAAGTGACCAAGGTGCGCAATTTGAAAGTACTGTTTGATGGGAAAACAATAAATGACTACTTGGGCTTTGATGAGGAGGATGAGTCACTGTATTTGGCAAAGATGGAATTAGGTGAGGAGGTCCGTCCTTGGTTGGTACAGTATTTGGCAATCCCAGGTACCACCCCACTCGTGTGTAGCAGATTCAAGGCCAAGGGGTGGGAAACGTTCGTGTGCAGCAAATTGGACTCCACTACTCATGACAACTCAATCCCTCTTCACCGGGCAGTATTGGTAGCATCAATCATGGCGGGGTACCCGATTAACGTCGGGAAGGTGATATCTCGGGTGATTACATAGGTAGTTAGTGAAGGTGACAGAAACTACCCCTTTACCAATTTTTTAACCTTGTACTTTAGGGACCTCAAAGTTGAAAAGAGACCATTTGATATCAACGTGAATGCAAAGGCCCCGTTCTTATGGTACAACATGCAGGGTGATGACAACCCTAAAAGCAAGAACTACAAGGGAACAACCACTGCTGCAACTGGCTAGTCTGAAGAGCCAGTAGTAGAAGTGGCTCCTACTCAGCCTTCGTCCACCCCAGCAGACATGCCCCCTGGTCCATCCACTTCAGCAATTCCAAAATACCCTCCACCCCGGCCCACCCAGTGACTGCACACCGTCTGAGCCAGGCCCTTCTCAACATCAACAACTAGATGTATACAACTTCCTCTAAGTTGTCTGTCCTCACTTTTACAGTAGCAACTCAGTCGACATCTTCACTTCCATAGGTCCCACTGTCTATTGAGGACGCCCTCAAGGATATTCTGGACAACCAAACGAAAATCCTTGACACTCAAAAAGTTCTTATGGACGCTGTGGATTCTCATAGGAAAGCTCTCAAGGAGCTTGCTAAGGAGGCTAAGAAGATGAGAAAGACGCAGGCTTCCAAGGAGTCCATGAAGGAGTTGAGGGTTGAGGTTGATAGGTTGAAGGCAGATCATCTGCCTTTGGATTTATTACTACAGGACCCTGTGCCAGCAGCTTATCCCCAGCCAGAGTAGTCCTAGAGGCCTCCCAAGAGGAAGAGGTTGATTCCTCGTGCAGAGGATGTAGTTATCCAGTTGGTAGACCCACTGGAGACCTCTTCTAGTCAGCCACAGGATGTAGCTCAGGAGCCTGTCCAGGTCTAGGTCCCAGCAACAGAGCAACAGGTCATAGGAAACCAGTTTGAGGTTCCCGAGTATATTGAGGACCCAAGGACCACTCATGACCCCATGTAGACAGACGGGCCATAGAGAGTTTCTACATCCTTTTGCCCTTTATTTTTGGTGCTTATTTTGCTTAGTTGGCATTGAGGACAATGCCAACTTTCATTTGAGGGAGTAGGCACTACTTTTATTGATTTGGATGAATGTATATATTTAACAGATTTCATGACTTTTCTTTATTTTTCATCTTTGGTATGTACATAATTTTAGTACTTTATTACATTTTTCGTACTTTTCACTTTAGGTCTGTATATAAAAGTTGTGTTACATTGTATATATTCATCCCCGTATTGTATATTCGATTAAATCTCCTCTTATACATATTCATTCTACGTTCCGCAATTTTTCTTTTTTTGTAGCTTCTTATTTATGTTCGTAGCTTCTTGTTTTAAACGTTTGCAATAGGCCTTTGGTTTTCTTAATGCCACGGTTATTTCCAAAGGTGGAGTTTGTGTGAACCGGGTGGCTCTTCCCAATGATGGATGGCGTGACAACCTTCTTAAGGGTTTGAGCCCGTTTTTCGTTTTGCTTTTTAGTAGTTAGTGGTAAGGGTGCCTCAAGCAAAGCTTCACTTGGTCCTAACACATTTGCCTTTGATCTCATGGTCAAAAACAAATCGTTGTATTTAAAGTCATGACCTTAAGACTCTTGTGTTGAACGATAATCATCAAGTGGCTTTTCGGGACCATTGTGTGCTCAAATCTTATCTAAGGTCGTTTTGGGCCCCCGGCTCTATGTCTTTAGTGATCCCATTGCTTGTGTGGTGAGAAATTGCATTGCAAGACCAAGTCCCGAGCCATTGGTCTAGAACTTGCCCTGAATGTGTGTTGAGGCAAAATCCTAAGTGAATTTTGACTTGAGATATGCTTATAGGCTCTCCTTGATCCAAATGATAGCTTGAAAACCTCTATACCTAACAATAATGAAATCCCTAGTCAACCCTTTTGAGCCTTAGACCTTTTTCCTTCAAGAACCATGATAAAAGCCTTTACATGTTCTAAAAGATACCCTCTCTTGGCACCCGATCTTTCCTTAGCACATGGCAAAAGTATAAGTTTGGGGGGAGAGACGAAGATGGCAGCAAAGTGGTAAAAAGGTACAAAATGAAGAAAATGAAAGACAATGAAAAAGTAAGAAAAGCAAAAAGACAAAAAGAATGTTCAAATGTAGAAATGATTAAAAGGGATTCAAGAAAAGAAAAGAAAGAAAGGTGTGGAAAATTAAAAAAAAAAAAAGAGAAAAGATTTGAAATGTATAAGAAAGAGTGACAGTGTGTCTCTCTAACCCCTTAGAAAGAAGTGAAAAGACTCAAAAAGTCAAGTGAATGTGTGCCAAAATGAAGCAAAAGATGTGCTTAAGGGAAGATGGAACCTGTTTAGACCAACATTTCCTACCCTAAACTATAAGCCTTCACTATGTCTCCACAAAAGCCCTATATGATCTCTAGTTGAATGAAACTTACATTAGTGGTGACTCACATAAGGGGCAAGAATATGATACTTAGAGCCAGACTTATGATTTTTCTTTGTGAGAGATGAGTGATTTTCCATTAACCTCGTTCTGAGTGCCACTATTCTAAAGGTGAAGTTTGCTTAGGGAGCTGAGGATGTGTGAGTTTGGGTTCCACAATGACCAAAGTAATAGAAAGAGTTCTTTGATGTGTTGAGTCAACTCTTGACGCTCTTTTGTCGCACTTAATCCATGGTGTTTAAAAGAGTAAATGTCATTAATGATTCATTTGTATTGAGGGCAATTGTTAGTCCCAATTGATTCTAGATGAGGTCACTTTAGGACAACTGAATTTTCTTGGAATTTTTATTAAGGGGTGGGTATTATTCTGTTTGCTTGAGGACAAGCAAAAGCTTTAGTTTGGGAGAGTTGATAACTAGGGATTTTGATACATTTTATACTCCTCATGCTTAAGTTTTGATTAGATATGTGTACAAAATAGTCCCAAAAGGCTCACAAGTTGTGCTTGATTACAGGTTTGATCAACAAGGTGAGAAGATGTCAAAGATCAGCTCAAAAAAGGGTGAAACTTCCACAAGTACCAAGACAAGACAAAGCTCAGGAAAAATAGGGCCAGTGCGGCCGCACACCATTTTGTGCGGTCCACACAAGTGAAGTTCGGAGAGGCTGCTATTCAGGCACAAAGGCAATGCAGCCGCAAGGGGGTTTGTGCGGTCCGCATTGGGATCAATGCGGCCACACTCAATTTATTATGGTCTGCGGAGCCAAGGTTCAGAGAGTTGCTAGCTCCAAGTTTAAAGCCCAATGCGGTCCGCACTCCATTTCATGCGGACCGCACTAGAAGCCATCGCAGCCGCACTCGATTTTGTGTGGTCCACATTGCCCAAGTTCAGAGAGCTGTTTGTTAAAGTTCAGATCCTTAGTGCGGCCGCACATGATTTTGTGCGGCCCGCACTAACCCCACAAGGGTATTTTTGTCCAGGTTTTCAGCTTAGTATAAATAGCTTCTTTTCCCATTTTTAGGTCATCAGATAGTTTGTACTGAAGGTTGCGCTTGTGATTTCAATATTTTTAGCTGTTTTGAGTAATTTTAGCTTTATTTTAACATTGAATCTTCAAGTTTAATTTAGCAATTAATTAATATGAGTTTTTCTTCATCTATTTCTTTATTTTCTTCTCTAATTATGAGTAGCTAGACCCATAAGCTAGGGTTGTGGCTCAACCCTAGTGTGGGTAATTGATGGGTCTTGTGCTTTAGGGCTTGATTGATTATGAGTGTTTGATATTTGGATTAGTTTCATATTTAATTGCTGAATTAGTGGTTGCAAACACTAGTTTGTGTTTAGTTGACTTTGGCTCTTCTTTAAAAAGAGAGCTTAAGTCTCTGAAATTTGTCCAACAAGGAATTGGGGCGTACTCAAGCGATTGATAGCCTACCCGACTTGAACCTTGATTGCTTGTGCAAATTTGCATACCCAATTGGTCTTGAGAGAGTCAATTTGGGCAAAATCACTCGAACTACCGAGAGATGTAGGGTGAGTAGAATCGTGCAATGGTTATATCATACTCCCCAAATGTGACAATCATGCCTTAGACTCAAGTATCCATCTATTGACCACCTAGGCGAAAGTCACTACCCTAGTGCCTTTTATCCATTTGAACAACTCGCAATAGTTTAATCTTAGCTTATTTTAGTTTAATTGATTATAATAGTTCTATACAATTAGAAGTAAATCAAAACCCAAAATGTTTAGAAGTGCAATCAAGAGCAAATACACAATTCCACTTTAGATAAACACCCGACTCCAACTTCTAGCTCCCTGTGGAAATCGATCCCGACCTTAATCGGGTAAAAGCTGCTTCGACCTCTCTCGCTACTCAATAGTAGTGCATGGTTGGCCTCGATCAATAGGCATCTGCTGAAGTATGCCACCTGGTCTCTGGTGCTCACACTCAACCTGCTTACAATTCAAGCACCTAGCCATATACTCAACTATATCTTTCTTCATCCGCCACCACCAATAATGCTGCCTCAGGTCTCGATACATCTTCGTAGCACCTGGATGAATGGAATACCATGAACTATGTGCCTCTTATAGAATACTCTCCCTCAAACCATCGATATTTGGTACACATAGGTGAACTTGGAGTCACAGAACACCATCCTTGCCAATAGAAACCTCCTTGGCACTACCTCGTAGCACCGTCTTTCTAAGAACTGCCAAATGCGGATCATCGAACTGCTGAACCTTGATCTGCCCCAATAATAAAGACTGAGCAACAACACACGCAATGATCCGACTGGGCTCTAAAATATCCAACCTCACAAGTCTGTTTGCCTTACTCGGATGATAAAGAATGGTGATGTTATAATCCTTCAGTAACTCAATCCATCTACGCTGCCTCAAATTGAGGTCCCTCTACTTGAACAAATGTTGTAAGATGCGATGATCAGTATAAACCTCACATGACACCCCATAAATGCCTCCATATCTTAAGAGCATGAACAATCGCAGTGAACTCTAGATTATGCATAGGGTAATTTTTCTCATAAATCTTCAGCTGACGTGAAGCATATGCAATAACTTGCCCCTCCTGTATCAATACACAACCCAAGCCAACGCCTGAAGTGTCGCAATACACCGTATACATCCCCGAACTGGAAGGCAATACTAGAACCGGTGCTATAGTCAAAACTGTCTTGACCTTCTGAAAGCTCGCCTCACAATCATCGGACCAACAGAAAGGAACACCCTTTTGGGTCAATCTAGTCAAAGGTGCTGCAATGGATGAAAAGCCTCGCACGAATGTCGATAATAACCTACTAACCCCAGGAAACTCCTAATCTCAGTCACTGAAGTAGGACGTGCCCAACTCTGAACTGCCTCAATCTTCTTGGGATCCACCTTGAAACCCTCTCCTGATACAACATACCATAAGAATGCTACTGACTCAAGCCAATACTCACACTTGGAGAACTTAGCATATAGCTTCTGCTCTTACAATGTCTAAAGAACTACTCTCAAATGCTGCTTGTGCTCCCCTAGGCTACGTGAGTATATCAAGATATCATCAATGAAGACAATAACAAAGGAATCAATATAAGGCCTCAACACCCTGTTCATCAAGTCCATAAATGCCGCTGGGACATTAGTCAAGCTGAAGGACATCACTAGGAACTCATAATGGCCATATCTAGTAAGGAACGTAGTCTTCGGGATATCTGGGTCCCGAATCTTCAGCTGATGATACCCTGATCTCAAGTTGACCTTAGAAAACACCCTAGCAACCTACAACTGGTCGAACAAATCATCAATACACGACAACGGGTACTTGTTCTTGATGGTAACCTTGCTCAACTGATAGTAATCAATGCACATCTGTTGGTTCCATCCTTCTTCTTCACAAATAATATAGGTGCACCCCAAGGTGATACACTAGGTCTCACAAACCCCTTTGCTAGCAACTTCTCAAGCTGCTTCTTTAATTCCTTCAACTCTTTCGAGGCCATACGATATAGTGGGATAAATTTAGGTGGGGTACCTGGAGCCAAATAAATGCAGATATCAATGTCACGATCTAAGCAACATGCCTGGAAAGTTAGAAGGAAACACATTGGCGAACTCCCGGACTACTAACACCGAATCAATCGTCGGAGACTCTGCGGTGGTGTTCCAAACATAAGCCAGATAAGCCAAACAACCCTTCTCGACCATATGTCGATCCTTTAGAAAAGAGATAACCCGACTAGATGTACTAACTAAGGAACCCTTCCACTCCAATCTCGGCATCTTTGGCATCACTAACGTAACAGTCTTGGCATGGAAATCTAGGACGACGTGATAAGGGGATAACCAATCCATGCCTAGGATGACCTCAAAGTCCGTCATATCAAGCAACATGAGGTCTGCTCTAATCTCAAATCCACATAATGTGACCACACAAGACCGATAGATCCAATCTACCAGCACAGAATCGCCCACAAGAGTGGACACATGAACATGAGTACCCAAGGACTCACGAGGAATATCCAGAAAATGCAAAAACATGGATGACACATATGAATAGGTAGACCCTGGATCAAACAACACTGAAGCATCCCTATTGCTGACGGAAATAATACAAGTGATAACGGCATATAAGGCCAATGCATCTGGTCTAACCGGAAAAGCATAGAATCTGGCCGGAGCGTCAGCTGGCTGGCCTCCACCTGACTGAGCAATAGATGGCTATCCTCTTCCTTCCTGGACTCTACCTCTAAGACGACCCCTACTGGCTTGCCCTCTGCCTTTGGACGGCTGGGCAGTCGGTGCTAAAATCATGGGCTGCTGACCCTACTGCACTGCCTTGCCTCAATGTCTGGGGCAGTATCTCCTCATGTGACCAAGATCTCTGCACTCAAAACAACCCCTCGGTGCAGTGACCTGCTGTCCTAATGCCTGACACCGATGGCCTGTAAACCCATTGGAAGAAGCCTGAATAGCCGGTGGATGGTATGAACTCTCTGGCATAGCACTGAATTAGGAGCTAGAATAACTCTGGGGACCTGAATACCCACTGGAAGAACCTTGGATAGCTGGCGGACGGTAAGAACTCTCTGGTATAGTGCTAAAATAGGGGTGCGCTGGAGTACCTCGAGGAGGTGGTGGTGTTGAATATGGGGGCCTGCTGGGCTGACCCCTCCCAAACTGACCTCTACCCCTAGCCGGGGCACCTCTAAACTCTCCAGATAATCGAGCCCTCTTGTCCTGTTGCATCTGCTCTCTACCTCTCAGACGGTAGTCCTCAATCCTCCGAGCAATCTCTACTACCAGCTGATAAGAAGTTCCCATCTCAACATCTCGAGCCACGTTGGTCCTAATACCAGAATGCAACCCTGCAACAAACCTCCGCACTCTCTCAGCATCAGTAAGAAGTATTATTAGTGCATAGCGGGACAACTTAGAAAACCTCGCCTCATAGTCGGTCACTGACACCTGACACAGCTCAAGCTGCTCAAACTAATACCACAACTCTTCCCTTTCAGGGGGGGATATACCTATCCAAGAAAAGTTGTATGAACTGACCCGAAGTAATGGGAGGAGAACCTGTTGGCCTGCCGAGAACATAAGACTGCCATCATCTACGGGCCCTGCCCTCCACCCGAAAAGTAGTAAAGTCAAACCTATGGGACTCCAATATCCTCATATTATGAAGTCTGTCCCTGCACCTATCGATGAAATCTTGGGCATCCTCATGACACTCGCCTCCAAAGATTCCGTGTAGCCTGGTCCACCTGTCTAATAACTTCTACGGATCACCGTCCGCAACTGGTCTGGGCTCAAGTACCACTGCGGCAACTGGTTGGGCCCCATCCATGGGTAGTGCACCCAGAGTCTGATACACCATAGCTACATGGCCAGGAGCCTGAGCGGTAGGGGTCTGGGCTCCCCCTCCCGCCTAAGAAGTGGCCGAGTCTGCTGGAAATAAACCAGCCTGAGTCATGGAGTCCATGAACCGCATATAGCATATATAGCATGAATAGTAATAACAGTTTAAGATCATGGAGAAGTAAGATATTCTTTCATAATTAACATGTCAAGCTCATTCATATTAGTAACACTTACATTTCAAGCATTTAAGTAGTGTAAACCATGGAAGAATTTCAAAACATATAACATGCGCACATCATGTCGAGGTCGTACGTGGTCCAACATAATATTAAACTATGCAGTGCCAGATGGTCGAATGACATGAACCATAGATGCATCTATTTACTACTGAGGTGATCCACCCAATCCACAAATAGCAATTTATTATCAAGTTAGCACACTTTACTCATTTATAGTCAAATAATTCATACAAGTTCCCAAGTAAGTGAATATAACCGTCTGTCACGCCCCCTTTCTCCCCTTTTGCGGAATCGGGTTTATGACATTTTTTTGCTATGGGCCAACTCTTTCTTTTTGGGAAAGGGGTTTTGCAATTTTGAAGAGCCGCCATCTAATGATTTTAAGGTGTATTAGGGCACCTACGGGGTTCATTTGTAGCTATGTTTGGTAACCAGAGATAGGATAAGAGCTTGAAATTATCCTAAGGGGAAGGTGTTAGGCACCCCTCAGGATCCACCAGCGTAGTTCCTGGCCAGACAGTTTTTTTGTAAATTTGTGCAATTAGCAAGTAGACAAGTAGGGCTCGAATAGTAGGGGATTTAGGTTCACATACACAAGTGATTGAAAACAATTAGTGAAAAGCAAGATTTTTGAGAAAAATTACAATCTAAGCCTAAATGGGGGAGGGAGTCCTAGGTTTTATAATAATATGGATCATATCAATGCAATAACCGGTATGACACTCCTCAAAAGAGGGGATACACGTGGTATTAGCGCACCGGTCATCATATCCATATCTACCCTTTCCCGCCCATAAAGTTAATTAAAGCGAGGGTTGGTCTTGACCCCTTTTTCATGTTGTTACCCTTTCCTTCCTATCAGTCTCGGAGGAATTTAGGACTCCTACCCTATAAGAAGGAGGTTCTAGGCAGACCCTGAGGTTTAAAGGCAAAATACTAAGGCGACATACAAAACAGGTAGGACTACATTTAAAGGGTGAAAACATAGAAACAAGTAGAAGGCTCAGATATACCTCCACAAATAATGCACATAGACAACATGACTTATACACAATTAAGGTCCATATTTGAATTTTAAAGCATGGTATCTAAGTGATATCAGCAGAACCAGATTTATTATATGACTCAGAAAAGAAGTCCGAATCAGGTTTCCCTACTGATTTTAACAATTGATAATTAAACAAAGGCGGCCCTACTTTTATTTAAGTTATTACCTAAGGCTTGCCGAATCGTAAAGCAATATGCAGTAGTTATTCAGAATTAGAAGATGGTTTGGAAATTGTTTTACCCTAAGAGCATGGTGTTCTAGTTGATACGAAATGCAGAGATTATCACCAGCTATTTTAAGAAGGATAATCAAGTGTGAAGCTATTTTTACCTCTTTTATAATCAACAATTTACACTAAGTGTGAATGCAAGTACAAATGAGATCCAAAAAAATGTTATCTAAGACACGTGTATAAAAATCATGATGCAGAATTCCTAGAGCAGGGTTTCTAAATGCACATGGCAGGATTGCAGAATTTCCTAAGAGCAAGATTTCTAAATGTACACGGCTGTGTAGAACATAATAGTAAAGTGCTAATTATTAGCAGATTTTAACACATGATTTTGTAAAGGCACACATGCTGAAACAATAAACATGAGTCCTAAAGTCATGATTTCTAATGCATGCATGAGCCCTACGCATGGTTTCTATTGCGCAATTAGGAACATAAACCTAGTAACATGTTTTCTACCCTTAACAGCTATAGCATACATATTTACCCCATCCCTTTTCACAAGCCAACCCCAATATTTATTTATAACAAGTTATTACAAACCGACATTGAAATGGATTACATAATGAAAATAAGAAATTACACTATAGGAAGCCTGATTAGGACTTCCCCTATGAGTTATGTAATCAATCATCTTAAGTGCCCAGATTGTTCATAGCTTTCCCTCATATCTAGGTGTGTCAGAGTTCCCTAAGGACCTCAAGGGATCCCGGGCAGTGCTCACACCCAGATTTCATAGACAATATAGAGTAAGTGCAGTGTGGAAAGGCCAGCTTTCATGTATCCAAGTTCAGAGGGAGCTCAAGGGTCCCAAGGCAAGGCTCACACAAAAGGGGCAAAACCTAGCATTCTAAGAGTATAGTGAAAGTGCAGAACAGGAGTTTGTTTACAAAACTGGACTGACAAGTCCATTTTGAAAGCAATCAGTAACAGAGATGATTGAAAGCAGTTGGAGTAGTAAACAAGACTCAAATACCTTAAGATGGGATCACACACAGAATCCAGATGGATTCAGTAGTCACACAGGGGGTCAAGGGATTTGGGGATACACAGACATTTGACTGTAAACACATAACCCCAGCGAGGGTCTTAGGACTGGTTTGGGACATGCTCAGCGATAGTTGATACTAGCACAATCACAATCCAGTCAGGAAGAACACAAACACATGGAAGGGATAAGGATTTGGGATTCACAAGGTGGTAAGTACACAGTAAGTGATTGACAAGGCATACTTTGAAACACACATAGGGGAATGCATTAATCTAAAGGGAAAGGGAGACATAACAACATGCTAGTAATGTAACTCAACTACAGGTTTCACAACAGAAACACAGGTAGAAATAGACCAGAAATGAGAGAAACTGAAACAATAAGAGAAGCATGCTGTTGTTAAAGCTTTAAAATTAAACTAGGACATACCAGTTAAGGAAGCAAAGTGCAGAAAAGTAAAAGCAGGCAGAATTCCACAGTCTAGCCTTGGCTTTCAGCCGACTAGACAAGCAGCAGCACAAGTAGTAGAGAAAGAAGAGAGAGTTTGAGTGTGTATGTGTGTGTTCTGAACCAGTTGTCCGTGTCCTGTTAATGAAAGACTTAGGCTATTTATAGCTTTGAAAATAAGTGGAAAATAAGGTAACAAGTAAAGGTTTAGCACAATTATGGAAGTAATCATAATTAGAACCCAATTAATACAAGTACTTCCCTTTAATCAAGGAATTACAACTCAAACGGATACTAACAAGGATAATTAAGGAAAGAAAATCAGTTTGAGAAAGATTGATTTTTACCATATAAGGGGTAGTAAAGATATAGAGTATATAATTGAGTCTAAGTATAGAATACACTTAATTTGAGGAAAGGATTCAACAAGAATGAAGTGCCACAGTAAATAAGGGAATGGAATCAATCAACTTAAACAAACGAGTAAAATTTTAGGGGTCTATAAGAAAACCTTGAAATCAAACCGTAACTTAAGAAAATCAGGATCAATCAAAAGGGAGTTATGATTCTGCACTTCGACATATAAATAGAGAAGAATGAATAGGCATATCAGACATGCAATGTCAACCATATTGACAAAAGAAGCAAACTAGATGAACACAAACATACAGCAGTGACGTGAGTAGGCTAAGGGCTCAGTTGTAAAAAGAACCTACTCGAAGCATGGTAATCAATAAAGTCAAGTAGTCATGGTTAGCATATAGAACCAGAGTGAAAAAACCAACCTAACAGGTAAAGAAGATCAGGCTAACACACAGAAACAAGTAAGGAGAGTCTTTAAAACTCATAGTAACAAGTGAAGAAATCTTTAAGAAATTAGGGTTTTAACAGAGTTGAGTCAAAAAGCGGTGAGAACTCAGAATCAGTTAAGATAAACAAAGAAAAGGATCTAACCATAGAAAACTCAATCGAAACAGGTATACATACAAATCAAGTAAGCAAAGACAGTTCCAGAACCTCGGATAGAACCAAAACAAATAGGGTTTTCATCATGATGAATCAGGTAGAAGGAAACATAAATAAACCGTTTAAACATAGTGAAATCATAAGACGATACTAAAATCAGAGGAGAAATCTTTTAAAAGAGGTTAAGAAACTCTAATCTTGAAGACAGAGAGTCACTTTGAAAAACAAATCGGGAAAACCTTTGAGAAAAACACCAAGAGGTTCATAATATACACAGATCTAAGACAGATCTGAAAGAAAATCGAAAAATCTTTAAAGTTAGGGTTTTAGAGAACCCAAAAAAAGTGAGAAAACTTCAAAAAGTTACCGATTTAGCCGGAAAAGTCACAGATCTTACTCGAATGGCCATGGATGGCCGGAAAATGGCATAGGAAACCATGGGGGGGGGCAAGGAGATAGCCGGAGAAGGTGGATGAAGTTCATCAGAGAGGAGGGGAGGGGAGAAGGTTCTAGAGTGAACCAGAGATAGAGAGAGAGAGATGAGAGTCAGTTGAGTGAAAGAATGAAAGGGTTTTTTTTGGGGGGGGGGTCGTTTGGGTTTAATTTATGAAAGGGGAATGTGCACCGTTGATCTGAATGATCAACGGTCCATATTGAAAGGGGTAGGTGGGTCGGGTTATAAAATTGGGTTTGTGCTTGGATCCAGTGGGTTGTAATTGGGGTTTTGATTTGGCTATAATTAAAAGCCAAATTGGTTATATTTTAAATAGCTATTTTTTCCCTATTTAATTTATAACAAATAGTAAATAATTTCTGGAAACAATTTTTAAAGGGCTAAAAGATTTATAATACAAAATTAACAATTTAAAAATATATGATCCAATTTTACGCGTATAAAACATAATTAAACCTTAAAATGGCTAATATTGTAATTATGTGCAATTTAGCTTTAAAAATACTAAATTTAATTGTAAAAATGTGTAAAAATTAGTTTAGCCATATTTTGCCATAAATATAGAAATCCAATAGAATAATTATCAAAATAATAATTTTGGAAATAATTATTGGGAATTTTATGGGTAAAAAGGGAGAAAATAAATCAATTAAAAACCTTTAAAATTATGAAAAAATGATAAAACACTTGGACATGTTTATATATGCATATGTATGCTATTTTGAAGGTATTTTTCATATTAAAATATATAGAAAAAAATTGGGTATCAACAGCTGCCTCTCTTTACCTGGAAAGGATGAAAGAGTTATCGGGTAAAGATATGACGGCTAATTTTGACCGAGCGAAACGGTTTGGAGAAGTTAGGCTGCACCCTGGCTTCTGAGTTGCCTATATATTCCTAATTTTATAAAAATCAGGCTGTATGTAGTTCAGGATCCACCAGTGGAGTATACCAATGAAGTGATTTCAAGAATGGACGCAACGTCTTGGGCCGTGTGAGTGAGCGATTTACGAGAATGGTTGGGTTTGATATGGATGAGGGAACCAGAGCGGAATCGCTCATACTAGGGTAGCCATTGCTTGCTGTCTTACCTACAAATAAACAATACAAGCATATGTTGTGCGTAAATTTAAACATGATGCAAATTCTCGTTGGACCATGAATGTTGTCTTCGGATGATGAGGATAACGTCCTTAGACCATGATGTCCTGGGCCATGAAGCATATGATAAGGGATTCGTAGGCCATGAAATGATGTTCTCGGGCTATGAAGATGGTGCCCCCGAACCATGACGCCTTTGAATAATGATATGCAAAATATTGAAAGAGATCCTCAAGCCATGACATGGTGTTCTCGGGCTATGAAGATGGTGCCTCCGAATGATGACGCATTTGGATGAGTTGGCGATATTTTAGCCCATGAATCAGTAGTATGATGCGGAAAAGACAGAGCTTAGTCCTGCAAATTGAAGGGCAGAGCTTAGCCCGTAAGAAAAATGAGATAAATAGTGCTTGAGATAGTGCTTAGTTTCGACAAAAATGGGAGGCAGAGCTTAGCCTCGGAAGGCAGAATGGTAGCCTTATGCAAAGATGCTAATGCAGATGAAGGTAGAGCTTAACCTTGGAAGGCAGAATGGAAGCCTTATGCAATGCACATGCAGGTGGAGACAGCGTTTAGTCTCGAAAGGCAGAATGATGGCCTTATGCAATGCAAGAATGCAGATGGAGACAATGTTTAGTCTCAGAAGGCAGAATGGTAGCCTTATGCAATGCAAGAATGCAGATGGAGAGAGCGTTTAGTCTCGGAAGGCAGAATGGTAGCCTTATGCAATTCAAGAATGCAGATAGAGACATCGTTTAGCCTCGGAAGGCAGAATGGTAGCCTTATGCAATGCAAGAATGTAGATGGAGACAGCGGTCGAAAGGTAGAATAGTAGCCTTATGCAATGCAAGAATGCAGATGGAGACAGTGTTTAGCCTCGGAAGGCAGAATGGTAGCTTTATGCAATGCAAGAATGAAGATGGAGACAACATTTAGTCTCAAAAGGCAGAATGGTAGCCTTATGCAAGAAATAAAATGACAAATGATAGAAGAGTTTTCTTAGCTGATAGTAGATTGCAGCGTTGTGATTACTGCGAGCATTGTGACATACGAGACATCCCTGGTGTATTGATAGCAAATGTTGGAAAGTGCAATAGTTCGGAGAGTCGTATTCTTGAAGAATGTTTGTTCCATGGGCGTACAATATGTTTAATGATTTTGCAATCCTAGTTCCTGCATCCAAAGAAAAATCGTGAGTTTTGCAAGAGGGAAGGTTAGTTCGTATCCCCGCTGGCTTTGCTTGACTCGTTCGACTTTGATCTAGTGATACCGTCTGTATCATTGGGGTAACGTTGCTGAACAAAGCAGTTTCAATAATAAACATGCATGATTTTGTAAAAGTATGACATAAATATATAATTAAAAATAGTTTTTAGATGAACCGACGACTGTGACGTAGCTTAGGACATTGGAACCTTTCCTGCTACGAAATTTTGAGGGTCCTCCTCAAAATTCTTCCCCAATTTGATGGGTTGACGTTTCTGACTGTTGCTCATGCGGCAATTGGCTGAAATTACTTTGGAATTTCGAGGGTCCTCCTCAAAATTCTACCCTAGTTTCCAATTGCGGGGGGGGGGGGAATGAAATTTTTATTAAATTGTCACTAAACCCATAGGGCTGCCTACATATCCCCTCTTAAACGGGAATTAGGTCAGGTGTAGTTCAATTTACATCATATAAGGAAAGCATAAAGATTACACATAGTAATGTTTGACTGCATCTTAATTGATCAGCTTTGACCAGACTTCTCTGTCCATTTCTGCAAGTATGAGGGCTCCTTCTATCAAAACCCGGTGCACCATGTATGGACCCTGCCAGTTGGGAGAGAACTTCCCTTTGGCTTCATCTTGATGCGGTAAAATTTTCTTTAACACCAGCTGCCCCGGTGTGAACTGTCTTGGCTTGACTCTTTTGTTGAAGGCTCTGGACATTCTGTTCTAATAGAATTGACCGTGGCAGACTGCATTCATTCTCTTTCCGTCTATAAGGGCTAGTTTCTCATAACGACCTTTTACCCACTCTGCGTCGTCAAGCTCAACATCTTGTATGATCCTTAGGGAAGGAATTTTCACTTCAGCGGAAATGATGGCCTCTGTACCGTGAACCAGCATATAGGGGGTTGCCCCAGTTGATGTGCGGACTTTGGTGCGATACCCCAGAAGAGTAAATGATAACTTCTCGTGCAACTGTTTATGCATCTCTATCATTTTCCCCAATATTTTCTTGATATTCTTGTTGGCGGCTTCTACAGCTCCATTCATCTAAGACCTATAGGTTGTGAAATTCTTATGTTTGATTTTGAAAGTTTCACACATAGCTTTCATCAAGTCGCTATTAAGGTTGGATCCATTATCAGTAGTGATTGACTCTGGAATTCTGAATCGACAAACAATGCGGTCACGGACAAAGTCTACCACGACATTCTTAGTCATTGCTTTGTAAGATGCTGCTTCGACCCATTTGGTGAAATAGTCAATGGCTACTAGGATAAACCTATGTCCATTAGAAGCTATTGATACCCAATTTTTCCCTATGTATTTCTTTTACATGCAAATTCTTTCAAATATCATATACATATATATATATATATAAGTATGCCCAAGTGTTTTAGTATTTTTTTCAATTTTTTAAAAGATTTTTAAATTGATTTATTGCTCAATAATTATTTCCAAATTATCACTTTGGTGAATAACTTATTTTATTCTCATATTTATACCAAAATATAGATAGGTTACTTTTTATATATTTTTACAAATTAATTTGGTGTTTTAAAAGCTAAATTGCATATAATTGCAATTTTAGCCTGCTTTAAGATTTAATAGCATTTTATAATTATGAAACTGGTTCCAATATTTTTAAATTAATATTTATATACTATTAACAGATCTAGTGCTTTTAATTTTCTTTCAAAATTATTTTTTACTATGTTTATAAAATAAAAGGGAAAACTGGCTATTTAAATTTTGGCCTCAGTTCGTTTCAATTGTAGCCCCATTACATTTCGATTTTAGCCTAAATTTGACCCAATTTCAAACTCAAATTCGGACTAGCCCAATTCCTTTTGACCCAACCCCTAATCCAACTCAAACGACCCAACTCGGTTCCCCACCTACCTTCTTAAATCTAGGTCGTTGATCATTCGGATCAGCGGCCACTATTCGCCCTACCATAATTAAACACAGGTGACTACCCTAATCCCTCATTCTCACCTGGCGGAAGGATCAATGGCCACTATTCGCCCTACCATAATTAAACACAGGTGACTACCCTAATCCCTCATTCTCACCTGGCCCGCCGCCTTTGAATCCCAAACCCTCTCAAATCCTCTCAAAAACTCTCTGAAACCTTAGCCTCCTCCTACCCCCTTTTCAACCACCGGTCACCGGAATCCATGGCTTCTCAGGCCATGGATAGTTAGTACTCACATATCTTCACCAATAAGCCAGGGTAGTTCGAAGCTTCGAGGCCTAACCTCGATGATTCCCTCTCCGATCTTCTCAGACCATTGATTTCATGGCTTCTCCGGCCATGCTCCGGCATATTCAAGACTCAGGATCCTGATTCTTGACCTCTCTGACTCAAGATTAGACCTGTTTCCAAGCCTTTATTATTTCTAGGGTTTCTCCGAAACCCTAAGCTATTCAAGGTCCTTTCACCGTTATTTGCTTAGATCTATACTGTATCTATGCTTTTCTTGCCATCTAAAGTGTTTTCCCCAAAAGTTTCTTTTCAAAATCGTTTCTCTTCGATTTTAGGGTTTCTTAAAGGATTTTTTGTGAAAAATCTTTCTGATTTTTCTTCTTCTTTACTTTATGCGTGTTTGTCCATACCCTGCTGGTGTGATTACTCTTTATTACGCATGTACTGTCTTCTACCTTTTCTTTTCTGCTATGCATGTTAATCCCTGCTTAGTTTTCTTTACTCTTTTACTATGTGTGTTTACCGTTAAGTTATTTGATCTTGTTTACTAGACTCTGTTCATGTTCTTACATACTTCATCTATTTGTATTCAAGTTTGTATTATCTCCTTCTTCTGAACTTGTTTAGCTTCCGAGTTTTCTCAAATATGTTCTTCATGATTTTTCTTCCTTTGTCATTCAAACATGCTATCATATATGTTTTGTTGAGACTCTATAACAAATGACTTGCTTTCTCACTTCCACATCTGATTCAATTTTGAAACCCTAGGATTTGGGGGGTTTCCTTTGACGATTTTGATTTTTGTGTTCGAGTTAAGGCTCCACTTTGGGACCCTGAACTCTCAGACTCACTATGACTCTGCAAATTGAACCTGTATCTTTTTGCTTATGATTCTTAACTTCTTAAACTCTCTTCTAAATAATTTGACAGCCTCTTCTTGATTCACATATTTGTGTGCTTTATATATGAGAACTCTTCTTTCAAAAGGTTTTGCCAACTACTAATTGATTCCGAATTCCTTTAATGGTGTTTACTTGATTGTTACTGATTTTCCCTAATTGAACCTTTCTTTACCTTTTTCTGACTTGGTTCATTCGAACAAAGCTTGCAGCTTTGATTTTACTAGCTGTTTGATTGATTCCCTTTCCTTATTTTTCACAAACCATGTACCATTGGACTTTTGCCTTAAATAAACCCTGTGTATTTACCCTTATTATGTTACTTTGGAAAAGGTTTTAATCAAATTCTTTCCTTAATTGTCTTATGCCCGTTCGAAATCAGAATCCCTTAACCAAAGGGAGACTTTATGTGATTGATTGCAAACTATTTCCTTACCTTTTCTTACTTGTTTTCTGCACTATAAAAGGGGACTACCCTTCTACACTTGAACACACTTTGAATTGCATACTCTTACACACACACTCTCAATTACAATACTATTTCAATTCTCTACTCTCTTCTGAGATCTTTTGTACTGCTTGCTTGCAATTTGGCTTACAAGACTTCTGCTTTCACTTATTTGTTTCCCTGAAACTGGTATGTTCTAATTTTGATTCCAGCATCATCCCTATGTGTTTACTTTACAGTTGCTACACTCTTGGCTACTTTCCTGTTCATGTTCTGTATTGAATATGCTACTCTCTCTTTGCATCTGCTGTTTGTTGTGAATTCCCGTACCCCTACTCTCTTCTATGTGTTTGAGTTAAGGTTTATGGCCTGGCAGTATCCAAATTGCTGCTAAGGTCTAAACCTGATCCTCAACGGATCTTAACTCCCAAAATGTGGCCTAGTAGATTGGTTAGGGTGTTCCAACACTCCTTATTGTTGGGTATGACCACCAGTTTGCGCTGGACTTCCCCTAATTCCCCTATATTGCACTTGAACTTACTCCTAGCCTCTAAGTTCTACCCCCTCCTATGAGCCTTTCCTTGGGACTTTGAGTTTCCTCTGAGCTTGGACATTTGAGGGCTGGCCCTTCCACACTACACTATAATCTGATTCTGCAATGATATTTGGAGGTGTAAGCATTGCCTGGAGTTCTTGAAGCTCCTTGGAACTTTGACACATCCCAAATAAGAGAAAGGATTTGGAAATCTGATCTTTGGAAGTTGGTTTATTTCATATTTCAGACCTGGTGTCTGAATTAGGCTCTCATTGGTTGGAACCTTTAATTTCTGATATATTTCTTATCTTTTTCTTATTCATTCTGGTCTGTAATAATCTTGTAATAAAATGTTGGGGTGTTAGTGAAAAAAGGAGGGTCAGTCCTGCATACAAAGGGGTGGATACCATATTCATAGGGAATTACTATACTTCTGAAATTCTGCATCTCATGTAGATACCATGTTCATAGGGAATTACTATACTTCTGCAATTCTGCATCTCATGTAGATACCATGTTCATAGGGTATTCCTATACTTCTGAAATTCTGCATTTCATATAGATACCATGTTCATAGGTTTTTCTGCACTTCATATAGATACCATGTCTATAAGTCATTTTTGAAATTCTGCATATCATATAGGTAATATGCCTATAGGACTTCCTGCATTTTGTATATGCATCTGTCATTAGGCAAACCTGTTTATAAGATTTAAATAACTAACTGCATATGGATGACCTGCCTATAGGATTTCTGCATGACAATAACAATGCTTAAAATCAGTAATGCCTAGAAAGCATGCCTATAGGAGCTGTCAACTAAACCTGAATCGTCAACTCGCTTATAAGCCTAAAATCAGTAGCAATAATGTTTAACGCCTGCAGATTTTATGTCCCTGTAATTGACAATTCTTTTTTCTGCAATCAGTTTACTTCTTTATTTCTGACACTAATAGATATCATGCCTATAGGTTCCGTTTAACACCTAGGCAAGCTTTAGGGTAAAAACTATAATTGCATCAGTCTTTGATAATTATAACCAGCAGACATGCCTAATTCGGACTTCTTATCTGAAAATATGTGATAAATCAGCTTGCCTTAAAGTTTAAGTTTAATTCAGACCTAATCAATACGTGTAAGACATGCTAAAATATATGATTTTCTCTGATTTAAGGAGGTTTATTTGAGCCTTATCTGCTTACTTGCTTTCCCAATACTTGTTGTATATGTTTTGAATGTCGCCTTAGAATTTTATCCTTTTTAAAAAAACTGCAAAAGCCCCAGCTCCCTCCCCTTTAGGATTAGTAGTCCCATATGCCTCCGGGACTGATAGGATTGGGACGGTAATAGCATGCAATAAGTAACGATACTATTCCGCGCTTTAATACCTTAACGGGGTTGGAAGGGTAGATATGGAGATGATGACCGATGCGCTAATATCACATGCGACTCCTCTTTTTTGAGGAGTGATTGCTGGGTATTGTATTGAAGTGATCCATATTAATCGTAAACCTAGGACCCCCTCCCCTTATTTGCTTTCATCTCTTCTCGTGAAACCATTCAAATCTTTTTTTCATAAATTTCTGTCCTCTCTACTTACCTTCAAAAGTTTTCAACCTAATTGCAATGTTGTATGCAAGTCCTTATTTGAGCCTTGATTGTTTACTCGTAAAGTTACAATTGTAACATGGTCGGGACCACACCAGTGGATCTTGAGGGGTGCCTAACACCTTCCCCTCGAGATAATTTCTAGCCCTTACCCGAACTCTGGTTTTTTCCAACTCAAACCTTTCTTAAAGTGTCCTAATGCACTATAATCATTAGGTGACGACTCTTCAAAATTCCAAAACCCAATTCTCGAAAGGGAATAGAGTTGTTTTCCCAATGTTGTATACCCAATTTTGACCCATAGAAAAAGGGGGCATCGATAGAAGCGGCCCTTGATACTAAACCAAATCAAGCCCGGGATCTTATTGCTCACACTCTAGTCTTTTATTGATATTTTCTACCCCTCGCTCTATGAGGATGCGACTCGATTGGTCCAATAACGTCCATTCCCCAAGCGATGAACGGCCACTGTGAGCTTGTTGTGTTAAGGTCACTTGGAGGTACCTTTATCATGTCTAAATGAATCTGACAACGATGACATTTTCGGACATACTAGATGCAGTCTATTTCCATAGTCATCCAAAAGTAACCAGCCCGGAGTATCTTCTTCGCTAAGACAAAATCGTTTATATGTGGACCGCAGGTCCCAGCATGAATCTCCTCTAGTAGCTTGGATGTTTCCTTTGTGTCGACACATGTTAATAGTCCCAAATCAGGAGTCCTCCTATACAGGATTCCTCCGCTGTGAAAGAAGTTGTTGGACAATCTCCAAAGTGTGCGTTTCTGAATAAGATTAGCAAGCTCCAGATACTCTCCTTTTGCCAAATATTCCTTGATATCATGAAACCAAGGCTTTCCGTCTACTTCCTCTTAAACATGGGCACAGTAAGCTGGTTGATGATGGATTTTCACCGGAATGGGATCAATGAAATTCTTTTCTGGATGTTGTATCATACATGATAGGGTAGACAATACATCGGCGAACTCATTCTGGACTCTGGGGATATGCTGGAATTCCATCTTTGTGAACCTCTTTCTGAATTCTTGTACATGATGCAGATATGGGAGTATCATGGAGTTCTTGGTTGTCCATTCTCCTCGTACCTGATGTATAAGTAAGTCTGAATCTCCAATCACTAGTAGCTCCTGGACGTTCATGCCAATGGCCATTTTGAGCCCTAAGATGCAGGCCTCGTACTCAGCCATATTGTTGGTGCAGGGGAACCTGAGTTTGGTAGACACCGAATAATGCTGACCGGTTTCTGATATTAGGACTACTCTTATGACAACTCCTTTGAAGTTTGCTGCTCCATCGAAGAACATTCTCCAAGCGTCATAGGATTCCGCAATGTCTTCTCCTATGAATGATACCTCTTTATCAGGAAGATACGTTTTCAGGGGTTCGTATCCTCCATCCACGGGGTTTTCAGTGAGGTGGTCTGCCAGCGCCTGTCCCTTGACTGCTTTCTGAGTTACGTAAACAATGTCGAACTCACTTAACAGGATTTGCCACTTGGCTAGCTTGCCGGTGGGCATGAGT
This sequence comes from Nicotiana sylvestris, assembly GCF_000393655.2. Classification (NCBI taxonomy): domain Eukaryota; kingdom Viridiplantae; phylum Streptophyta; class Magnoliopsida; order Solanales; family Solanaceae; genus Nicotiana; species Nicotiana sylvestris. The sequence continues at coordinate 157,139,691 of NC_091059.1, forward strand.
TTCTGAAAGATGTACTTCAAGGGATCCATTCTCGATATGAGATATGTAGTATAGGCGTAGAAGTAATGTCTTAGCTTTTGAGCTACCCAAGTCAAAACACAATAGGTGCGTTCCAATAGAGAATATCGGGCCTCGTACAGGGTGTACTTCTTACTAAGATAATAAATGGCTTGCTCCTTCCTCCCTGTTTCATCGTGCTGCCCTAGAACGCAACCGAAAACTCCATCTAACACTGCAAGGTAGAGTAATAAGGGTATACCTGGCTCGGGCGGGACTAAGACTGGTGGTGTTGACAGGTACTCCTTGATTTTGTCGAAGGCCTTTTGGCAGTCATGGGTCCATTTGGTAGCGGCGTCCTTCTTCAACATCTTAAAGATTGGCTCACAGATAACTATAGACTGTGCTATGAATCGGCTGATATAGTTAAGCCTCCCCAAGAAACTCATCACATCCTTCTTGTTCTTTGGCGGTGGTAGTTCTTGAATGGCTTTGACTTTTGATGGATCCAGTTCTATTCCTCGTCGGCTTACAATAAACCCAAGCAATTTTTCAGTAAGAACCCCAAATGCGCACTTGGCGGGGTTTAGTTTCAGGTTGTACCTCCGTAGTCTATTGAAGAATTTTCTCAGATCTTCCATGTGGTTAGCGGCCTTCTTGGATTTGATAATAACATCATCCACATATAACTCTATCTCCTTGTGTATCATATCATGGAAAATGGTATTCATGGCCCTCATGTAGGTGGCCTCTGCATTCTTCAAGCCAAATGGCATCATCTTGTAACAGTACACTCCCTACGGCGTAATCAAAGTTGTTTTCTCATCATCTTCATCATCCATCAAGATCTGATGATAACCAACGAAGCAATCTACGAATGAATGTAACTCATGCTTGCCGCAATTGTCAATTAGGATGTGTATATTTGGCAAAGGGAAGTCATCTTTCGGACTAGTCCGGTTGAGATCCCGGTAGTCAACACAGACTCTGACCTTCCCATCTTTATTTGGTAGCGACACAATGTTGGCTAACCATGTCGGGTATTCTACTACCCTAAGAACCTTAGCTTTGATCTGCTTGTTGACTTCTTCCTTGATTTTTAAACTCATATCAGGCTTGAACTTTCTGAGTTTTTGCTTTACCGGTGGGCACATTGGATCAGTTGGCAGTTTGTGAGCCACAATAGACGTACTCAGACCATTCATGTCATCATACGACCAGAAGAATATGTCCTCATACTCCTTTAGAAATTTTGTGTATTCTTTCTTCTCTGATGGTGATAGGTGAATGCTGATTCACGTTTCCTTGACGTTTTCTACATCTTCCAGGTTGATAATTTGGGTCTCGTCCAGGTTGGACTTAGGTCTGTTCTCAAAGTTCTCAACTTCTTTGACAATCTCGTCAGGTATGTCATCTTCCTCTGAATCAATGTCTGTTTGTTGTGTTGTCTCATTGCATGTCATAGTAATCGGTTCATAAAGATAAGTAATAGTAATGTTGTATTGGTAAAGTGAGGAGAGAAAATGATAGCAATAAATATTAATTCATAAGAAAATCAAAATGCTTTTGATAAGTTGAATGACTGTTTTGAACATTAAAGATCTTATCGCGGGAATTGAAAATGCAAAAAGAAAATCATTTAGTAAAAACAATGAATAGTGCTTGTTTTAGCCTTGCTACCCCGAGGCATGTCGGGATTTGGTTTTCTTGATGGTCCAATACTTGAGATGTGCCCCTATGCTAACAGCCTGTATGGAAGGGCCTTCCTCCCCCTCCTCCTCGAGAATAACACAACAGTCCTTATCATTGTCCTCTAAAACAAGTTCTTTATTGCTACAAGTGCTTCTTCTTCATCTGACCCATAAATAATGTCAGCCTGTTGGAAGGTCTGATCCAGATGTGGTGTTGGCTTCTCTAGTGGATAGTAAGAACCGCGCCATGGTGGCGACCAATTATTGAATTCTTCCCAGGTGTATTCGTATCCCAAATCGAAGGTAGTGCCATGTTTCTTGAGTTTTATGGGTTTAGAGATTCCTTGGAGGTTCTTGCCGAGCCCTTTGCCAGGTTCGTACCCACTCCAACTTAGTATACTCTCGATTTTGCTATCCCACCATTTGTCTTTGTCGATAGCATTGGACCACTCAATATGGTGGTAAGTTTCTCCACCCAGATTCCTTCTTCCCTCAATCGCTGGAATGGTCTGGCGACTGTATATAGGGTTGCCACCATCACCATGAATGATCACTTCCCGGTGATTTCATTCAAACTTTACTGCCTGATGCAGCATTGATGCTACGACCCCAGCAGCATGAATCCGTCGTCGTCCCAACAACAAGTTGTAAGACTCTAGTACATCTATTACCTGGAAATCGACCTCAAACCAGGTTGGTCCCATCTGTAAGTATAGAATAATCTCACCAATGGTGGACCTCTGAGAACCATCAAAGGCTTTCACATTGATTGCTCCATCCTTTATCTCATGTAGCCCTTTACCCAACTTCTTGAGGGTTACCAGTGGACAAATGTTAAGACTAGAACCTTCATCGATCAGGATTCTGGTGATGAAATAATCTTCGTATTGCACAGTGATGTGCAGTGCCTTGTTGTGCCCCAGTTCTTCAGGTGGCAGCTCGTCCTCATGAAAGGTGATCTTATGGCTTTCCAGAACTTGTCCTACCATATTAGCGACTTCCCCTCTAGTGATATTACTTGGTACGTATGCTTCACTCAGCACCTTTAACAAAGCATTCTTATGCGTATCAGAATTTTGCAGCAAAGAGAGAATGGATATTTATGCTGACGTCTTGTTTAACTAGTCGATGACCGAATACTCCTTGGCTTGTATTTTCCTCCAAAGGTCGTCCGGACCTGTCTTAATGAAGGGTGGCCAATTGGAGGCATGCTTGCTTGATTCAGCTAGATGTTCAGGGGTATAAACTCTACCAGTTCTTGTCATACCCTGTGCTGCGACAGTTTCTTCAATCCTGACCTTGCCTTTCCTTCTCGCCTCGGCTGTATAGTCTCAGGGTACAGTATTTGTATGTAATGGTATCATGGTAAACATTTCCACAGGGATTGGTATGGCTATCCTCACTTCGAGTGGACCATATGCCTTGGGCGGCGAGACTGCAACCTCAAATGGTGCGGGTGCATTTGCTAGAGACATGAACTCAACCTCAACTCAAAAGGTACAGACATATTCACCTCAGTGTCCTCAGATGGTTGGATCTGGACTATGATTGGATTGAGAGTAATTGTTGGTTTCTTCGGGTCATCACCTTCTGTGATCAACACGATTGATCCCTCGGGATACCAGTCATCTTCTATTTCAATAATGTGGATACCACCACCCTTATGGTCTGACAGGGGGTTTTTGCGGACGTTTGGAGCGGGTTCCTTTGCCACAATGATCTTGTTATCAATCAAGGATTGTATCTTGTCTTTCAAGGAGCGGCATTCATCGATGGTGTGCCCTTTCATGCCGGAGTGGTAGGCATAGGACTTGCTTGGGTTAACCAACTGCAAGGATTCTCGGGGGTTACAACAGGGATGCAGGTGACATAATGGGATGGTTGAGCATTTAATTTTGGTAGACATGAGCGGGTTGGGAGTATCTGAGTGAGGTAGGTTGATATGTAGGAGGTGGAGATGACTGATAAGTGGGTAGCGGAGCTTGGTATGAAGGTGATGGTACTTGGTAATTTGGGGTTGGCTGGTATGTGAGTGGAGGGATTGGATAAATTTGGTATTTGAGGGGAGACTTGGTCCTTTGTATAACCATCACGACCCCTACGTCCCTTTTCTTGGACACACTACCAGACTGTAAAGCCTTATTTGTAGCTTGTAAGGCCTCGAAGTTTGTAACCATACCGCTTTTGATAGCTTCATCAATTCTCTCACCTAATTTGATAATGTCGTAGAACTTGTGGTTCTCAATCATCATCATCCACTCATAGTACTGTGGGTCCTGAGCCCAGACAAAGAACTTGTTCATTTGCTCTTCTTCTAAGGCGGGTCTGACCTTAGCAGCTTTGGACCTCCAGCGAGTAGCATACTTGTGAAACATCTCCGTGGGATTCTTCTTCAAATTCTAAATATAGAACACGTCTGGTGCATTCTCTGTATTAAACCTGAATCTATCCATAAAATCAGATGTCATGCCTACCCAACTTGACCACTTCTTGGGATCTTGGCTGATGTACCATGATAATGCATCTCCTTTAAGACTCCTCATGAACAGCTTCATGCGGATCCTTTCATCCTTCCCCACTCCAACCAGCTTGTCGCAATATGTCCTCAGATGGACCCTTGGATCACCGTACCATCAAACATCTCAAACTTAGGAGGTTTGTACCCCTCGGGCAGTTCGACATCAGACTGTATGCAAAAGTCCTCATAGTTTAGCACCTCAATTCCTTTGCTTCCCTCGATGCCCTAAATTCGGTTGGTCAATTTCTTAAGTTCCTCGGCCAAGTTCCTGATAAGTATATCCTTTTTATCAGATTCAGGTGTGCCTGAGATAGGTTGGGTGGAGTGTGGCATGGTCTCCACATATATAGGAGTGTTATGGTGGCCTGGTGTATGGGTGTGGAAATGGTCGCTTTTGGAGTTCTGAGGTTCTAAGATGAGTACGAGAGTGTTGTTTGGGGTATGGCAGGTGTTACATTGGTTCTTTGGTGGAGCAATGTGATGGTGAGAAGCAGGATAATTCTGTTGTTTTAGGATATTTTGAGGAGGTGTAGGGTTTTGAGTGGTGGGGAAGTTGACATCTGAGGTGTTGAGGGAAAATGACAGGTTTGCCAAATTTTGAACTTGATCGAGCTCTTCTTGGAATTTCAACAGTTTTTGTTCAAGTTGTGACACATTCTTGTTTGGAACCCGAATACCCTGGCTATCAGTGGCCTCTACCCATTCAGCCATGTTCTCCTTCCTCATGTTGCTCAAATCCTCCATCTTGCCTTTGTTCTTGCCTTTCATGGGACTAAGAGGAGGAGTGGGTGGAGGGCCTTGGATCTTGTGAAATAAGATGATGATGCCAGAGTGCACGAACTAACCTTTGGGAAGGGTAATAATAAAACAAAAGGTAATCAAGTTAGTGAGGATTTTAAAAAGTATTGCAATATTTAAACACCTAGTGCGGGAATGTAAAGCGTGTCCTAGTTTTGGAACCTCTTTGTGCTTGAGGTAGGCCTAGAGACAAATAGAATTGGAGAACTCTTATGCTAAATGCCTCATTTCATAATATAAAAATAGACGAATCCCAAAACGATACTAAGATAATAATAATGCTACTGACATTTGGCCTTATTACATTTGGGAAAGAGAGTAAACCTAATCTATTTGGCCTCAGAAGGACCTTCCTCAGGTTGAATGCTCTCGTTGATTAAATCCTCCAATTCGCGTAGGTTTACCAGTAAAAATGCCTTTTCTAGGTGTTCTCCTTCGTTTCCCTTAGTGTTCTGGCAGTCGGTGACTCTCCTCCTCACTTTTCCTTCCAATTTCAGCATATTGTATTCCAGATATTCCAACTTTTTTCTAGCTTTGGTGGCCCTCTCTTTCCATTCATTGATTTGGTCATTCGATGGAAGACTCCTCCACCAATCTAGCAAGAGTGGGGGCGTGCTAACCATACCGAAACTGGGGACCTCGTGCCTCATTTTCTGCAAAACAAAAGGGTTAGACCCTCTCCCCACTGGACTCGACTATTTATATATTTATGATCAGCACATCGACATTTAGTTCTCTAAATAAATGCACAGAACGTGAAGATGTTCGTTTGGGTTTAGGGAAACCCAGTGGACTTTTGGACAAGGTTATCTTAAAGGATCATTATGTGGACAACATAACTGACCCGACTAGGTTTGACCATGATGCATGCAGAATTCAAACAGAGTAAGGTTTCTATGGGGTTTTAGACTGGTACCCTTGAGCGGACAACTCAAGGGGGAAGGCACGGAACCGTCTACTGCACCGCTGATCGATTGGTTTTACCACAAATATGTCTTTCCGAATTTAGGGGATTATGATATAGGAAGAGCACAACCACTCACCAAGCATTGCTATAGTATTTGTTTGGCACGAGTTGAGTATGATGTTGAGCATAATTATGCGATAATTAAAAGTATGTTGACATGTATTTGCACGTTAAGAAAGCGATAAATACAGCAGTTTCATAAATTTAATGTAGTAATAAAAGAAGGAAACAAGAAAAGATATGTCAGTTTTGCTTTTGAAGAAGAAATTAAATGCTTAAAGAAATTAAACAAGTAATTGCACATAGGGAGGTACAAATTCACAAGAAGAATCTGAAATGGTAAAAGCCTAAAAGTACCCAGCAAAGTCGCTATGCTGTCGCGCCCCCTTTTTTCCCTTTCGCGGAATCGAGTTTATGACATTTTTTGCTATGGGCCAACTCTTTCCTTTTGGGAAAGGGATTTTGTAATTTTGAAGAGTCGCCACCTAATGATTTTTAAGGTGTGTTAGGACACCTACAGGGTTCATTTGTAACTACGTTTGGTAACCAGAGATAGGGTAAAAGCTTGAAATTATCCTAAGGGGAAGGTGTTAGGCACCCATCAGGATCTACTAGCGTGGTTCCTGGCCCGATAGTTTTTTGTGAATTTGTGAAATTAGCAAGTAGACAAGTAGTGCTCGAATTGTAGGGGACTTAGGTTCACATACACAAGTGTTTGAAAACAATTAGTGAAAAGCAAGATTTTTAAAAATATTACAATCTAAGCCTAAAAGGGCGATGGGATCCTAGGTTTTATAATAATATGGATCACATCAATGCAATACCTGGTATGACACTCCTCAAAAGAGGGGCTACACGTGGTATTAGCGCATCGGTCATCATATCCATATCTACCCTTTCCCGCCCAAGAAGGTAATTAAAGTGAGGGTTGGTCTCGACCCCGATTGTATGCCGTTACACGTCCCTTCCTATTAGTTCCGGAGGAATTTAGGACTCCTACCCTATCAGAAGGAGGTTCTAGGCAGACCCTCAGGTTTAAAGGAAAAATACTAAGGCGACATACAAAACAGGTAGGACTACATTCAAAGGGTGAAAACATAGAAACAAGTAGAAGGATTAGATATACCTCTACAAATAATGCACATAGACAACATGACTCATACACAATTAAGGTCCATATTTGAATTCTAAAGCATGGTATTTAAGTGATATCAACAGAACCAGATTTATTACATGACTTAAAAAAGAAGTCTGAATCAGGTTTGCCTATTGATTTTAACAATTGATAATGAAACAAAGACGGCTCTACTTTTATTTAAGTTATTACCGAAGGCTTTCCTAGGCATAAAGCAATATGCAATAGTTATTCAGAATTAAAAGACGGTTTGGAAATTGTTTTACCCTAAGAGCATGTTGTTCTAGTAGATACGAAATGCAGAGATTATCACCAGTTATTTTAAGCAGGATAATCAAGTGTGAAGTTGTTTTTACCTCTTTTTATAATCAACAATTCACACTAAGTGTGAACGCAAGTACAAATGAGATCCTAAAACATGGTATCTAAGACGCGTGTATAAAAATCATGATGCAGAATTCCTAGAGCAGGGTTTCTAAATGCACATGGCAGGATTGCAGAATTTCCTAAGAGCAGGATTTCTAAATGAACATGGCAGCGTAGAACATAATAGTAAAGTGCTAATTATTAGCAGATTTTAACACATGATTTTGTAAAGGTACACATGCTGAAACAATAAACATGAGTCCTAAAGGCATGATTTCTAACGCATGCATGAGCCCTAAGCATGGTGTCTATTGCGCAATTAGGAACATAAACCTAGTAACGTATTTTCTACTCTTAACAACTATAACATACATATTTACCCCAAACCTTTTCACCAGCCAACCTCAATACTTATTTACAACAAGTTATTACAGAAACCAAATTGATTCAGTAGTCACACAAGGGGTCAAGGGATTTGGGGATACACATACATTTGACTGTAAACACATAACCCTTGCGAGGGTCTTAGGATTGGTTTTGGACATGCTCAGCAATAGTTGATACTGGCATAATCACAATCTAGTCAGGAAGAACACAAACACATGGAAGAGATAGGGTTTGGGATTCACAAGATGGTAAGTACACAATAAGTGATTGACAAGGCATACTTTGAAACACACATAGGGGAATGCATTAATCTAAAGGGAAAGGGAGACATATCATCATGCTAGTAATGTAACTAAACTACAGGTTTCACAACAGAACCACAGGTAGAAATAGACCAGAAATGAGAGAAAAACGGAAACAATAAGAGAAGCATATTGTTGTTGAAGATTTAAAATTAAATTAGGACATACTAGTTAAGGAAGAAAAGTGCAGAAAAGTAAAGCAGGCAGAATTCCATAGTCTAGCCTTGGCTTTCAGCCGGCTAGACAAGTAGCAACGCAAGTAGTAGAGAAACAAGAGAAAGTTTGAGTGTGTATGTGTGTGTTCTGAACCAGTTGTTCGTGTAATGTTAATGAAAGACTTAGGGTATTTATAGCTTTGAAAATAAGTGGAAAATAAGGTAACAAGTAAAGGTTTAGCACAGTTATGGAAGTAATCACAATTAGATCCCAATTAATACAAGTACTTCCATTTAATCAAGGAATTACAGCTCAAACGGATACTCACAGGGATAATTAAGGAAAGAAAATCAGTTTGAGAAAGATTGATTTTTACCATATAAGGGGTAGTAAAAGTATAGAGTATATAATTGAGTCTAAGTACAGAATACACTTAATTTGAGGAAAGGGTTCAAGAAGAATGTAGCGCCACAGTAAATAAGGGAATGAAATCAATCAACTTAAACGAACGAGTAAAATTTTAAGGGTCTATAGGAGAACCTTGCAATCAAATCGTAACTTAAGGAAATCAGGATCAATCAAAAGAGAGTCATGATTCTGCACTTCGACATATAAATAGAGAAGAATGAACAGGCGTATCAGACATGCAAAGTCAATCATATTGACAAAAGAAGCAAACTAGATGAACACATACATACAACACTGACATGAGTAGGCTAAGGGCTGAGTAGAAAAGAGAACCTACTCGAAGCATGGTAATAAACAAAGTCAAGTAGTCATGGCTAGCACATAGAACCAGAGTGAAAAACCAACCTAACAGATAAAGAAGATCATGCCAAAATATAGAAACAAGTAAGGAGAGTCTTTAAAACTCACAGTAACAAACGAAGATATCTTTAAGAAATTAGGGTTTTAACAGAGTTGAGTCAAAAAGCGGTGAGAAATCAGAATCAGTTAAGATAAACAAAGAAAAGGATCTAACCATAGAGAACTCAATCGAAACAGGTATACATACAAATCAAGTAAGCAAAGGCAGTTCCAGAACCTCGGATAGAACCAAAACAAATAGGGTTTTCATCATGATGAATCAGGTAGAAGGAGACATAAATAAACCTTTTAAACATAGTGAAATCATAAGACGATACTAAAAATCAGGGGAGAAGTCTTTTAAAAGAGGTTAAGAAACTCTAATCTTGAAGACAGAGGTCACTTTGAAAAACAAATCGGGAAAACCTTTGAGAAAAAACACCGAGAGGTTCATAATATACACAGATCTAAGACAGATCTGAAAGAAAATCGGAAAATCTTTAAAGTTAGGGTTTCAGAGAAACCAGAAAAAGCGAGAAAACTTTGAAAAGTTACTGATTTAGCCGGAAAAGTCATAGATCTTATTCGAACGGCCATGGATGGCCGAAAAATGGCATGGAAAACCATGGGAGGCGAGTGAACCATCTCTAGTTCACTTGAAGGCCTCAAAACGACGACACATGCTCAAGAGGGAGCCATAAGGCTGGTAGGTGGTGAAACCACCATGGATTCAGGTAAGGAGATGGCCGGAGAAGGTGGATGAAGTTCATCAGAGAGGAGGGGAGGGGAGAACGTTCTAGAGAGAACCAGAGATAGAAAGAGAGTTGATAGTTGGTTGAGTGAAGGAATGAGAGGGTTTTGGAGGGGGGGGGGTGGTCGTTTGGGTTTAATTTAGGAAATGGGAATGAGGACCGTTGATCTGAATGATCAACGATCTAGATTGAATGGGGTAGGTGGGTCGGGTTATAAAATTATGTTTGGGCTTCAGTCCGGTGGGTTGTAATTGGGTTGGGAATTGGGGTCTTGATTTGGCTATAATTAAAACCCAAATTGGCTATATTTTAAATAGCCATTTTATCCCTATTTAATTTATAAAAAATAGTAAATAATTTCTGAAAAGTAATTTAAAAGGCTAAAATGATTTATAATACAAAATTAACAATTTAAAAATACAGGATCTAATTTTACGCATATAAAAGATAATTAAACCTTAAAATGGCTAATATTGCAATTATGTGCAATTTAGCTTTAAAAAATACTAAATGTAATTGTAAAAATTACTTTAGCCATATTTCTTGGCATAAATATAGAAATCCAATCGAAGAATTATCAAAATAATAATTTTTAAAATAATTATTGAGGATTTTATGGGTAAAAAGAAGAAAATAAATCAATTAAAACCCTTTAAAATTATGAAAAATGATAAAACACTTAGACATGCTTATATATGCATATGTATGCTATTTTGAATGTAATTTGCATATTGAAAATATATAGGGAAAAAATTGGGTATCAACACCGTCTATATTTGTTTACCAATTTCTAGCATGTCCTAAGTGATCTTAGCAGTAAGCAAGACACAAGCATTTTCAAATATAGCATGATACAGATCCTAAACTACCCGGACAATTAGCATAATAGTTTCTATATACGGACTCTCGTCACCACGTAGGTACGAAGCCCCCACATATAGTCACATACACTTATTTAGTTCACCTAAGGGGTTAATTCCCTCTTACAAGGTTAGAAAGGAGACTTACCTCATCCCAAAGCTTACTTCAAATTTCAAGAACGCGCTCAAACCCTCAATTCGGAGCCGAACAATCCAAAACTAATCAAACGGGATAAGAACTAGTCAATACAAGCTCAAGAGTTCATATTCTAACTATTAAAGTAATTTCCCAACCCTAAATACAAGTTTCCTAACATTCATCCCCGGGCCCACGTGCCCGGATTCTGGAAATTCTTGAGGGAAGTTGTTATCCATAACCTAAGGATCAAGAATATATGAATTTTACTTCATTCCATAACAAATTTTATGGTTAAATCTTGTTTTTATCAAAACCGTAGGTTTTACTCTAAACACACAATTTTCACTAATTTTCATGGTGTAATCTACCCCTAAACTATGTATTATACTCACATTATGTAGAAAAAGCTTACCTCACAATGCTAGGCTGAAATCCCCTCTTTGGAAACTCCCAAATCACCCAAGAAATGAATGAAATGTATCAAAAATGACATACTTCCCGTATTAAATGAAGGCATTGCCTTCAGCGATTTCTACACCTACAGTTAGGGGACCGCATCTGCGGTCTCACTTCTGCGAGGAAAGGTTCGCATCTGCGGAATTTGACCGGGCTATCTGTTGCCGTATCTGCGGCCTGGGGCCGCTTCTGTGGAAGAGGAGCCGCATCTGCAGTTCCTAGGTTCCTCCCCTTGGGCCGCACCTGCGAAGGATTGACTGCTTCTACGGTTTCGCAACTGCGGGTGGTCATTCGCAGGTGCGGTTATGACAGATGCCAGGAGCTTCAGTTCCTTCCAAAATTTTCTAACTCAACTCGAACCTCGTCCAATTGACGCTCGGGGTCACCGAGGCCCCGCCCGAAGATACTGACAAGTTTGAAATGATAAAATGGACTTGCTCGTACCCTCGGAACACCGGAAAAAACATTAAAACTAGGAATCACACCCTAAAACCAATTGATTCAAACTTATGAACTTCAAGTTCTTTAATTTATTTCCAATGTGCCGAGACATACTTATACTACTCGGATTGACACCAAAGTTTGCGTGCAAGTATTAAATGCCATTATGGAACTACCCGATCTCGAAATTCCGTTCGGACCTCGATAACACAAAAACTCGCTCCAAACCAAATTCAAAGAACTTCTAAAATCTTCAAGGACCAACTTTCACTATTATGCGCTAAAACTCTCCCGGTCATCCAAGTCCAAAATCATCATACGAACCTATTGGAACCGTCAAATCCCAATTCCAAGGTCGTTTACTCAAAATGTTGACCGAAATCAAACTTGGCCTTTGAAGCCAACCTTAAGAAACCAAGTGTTTCGATTTCAACCCAAACTCTTCCAAATCCCGAACCAACCATCCCCACAAGTCATAAATCAGTTAAATCAAGTACGAGAAGTCCTATTTCGGGGAACGGGTGATAGAAAGCAAAACAACCAGTCGGGTCATTACAACAAGGTTAATGAGCACGGCGAGTCATCCTTTGATGCGACTCGCAACGCATCGTCAACCAACTCACATGGACTTTCCTAATTAAGGAGAAATGACTACAAAAATACCAAGCCGAAATTTGCAAACTACTACCTGAGTTCGACGAATGCCAACTTGACCAAATACCCCGAGCGTAGAATATCAAAGCAGATGGCCTCGCCAAATTGGCAGCAACTACCAAAAACATAACTAGATAGGGGGACGTGGTCACTCTCCTCCATTCATCAATAGATCAAATCAAGGTACAATCTATAAACCCACTTTTGGACTGGTGCAATCGTATTATTTCATACTTGCAATACAGAGTACTCCCACCCGACAAAAAAGAAGCCAAGAAGCTTCAAATGCAGGCGGCCAGATACAACATTGTCAATAAAGACTTGTAAAAATGAACATTTGGTGGTCCTCTAGAAAAGTGCTTAGGACCAAGTCAAACGCGGTGCGTCCTCAAAGAAGTACATGAGGTCCACTGCAGAGCTCACACCGGCAACCAAGCTCTCATCATATGCCTCATACGAGCATGCTACTACTGGCCCATAATGAAAAAGGAAGAATCCGATTTCGTTAAAAGATGAAAACCATGCCAGAAGTACGCTTCCATGATTCACCAAGATGGAGAACACCTCCACTCAGTCATGTCGCCCTGGCCCCTCATCAAATGGGGAATGGATATCATTGGCTCGCTCCCCGCAGGATGAGGTAATGTGCGATTTCTTTTAGTTTTGACTGACTATTTTTCTAAATGGGTGGAATCAGGTGCATTAGCTCAAATACGCGAACAAGAAGTGATTTCCTTCATATGGCAAAACATCGTATGCCTCTTCAATATTCCCAAGGAAATCAGTTGTGAGAAAGGACCTCAATTCACAGGGAAAAAGGTCATCGAGTTCTTCGAGAAATGGCACATCAAAAGAATACTCTCCACGCCATATCATCCCGCCACTAATGGCCAAGTTGAATACTACAACAAAATAATATTGAATATTATGAAAAAGAAACTCAAAAACAATAAGGGACTGTGGCCAGAAGTGCTACCAGAAGTGTTATGGGCATATCGCACCACATCAAAGACGAGCACAGGGGAAACGCCATACTCACTAGTCTATGGGACTGATGCAATGATACCAGTTGAGGTCAGGGAACCAAGCCTAAGATACTCAAATGAAAGCGGGCCAAGCAACGACGAGAAAAGAAAGCAAGATCTCGATGAAGCCGAAGAATGAAGAGACATGGCTTACATAAGAATGGTGGCCCAGAAACAACAAGTAGAGCGATACTACAACAAAAAATCTAAGGTTAGGCCACTCAAAGTCGGGGACTACGTACTCAAAGCCAAAACACAGGCGATCAAAGATCCATGAAAAGTCAAACTGGGGACCAATTGGGATGGCCCATACAAAATCACGCAGCAAGTAAAGGGTCGTTCCAACTAGAAACAATGGAGGGAAATGTGGTACCGAACAATTGGAATATCGCTCACCTCAAATACTTCAACTTCTAAAAACAAGACGTCCTCCAAGTCGTACTCTTTTTCCCTCGCCCGAGTTTTGTCCAAATTGGGATTTATTGGGAAGGTTTTTTAATGAGTTGACAAAAAGGGCATCTCAAAGTTAAGTATAAGTTCATCGCTCGACCTCTCATAAACCTCTCTAAGTCGGCTAACGAAAGGACTAGATAGACTAGGACTTTTCCAATGCATGTATGAACAGAACAAAAACATGTAGACTTCTCCAATAAATGTACAAACAAAGTGAAATACGCGAAACATGAGTTTCTCATTTCTCTGCCAAGTTATATATTATGCCAATCTCAGAGTCAGATAGACTTTCGACCTCGCTCGAATCGATTCACAATCGACTTTGTTCGAATTAGTTAACATTTGACCTCACTCGAATCGACTTATGTTTGACCTCGTTCGAATCATTTAGAGTCAAACATTCAACCTCGCTCGAACTGACTCACAATCAACTTTGTTCGAATTAATTAACATTCGACCTTGCTTAAATCGACATATATTCGACCTCGTTCGAATCATTCAGAGTCAAACATTCTACCACGCTTGAATCAACTCACAATCGACTTTTTGAATTAATTAACATTCGACCTCGTTCGAATCATTCAGAGTCAGACATTTGACCTCGCTCGAATCGACTTACAATAGATTTTGTTCGAATTAAATAACATTTGACCTCGCTCGAATCGACTTATATTCTACCTCATTCGAATCATTCAGAGTCAAACATTTAAGCTCACTCGAATCGACTTTGTTCAAATTAATTAACATTCAACTTTGCTCGAATCGACTTATATTCGACCTCGTTCGAATCAGAGTTAAACAATCGACTTCACTCATATTGACTTGCATTTGACCTTGTTCGAACCAACTTAAAATCAATGTTCAACCTTCCTCGAGGAAACTTATGTTTCGACTTTGTTCGATTATAAACACAAGTTGACATTCAACCTCGAACCAGCTTGACTTGCAGTCGACCTAAGTGAAATCGCAACCAAGGCAGAAAACATTCAAGGGTAAAAATAAGAAGTTCAAGAAACAGAAAACAAAAGTATTATCATTGCAAAATGTCATCTTACAAGGGCCATACAAGTGTCCGCAAAACAAAACAAAGAAGAAAGAGAACAAAAATACAGAGAAAAGCACACTATTCGACCGCAGCTCCCCCCTCGCCATCACCACCGACGCCCTCGCTATTTGCATAATCGTCATTGTACCAAACATCTGGCTCAATCCTGTCTAAATCCTCTTCATCATTATCCATCCCAGGCATGTCGGGGTCATAGCCGCAAGCGGCACGAGCTGTACGTTGTCGCCCCCCCCCCCTTTTCTTGCGAAATCGTATGTCGACATTTGATGACTCCTTTGAGAGAGTAGGAAAAAGGAATTGGTTAGAGTCTCCACCTAATGGATTAAGGTGCGTTAGGGAACCTAGAGCAGATAACTCATGTTATACCAGTTTGTGTCACCAGAGATTGGGTAAGGGCTCGAAATTACCTTGAGGGGAAGGCGTTAGGCACCCCTCGAGGTACACAATGGTGGGTCCCGGCCGAACTCAATTATGAATTAGTCTAATAAAAAAGCGAGATGATTATTTAATAGGGATGGGGGGGTCCTAAATTTTTTAGCCTAAAGGATCACCTCGTGCAACATAAATAATATTGCATAACTCCCTCGAGTCAGGGTGTTACTCATATTATTCAGCGGGCATAGACTATCATCTCCTGCTACCTTATTACTATCTTTAAGTTTTTACCTAAAGCGCTCTAATTTATTCTAGTTCGATTCATATGCATGCACTATTTGTCCCTTACCTATGTCTCTAGAGGTATTAGGACCTTTATTTGGGATAGTTCTAGACTAAGCCTAGGTTGCTCAAAATGTAAAAGACTAGGCGACAAACAAAACATGTTAGGACTTGTAAATACAAAGCAAATAGGGGCACATGTTAACCTCCTCACAAAAACAGCAAATGCACGCAATTAACCGACAATCTTTATCGATCTTAAAGTCCTATAGGCAGGATATCTATGTGGAAAATAGGCGAGCAGTGTTATATAGAAGCAGTTTCATTGAGGCGAGTATTAGGACCTATTATTTGCCTACTGATTTTAATGAATATCGTATGGGTACTTCAAACAGTAATGCATCACGCTTACAAAATTCAGAATTATTATTAAGTCCTATAGGTATATTGTCTAAGTGATTGACAGTGGCGATTGTATTCACAACCAATTAGTAAAATCCTATAGGCATGATATCTATTACTGAATTGATTTAAATCCTATAGACATAATATCTATTACTGAATTGATTTAAATCCTATAGGCATCATATCTATTATTGAATAGATTTAAATCCTATAGGCATGATATCTATCAAGTAGCACAAAGGCAGAAATTGTACACATTACCAGCAAACAATTGAATCGAACATTGGAGTCCTATAGGCATGATTGCTAACACATATTGATTTGTCCTATAGGCAGGATTTCTAAGCACATTGAATATAAAACTCGTACAAGTTTAAATAAAATTGACATCATCAATGAAAGACCTATAGGCAGGGTTTGTAAACACATTGTAGAACTTAACAGTTTTGACAAATGAGCAGAATTAATAGCATCGATGAATCCCATAGCATGATTTCTACCCAGTTCAACAAAAGAAAATTAGAAATCCCCTTGATTTTACTAAATACCCCATAGTCTGTTTATTACAGAGTTATTACAGACCAAATAATGAATGAATTACATAACAGTAATAAAATACACTATAGGGAGCCTTTATTAGGCCCAAATAAACCTGGAACCAGGCCTTCAAACCAATCAACTTCGAGGGTCAATTCATAGGTACAACATAACCAAATACAAATGTCTCACCCATAACACATGTAGAACCAGGTTTCCAATGTGTCAAAGTTCCCAAGGGCCTCAGGGACCCAAGGCAATGCTCACACCAGAACCACACACTCAGAAATGTTTTAAAAGATATTAGGAACTAGTTCCCAGTGCGTCAGAGTTCATAGGAATCTTACATGGACCCTGAGCAGTGCTCACATGGGGTGGTTGAGGATAGAACCTAAGGGACTAAGAGTGAAAGTTTTTTTAAAGAGAAACAACATATAAAGAGAGACAGATTTAAACCGTTTTGATTTCAGAAGAAAACAAAGTTCAAGACATGGAACTTGTAGACAGAATTGTACATAGAAAACAAGCAAGGTTCATGCTCAAACACACATTTCAAATGAGTTGGAGTCTAGTTAACAGTCTAGTTAAGCTAGGTATTCAATGCTAGCATTTAGGACAACCTTGTTTAATCACAGGAGGAATTAGGCAAAATAGTCAGGTTATCACATGAATTCAGAGGCATACCAGAAATGTTAGCAACAAATTGACAGGGCATATGAATTAAGTAACTAATATGTAAAGTTAGGATAAATTAACTAATTACACGTTGATAGTACCCTAAGAACGCAAAGCTCAGAACAGGTGCAGGATTAGCAAACAGTGTGCATGGATAAGTTAAACATTAAGCTAGTTTTAAAAGGATTCATATAACCAATTAACAGTGTCACTAATGGGGGGTAGATGAAATCATATAATCATATAAAATAGTAGAATCATACTCAGAGTTTAAACAGACTGGTCGAGCAACACATATTATGAAACATGGAGAATAAAGTGCTAAGGGAGAATGTGTTACCAGTTAGGCAGGAAAGCAAAGTAAATATACCACAGTAGTTGAGTCTAGAGTCACTTGGACTTGGCTTTCAGACGGTCAAAAAAAGAAACAAACGAGCACAAAATTAGAGTAAAAAGCTAATTATTTAGTGAGAGTATTGAGGATTTAAGTCTGTCTAACGGGGAAAGGGAGAAGGGTTTAAATAGTATTCAATTAGGCAAACAAATAAGGGAAGAAATCAAACACACACAAATAAAGAAAGAAATTAAACCCAGAATCAATTGCATAGAGTTCAGTAAGTTAACAGAGCATAGTAGCGTGTAATTAAGCGAGTAACACTTAGAGTAAGGAAAATATCATATGGAATCAATTAACAATCAGTCTCAAGGCAAATAAGGTAAAGGAATAAATGAAACATGGTAGATTGAATAGAAATAAGGAAAATATTAGTCCCATATGAGAAAGGAAAGAGTATCTGTAGACATACAAATTTTATTGAAATTAAGTTCATAAAATAATTTGGACTATATTTTAAATTCAAGATATATTAGTTCAAATAAATTTATTGGGCTAATATAAGTGGATTAATTATATAAGTCCAATTTAAATGGATTAAATAAATAAATCTTGATCCATTAGGTTAATGTGATGAGCCCACTTCATTAAGCCCAAGATGTCATCTTCCTAGAGGCCCAGTTTGGTGCCACGTGTCAAATGATGTGGCACGCCAAGTCAAACGGAAGAGCCAATAGGATTGTGCCACGTGTCAAATGGCATGGCTCACCAAGTCAAAGGGAAGAGCCAATAGGATCATGCTACATGTCAAAATGACAAGGCATGCCAAGTCACACTAAAAGGCCAATGAAATCGCACCACGTGTGCAAGTGACATGTTCTGGCCAATCAAATGCGGCCATGTCACACTTCAATTTGATTGGTCGGAAAGCGTTTGTTCTTATCATAATTCCTCCCTTCCACAACTGTAAATAGGGGTCTTCATAACCCAGAAAAGACACCAGAAGTTATAACAAGAAGCAAGAGAGAGCT
Organism: Nicotiana sylvestris; assembly: GCF_000393655.2. Lineage (NCBI taxonomy): Eukaryota > Viridiplantae > Streptophyta > Magnoliopsida > Solanales > Solanaceae > Nicotiana > Nicotiana sylvestris. Next base: position 157,158,300 of record NC_091059.1, read on the forward strand.
CGTGGATCAAACGCTGCAAATTTCTCTACAAGTTTCAAGCTTCAAGCAATCAAATTCAAGCTCAAGAACGAAGAAAAAACAAGTTCAAGATCAAGAACGAAGAACACAAACAAGGTCAAATTCAAGCAATCAAGCTCAAGCTCAAGAACAAGATCATCGTTCATGGCAACAAACATAGATTCAAGATCAAGCTCAAAGGCCCTTGAATTTATTTACTATTGGAAAGAAGAATCAGAGGATTCATAGAGATTGTAAAACTCAAATATTCAAAATAAAATACTACGATTGTTGCCATATTTTTCGATCTTGATTATATTTTCTCGACGCAAATTTATTGTCTACAAATTCTGGCATGCCCGGTGGGACAATCTCTACCTCTCATCTCAACTTTTCAATCACCAAAGTTCAATAACATTGAAATGGCTTCAAAGAAAATCAACTCTAGTTCAACTTCCACTAAGGCTGCTAACTCCAGGTTCTATACTGATGTGGAAATCATCCTCGATGTTACCTTTGGAAGCTTCGAACCAGTTACGAGGAGTAAAACAATCTCTTTAGGACAACAAGCACCCCAAGTGCAGTCCACATCAAACCCTATTTTCGGATCTTCACCCTCAAAAGGAGCAAGATCTTCCATAAACGCACCTGAAGGAGGAAGCGATGTTGCTGAAAAGATCAAGAAAACTCTTGCTCTACTTGACCTCTCCGGATCCAAGCACTCTGTTGTGAAGGAAGATAATGATGCTTCAAAGTGATGGATCCTCCACATTTACACCACATAGTATAAGCCAATCAAGGATCAATCTATGTGAAAACCCATGCTACTCTCCATCGTCCATGACAATCATGCAAGACATGGTGACAAACACTTTATCTGTGGAGGAACAATTGGCAAACTTGACGGAAGAAATCGCTGGCTTGACCAAATGCATGCAAAATCAAGAGGCTAGAATTGAAAAGATAATAGATAGGGTGGGAATCTTGATGGAAGAAGAATCCACCTATGCACCCGGCAAGCTCCCAGAAGTTATAGAGAGTGACTCTCCCCCAAGACAAGTAGCATCCACTAACGCTATCCTTATTTCATCTGAAGGGATGATTCCAATCGATCAACTGAAAGAGTTCATTGAAGGAACAATTAAGAACAAATATGAAGGTTTTTTAAATAGTTTATAAGTGTTAGGATCAAAACCTTCGCCTGTTCACTTTGTAGGGAGTGATGATTTTGGGCCACAAACCCAACAAGTGGCTTTGAGGACAACTTTACTGCCTCAATTCTTTTTACCAGAAGAGTTAACTCCTTTAGCATGTTAGTTTGGATATTAGATTATTCACCTTCATGTTTCTTCCTTTTAGGGACATATTGAAGCGCATGACTAACTTTCTTGCCATAAGATGCAATATTCCCTCTATAAGATTTATTCGCGCTGGGTTGTACCTCTTCAATAACGGCTTTGGCTTCACTAGTAGTCACCTATGCACTCATAGTTGTGGGCTTCACTAGTAGTCACCTATGCTCTCATAGTTGTGGCTTCACTAGTAGTCACATGCAATGAGAGCATTGATGAAGTCTTCGTATTGATCACATGCAGCCATGCGCTTGATTGCATGTCTTCAATAGTGATTCCCAACCTGATCGCGCCTATGGATCTTTGCCCCCTTGGTTGAATCCTTGGATCATCACACGACTTTCTAAGAGTTCGTTCATGGGAATACCAAGTTCCTTCACAGTGCAAATTAGCAAAATGTTCACTAAGGATCCTCCATCAACCAAAATTTGATTTACCCTTTCATCACGCATATAGCCAACCAGGTACAATGGACGGTTATGAGAAGTGTCACCTAGGAAAAGATCGTCATTTGTGAATGTGACTTTTTCCTCACAACCATTAACTTCTTGAGGAGTGGACTTGAGGAGCTTTCCCGAAGATGGTGCCAATGGTAGGTCATCACTCTTTTCTTCCCCTTTGTCAGAATGGCAACAAGAGGCATCAATACCCTCATGTGAAATCTTCATGCGGAACTAACTTGGTAAAAACTCCTCCAAAGTCACTGAATTTTGTGGCTTTTGAGAATGGTGCATCTCCACTTTTGCTTTCTTCAAACGCCTAACTGGATTCTTTTTCGTTGGTCTTTTTACCATTATCTTCCTTGTTGGTTGTTCTATTGATTCTTTTCGTGGGGTCCTTTTGTGGCGCCTACGACGAGTCACCAATATCCAACCTTCATCATCATCAGGTTGGTCATCTTTAACTTTGTTGTTCTCCAGTAATTCCTCATTTTTTATTCCTTTTAAACTGAATAACTCATCTAGACTGAATGACACAAAGGTGATAGAGACTTGGTTCGCACTTGCCTTTTCATCTTCAAGCACGATCTTCTTTTCACGAGCCAAGTCCATAACTTTGTCCTTGAAGACAAAGAACTTCTCCAGAGGGTTGCTCACAAGCCGATGGTATTTGTAGTAATTTGGGTCATTTGTTTTCCCAGCTTCATTTGGTCGCTTTATCTCCGAAAGTTCAATGAGATTTAACTCGAGGAGTTCTTCAAAAATAGCTGGCACATCAGAATCCATAAATGGGTAGTCTTTCTCTTGCATTTCTTTTAGAGTCAACTTTCCACTTGGCTTATCTTGAAAAGAAGTGGATTTCATACTCTGCTTCTTGCTCACCTTCGTTGTGAACTTCACAGGTGATGTGTTGACTTTCATAGCTTCTTTGTTTTCAGATTTGGGTATGAACTTGCTCCGTTTCCTGACTTCTTGCTTGTCGTTCCCTTTGCGAGGCTCATAGATAGGCAACCTCTCGTTTCCATCGGAGGCCATGCTCAACTCCATGTCATGGGCACGAGTCGCAAGTTCTTCAAATGTGCCAGGCATGATACCTTGCAGGATGTAGCGTAATCCCCAATGCATTCCTTGGATGCACATCTCTATGCCCGAAGTTTCACTAAGCCTGTATTTGTAGTTGAGGCTTGCATTCCTCCAACGATTAATAAAGTCGATAACTGGTTCACCCTTTCATTGATGAGTGCTTGTAATTTCTATCATACTCACAGTACGCCTCATGCTATAAAAGCAATTGAGAAATTCTTGCTCTAGTTGATACTAGAGGTCAACAGATATGTGAGTCCCCATGAAATGTTTACTCAAAAACCGGAAATCTCGTAGCGCCAAGTTAGGAATATCGGTTCGGACCTTTTGGATTGATCTGTGCATTAAAAAGTTAATGAATAATATTTTTCAGAAAAGCGCATTTCCGCGGTCCATTATGTGGTCGCATAATAGCTCTGCGGACTGTATAGTCTCCGCAGAGTGAGGCAGTTTGATGGTTAATTTTGAGGTCAACTATGCGGCAAATTATGTGATCACATAATCAATATGCGGGCCGCATAGTCATCGCATAATCTCCTTGGAATTTTTGTGAGAGGCAGTTTTGCGGTGCATTATACGACCGCAGAACAGGTATGTGGACCGCTTTATTTTCGCATACCTGGGCAATTTGTTCAAGTTTTGGGGGCCATTTTTGTGGTCCCTTTTGCGGGCTGCTATTTTTTAACTTTTAAAACCGAACCCTATCCCATTAAAAATACCCCCATAGACCCCTTTTATGCTATTTTACTGCAAATAAAGTGAGAGAGGGAGTTGTAGAGGGAGAAACTAACTCTTACCAAGTCACTACAATCCTTTCTCATATCTTTGAAGACTTTCAAGTAAAATTTGCAGGCCTTGATCCTAAGAGGTAAGAACTTGTGCCCTAATCTATGGTTTCGAAATTTCTATTAAAATAAGTGATTAACAAGTGGTTCATGGGTATAAGGATTGATTATCTTGCATGCATAAGTGATAATGGGGTATGGGGATATTGTGAGTTAAAAAGATAGCAATTGGGGTAAGATGATAAAAATCTCTCACAAAAGGGTCCTAAAATCACAATGCACACTTAGTGCTTGATAATATATTCAAATGAGCTAGAATCGTAATCATGTCTCTAATTCTTGGTTCAATTTGTAATCCTCATGAAATAGATCGAAGTTGCTAGGAAATTCCGGAATTTATTGTAAGGATTTAAGGAAAGCTCTATTGAGGTATGTATGGATAAAAACCCTTCTTATTAGAAATTGAGCTTCCATGGTGTCCGTGCAAATGTTGTAAGTCCGAAATTTGATTGATGTAGTACTTGTTATATCAAATGAATTGGTGTTGTGAGAATATATGTGGTAGGTGCATCTCCACGTGGTTAATGTGCTATTCTTTGTAAAATTGAGGATGTGTGAAGAACATGAACTATGTGCTAAAATGCCTAAATTTCAAGTCAAAGTTACATTGTGATTATTATGCCGAACTAGATGAATTCCTCTTTATGCTTACAACTTGAATTGCTCTGTATGTGCCTATGATCTTAAATGACAAGGTTAATATTGAAAATGGGAATAATGCGAAACGTGAGTTATGGAATGTGGCCTAGTGCCAAGTATTGATGTGGTAATTGTGGCCCCAAGTGACGATGAAGTGATATATGTGAAACAAAAAATTGAAGTGAGATGATTAATGGAAAAAGGGGTAACGTCTTGGTAAGATAGCCTAGCCGATCGGGCCGGGATCGAACGCCATATTACACACATGGTGGTATTGTGTTGATGATTGAAACCGGAAAGTGAGAATGAAATATTGATTAAGGTATATGTCTCAAATGAGGTAGCTTATCCGATCGGGCCATGATCGGACTCCGCACAAGAAGGCGCTGGTATTGTGAATGGTGATGCAACAATATGGAATGCCCCAACCTAAAGTTATGGAAATTATGTGAAAGCTATGTGAACCCTTTTATTTGATAACGTGGTGATTGTTTGAAGCTTTGTTAGTTCTTATGATTTCTTTACTCTTGTATGGTTGTTCTTTCTAACAAGATGGTGTTTAATTATACATACTAGTACTATTCCATGGTACTAACATCCCTTTTGCCGGGTACGCTACATTTTTGAATGAATGTAGGTGGTTCTGTAACGGACAGTGCCGATCGCAGGTAGCAGAGTATTTGTTACACCCCATAATATTACTTCAATATTACATCCATCAGTATTATATTACGACAATGTTATGCTCTGCAGTAATATATTACGATGATGTTACGTCCTGCAGTATTACATTACGGAGATGTTACGCTTCGCAGTAATAAGTTATGATAGTGTTGCACCCTGTATTATTGTATATTGAGTTTTCCGTAAGGTAATTGACATTAGTCCAAGGTAAAGAGTATTTAGAGAAGATAAGGATTATGTTATTTCAAACAAGTGATGAGTAAATTCGTGAAGGTAAGAGGGGAAGCAAGTCAAAGAAAATAATTTTTTGTACAAGTTTGACATATTGGGATAAAATATGGCCCGAGCTAATATACTCGGTATTTATGGACTAGTGTCATACAAGGTACCATGTGACCATGATAGTGGGATGTATAAAGTGTATTAAAAATAAGTAAAATTTTAAGTAATTTGATACAATTCTTAATTATGTGGGTAATTGGTTAATTACCGGGTAGCGGGATATTACCTAATTAATTATTTGATTATTGAATAAATTTTAAATCCCCACCCAAAGGAATTACGTGGCAGCCCATAAAGTCACAAGAATGTGACTCTTAAAAATCACACATAGATGGCTAACCATGTTGTGATCCACGTTAATGGAACATGATCATTCTTATCTAAAACCTTTACTACACTTCCTCCAACAAATAGCACTTCCTTTTAAGTAAAACATGAAATAATATAATATATAGTAGTACTTAGTAGACATGATAACAAAATGAATGAATGCAAAGAGGAATTACGGGAGAAATAAGAAAAGATTCGGGCACTCAAGCTAATTATCTCAAGTACATAATCAACAACACTGCCAACAATCATTCACAAAAGAATCACATGAGATAGAAATTTTCTTATACACTTATACTTAGGCTTGCATACGGAGGAATCTAAAAAACCAAAACGAGTGATATGAAGTCTTTAAAAAGTAACGAATGAAGCTCCAAAGTTCGTAAGAAAATACAACATACGTGAAATTGCGGTTCTGACGGATTGTTAAGGGAATCGACTCAGGTATATTAAGGCTATCCCTTCTTTCTTTTGGCATGATCCATACGATATGAACGAAACATGCAAATGTACAAATTCCATAAGTGACTCTACTCATAGAAGTAATAGAAATATATATGTTCTTTAATTCTCATGTGTCATAATATTTTATCATTTGTTCATGGGTCTCAGAAAAATACGAAAGTTGAAAAGATGTTACTTTATGATATTGCTCAAGAGGCAAAGTGGTCTTATGACCTTCCGAATGATTTTATTGACGTATTTTTTATGCATTGCATTCATGTGCATTGACCCATGACCAGATGGCATTATATACGCGTATATATGTAAATATATGTATATGGAATGGGAAAAGGTTACGGCGTTATATACGCACCACCACCTGATCAGCTGGTATATGATGATAATGTTGCCCAAAGTGGCCAAAATATGATTCAAATGGCGTTATATACGCATATATATGTAAGTATGATTCAAACAGCGTTATATACGCGTATATATGTGTATATATATATATATATATATATATATATATATATATATATATATGGAATATGGGAAAGGTTATGGTGTTATATACACACCACCACCTGATCAGCTGGTATACGATGATGATTTTGCCCACGGTGGCCGATATGATATGATGGGATGCCCTCAGAGGTTGATGATATTATAAAATATGTACCTATGCATGACATGACATTCATATGCATATGCATGACGTTAAAAGTAATTTATGATTTACAAAGTTATTCAGACTTACACGTTGAGTCATGTACTCTATATGTCTTTCATATCTCTCATGTATTTATTTATGTGCCTTACATACTCAGTACATTATTCGTACTGACGTCCCTTTTGCCTGGGGACGCTGCGTTTCATGCCTACAGGTCCCGATAGATAGGTCGAGAGCCCTCCAAGTAGGCTATCAGCTCAGCGAAAGATGTTGGTGTGCTCCATTTGCTTCGGAGTTGCTCCTTTGGTTAGTATGATTTAGACATGTATTGTTTGGTATGGAGAGACTCTGTCCCGACCCTTATGACATTTATGTATTCTTAGAGGCTTGTAGACATATGTCGTGTACATAAAAGATTGTACGGCCTTGTCGGCCTATGTTTTGAGTTTATAAAGGATCATGTTGGCCTATTAGGCCCGTATGCATGTGTATATGATGATGTATGAAGAAAGATACGTTATGTTGGTACTCAGTTGAGTAAGGTACCCGGTACACGTCCCGACCTATCGGTTTGGGTCGTGACAAAAGTGGTATCAGAGCAGTTCTGTCCTAGGGAGTCTACAAGCCGTGTCTAGTAGAGTCTTGTTTATGGGTGTGTCGTGCACCACACTTATAAGCAGGAGGCTACAGGGCATTTAGGATTGTCACTCTTTCTTCTTACTCTAGATCGTGTGGTAGAGCTTACTTATAAGAATCCAAGTTCTGAAATTTTATTTTATTCGTAATAAGACGATGCCTATATCCGAAAAGAAGGTTGGAAAGAGAGATTGTTGAGGAAAAGCCAAGTAAAAGGAATTGGATTTTTTTATGATGCCTACGATAAGTAAATGTGAGGTCTTTAGTAGATCATGGGTGTACTGAAAGGTGTAAGCTTTCCGATAAGAAGCCTTAAGGTAAGAATGTCTATCCATCTTTATGGTGAAAGACAATGAGAGATTAAGAAGATAAATACAAGTTTTAACAAGCAAAAGAAGCAAGATGAAGAAGGGTATGAGGCGCCCAGTTAATAAAGGTTAACAACATTAATAATTGAGGCAGAGGAACATAAGCTTTTTGAGTTATATTCAATAGTAATAGAGGTATATACAATTTGTCGCACCCCTTCCAGATATGTCCTATAGAGGTTAACAAGTGTAGTATAAGAAGATATGATGGATGAATTGATTGCGTCAATAAACATTTCCGTAGGATATTGCAAATGTTCTAATAGATCTCTTTATGACACACCTAGATAGTGCACTCTAAAGTAGTGCAGTCAGATATGAGTACTACAAAGACTAGCACTATAAGCCTTGAAGGGATAAATATTACCTTAGTGTGGCTCACGTTCCTAGTAAAGAGAAAACGTTAAGCAACTTGAAGATCCACTAGACGGAGCAAAGGAAATCTAAAAGCAAAAAAATGTCGTGTTGAAATTTTCACAAGAAAAGGGATATGAAGAAATATTAGCAGAATAATGAGAAGAGAGATAAGGAAGCATTATGAATAAGGTATGATACATTAATGAAAATGGTAGAGTGTTACAGAACCTATTGCCAAATGAAGGAAAAGACAAAAGGTGATGGGCCTTAAGATAAAAAAAGAATATAGGCCATAAGGTCATATCTCCATTTCGAGAAATAAGTTCGCAACTCTAGCGCGATTACCAAGAGGAAAAGTTAGACCCCAGAATAATAGAACCAGTATGGAATGGTGAACAAGATAAACTAAAAATGAATTAGGGACTGAATGATTTGATAATATTTAGCATCATGAGAATTTCAGATCACGTTCCGGCAATAATAGGATGGACAGCAGAAGAAGATTCATGAGAAATTTAGAGAATAGTCATTTAGGAAAACGCTTCCCTAAAGAAAGCAATGTTAGCAAAGTTAAGCTTAAGGGATTGTATGTACCAGTTACATTAAGTGTCACCCTCGCGAGTAAGGGAATTTGTCATCCTTAGTACAAAAGGGTTGCCGCAAGGCGAGTAAGGATCATTGATGTTGAGAAACAAAGCCAAAGATGAAGAGGTAAAACATCTATAGGTAGATCCTCATGGCTTCAGCTCTTAGTACACCCCTAAAGAGGGGAATATGGAGTGATATGACATTAAGTCAGAATTAAGTGGTTCTAGTGACTATGAAATGGTAAAGGAAGAATGCGATAAATGAAAGCGGAATGAGATGGCACTTATCCAAACCCTACAGATATGCTACAATTCAAGAATATTGTGCTAGCACGACATCAACGAGAGGAAGTAGAGGTTCCTTCCCGAGTTGTTATTAATAAATAAGGAGCCAGTGCGAGACGTAAGTTAAGAAAAAGAAAATAACCCAAGAAAGATTATGAGGAATATTGATATGAGAATGGGCCAACGAGTAGTTAGTAATTGGTCAGGAAGATCCTAGTTATGGCTAAACAGGAGGTTACAGACGAGTCATCAGATCGTGTAAGATAAAAATAGCTTCAAAGAATATCATTATAATACTTGAGATATATTCAAACAAGAGTCCGGGTAGTTAAAGGTATTGTATGAGTGTTACAGGGATAAAAGAAAGTGCCAATGGGAAGGCAGTCAAAATATCATTTCAGAAGCAACCATACAAGCACAAGGGCATGGAAGTAAGCAACTACGGATGATTATAGGCAATAAGGACATCAAAAAGGTCCGTAATAAGCTCACAGCTTTACGAGAGTCAAGGGTTCTCCCTAAACGAAAGACTAGCTAAGGAGATAAGAAAGAAGGCTTTAACCTAAGCACAACGATCTAAAAAGGAAATGGTCGTGTAACAACAATCTCGCAACCACATTGTAAGCATTCCAAAGGAAAATGGCACCTACCGTGGCTAACGAATGGAAAGTAAGAATTAAAAGTAATATTCGAGATCATATGAGTTGTATGAAAACTCTATCAAGTGTGGGCACTAAGATAAGCTAAGTATGGACGCAATAAGGGGGCAGAAAGACCAGGAAAAGTAACAACTTATGTTGAAAGAAAGCTAAGAGGGAACGAAAGAATCATTCGATCAATGGTCCAGAGTTAGTACATTATGGATACACTCAAGATTTTGGAACATTATCCAGGCAACATATTTGTTGAAAATCATACAGTCATAAAAGACTCCAGTATAAGTTAAAAGAAAGAATTTATCCTAGAGCATAGACAACGGATTGAATTGTTAGAAGATTATGTCATGAATATTCCATAACGTCCATGAAAGGTTAAGGTAATAACTGATACCAGGAACCACAGATCGAAAAATAGCTTAAGCCGATATATAAGCCGATCAGAAGGAGAAAACTAAAGAGTTACATCACCTAAGTAAATCAGGAGTCTGATTATTGGACCCAGAAAAATAGAAACATTTTGATCGAGAACATTGCACTATCTCCCTTAAAATCAGAGGTACGAGAGATATAGTACAACAACCATAGTCTATAACAGCTCTATGATGAAGCTAGTTAAAAAAAAGTAACAGCCTCCGAAAGGAGTTAGCATAAAGCTCCCACAGAATTGTAGGATTATAATAGAGCTTCAATTTGTGGTGTGAATCATAACTATGTAGAAGGGAGGTTATGAAAGAGGTAGAAGATATGATGCAAGATTTTAAGTAAGTAAGGTAAAGGTGAACAATGTACGAGATACTCAAATGCAGAAAGTTGTGAATAGTCCATACTTTGGATAGAAGGCTATAATGGTATCCAATAACCGAGAATGATAGCGGCATCATCAGCGGCATGTCTCCTAACCTATGGTTTCTGAGTACTAAGTGATCTAGTTAAGAGAGTTGAGCAGAGTTAGAGATGATGTGATGTATCGCTTGATGTTCTAGAATAACATAAGGAAATCTATGGTGCAAGTAAGTTGAAGGAAAATTGCGAGTATTATAAATGGATATTTATATGTCGCAATCTAAAGTATGGTAGAGCGACAAAATTTTAAGAAAACATGAGTAAGGATGAGGAAAGTCAAGTGAAAAGATGATGAGAATGGATAAGTTCTCAGGATTAAGTCCATGAAAACAAGAGAGATAATTGTTTCTCTAAGTTAGTGAAAGTTCAGTATAGCCTGAATGAACTCAAAGGAATCTAAGATTAATAGCATTTAGAAAGAATGAAATGCTGACCTAGTAATAAAATGAGGGTATAATTGTGACAGATAAATGATGACGTTTAGGCCTTCGTTTGAATAATGATTTGAAAAAAGAAAAAAAAATAAAATAGAAGAAGAGAAGTAGAAAATATTTCGTTCGCGGCACGAAATTAGGATACCCCATAAGGTGAATCACATTGAGACACTATGAAATAAGATATGGCCATATTCGCAAGTTCTACAAAGTATCGAGCAAAGGATTTCAGTATACCTATAAAGGCCTAGAGAGGCATCTTATTAAGATACAAAGTAAGGCCTACATATTGACTGAAAGGTAAAAGGAAAAAGGAAAGATGAATCGCATGAGTGCACCTACAAAGCCAGGGTCATACAGGCCGCATGACAAGAGGTAACAAAAGTTGCAAGATTAGGAAGATTTCGACCACAGGTCATGATATGAGCAAAAAGACTAAAGGGAGCAATACCCTAGACTTTAGATTTATTCACAGAGCAATTGCTTGAATGGAAAGAAGAGTATTAATGTTTTTATATAAGCTATAAGTTACGAAAATGATAAGAGCATCAGTCAACATTCGAGGACGAATGTTCCAAAGGGGGGAATGATGTTACACCCCACAATATTACGTCAATATTACATCCCCCAGTATTATATTACGACAATGTTATGCTCTGCAGTAATATATTACGATGATGTTACGTCCTGCAGTATTACATTACGGAGATGTTATGCTTCGCAGTAATAAGTTACGATAGTGTTGCACCCTGTAGTATTGTACATTGAGTTTGTCGTAAGGTAATTGACATTTGTCCAAGGTAAAGATTATTTGGAGAAGATAAGGATTATGTTATTTCAAACAAGTGATGAGTAAATTCGTGAAGGTAAAAGGGGAAACAAGTCAAAGAAAATAAATTTTTGTCCAAGTTTGACATGTTGGGATAAAATACGGCCCGAGCTAATATACTCGGTATTTATGGACTAGTGTCATACAAGGTACCATGTGACCATGATAGTGGGATGTATAAAGTGTATTAAAAATAAGTATAATTTTAAGTAATATGATACAATTCTTAATTATGTGGGTAATTGGTTAATTACCGGGTAGCGTTATATTACCTAATTAATTAATTAATTAATTATTGAATAAAGTTTAAATCCCCACCCAAAGGAATTACGTGGCAGCCCATAAAGTCACAAGAATGTGACTCTTAAATATCACACATAGGTGGCTAACCATGTTGTGATCCACGTTAATGGAACATGATCATTCTTATCTAAACCCTTTACTACACTTCCTCCAACAAATAACACTTCCTTTTAAGTAAAACATGAAATAATATAATATATAGTAGTACTTAGTAGGCATGATAACAAAATGAATGAATGCAAAGAGGAATTACGGGAGAAATAAGAAAAGATTCGGGCACTCAAGCTAATTATCTCAAGTACATAATCAATGACACTGCCAACAATCATTCACCAAAGAATCACATGAGATAGAAATTTTCTTATACACTTATACTTAGGCTTGCATACGGAGGAATCTCAAAAACCAAAACAAGTGATATGAAGTCTTTAAAAAGTAACGAATGAAGCTCCAAAGTTCGTAAGAAAATACAACATGCGTGAAATTGCGGTTCTGGCGGATTGTTAAGGGAATCGACTCAGGTGTGTTAAGGCTATCCCTTCTTTCTTTTGGCATGATCCATACGATATGAACGAAACGTGCAAATGCACAAATTCCATAAGTGACTCTACTCATAGAAGTAATAAAAATATCTATGTTCTTTAATTCTCATGTGTCATAATATTTTATCATTTGTTCATGGGTCTCAGAAAAATACGAAAGTTGAAAAGATGTTACTTTATGATATTGCTCAAGAGGCAAAGTGGTCTTATGACCTTCCGAATGATTTTATTGATGTACTTTTTATGCATTGTATTCATATGCATTGACCCATGACCAGATGGAGTTATATACGTGTATATATGTAAATATATGTATATGGAATGAGAAAAGGTTACGGCGTTATATACGCACCACCACCTGATCAGCTGGTATATGATGATGATGTTGACCACAGTGGCATCTTTGATGGGTGTTCCTTTTTTTCATCTATATTTTTTCTCTTTTTCTATCTCTTTTTTTGTTGTTGTTTTTCCGTAGGCCAAGAAAAGAAAAGTCGCCGAGTGTCAAATTGACAAGTAATTCAATGACTTTTTCTCGTTTTCTGTCTCTTTTTGTGTTGTTGTTTTTCCGTAGGCCAAGAAAAGAAAAGTCGTTGAGTGTCAAATTGACAGGAAATTCAATGACGTCCCATATAAGGATAAATCCGCAACAACTTATAGATGGCTTAATTTGTAACAACTTATAGACGGATAAATCCATAACAACTTATAGACTGACATATCCCCATCAACATATGGACGAACACATCCACATCAATGTATAGATGGACAAACCCGCACAAACATATAGACGGACAAACCCACATCAAAATATAGATGGACACATCCACATCAACATATAGACGGACAAATCCACATCATCATATAGACGGATAAATCCAACTCAATATAAAGATGGACAAATCCACATCATCATATAGACAGACAAATTCATGAAGAGACCAACTTAAGGTGCAAAGGGATTTAAGTGGCCACCTTAAGATTGGAAAATTAAAGTTCATTTTAAGGACAAACCCCTAAAAGGACCAACTTAAGGCGCAAACTTAAACGTCCACCTTAAAATTGGAAAATTAGAAAGCCTCAACTTAAAGACTTGGTGAATTTGTAGACTTCAGCTTGAAGACCGACCAACTTAATGATTCGATGGATTTGAAGATTTGGCGGACATTGATGTGTCAACTTGAAGAGCGATGGACTTTAAACTTCAACTTGAAGAGTTAATAGACTTGGGGACTTCAGCTTAAAGACTTGGAGGGCTTAAACAACTCACCTTGAATTCTAGTGAACTTAAGGACTTCAACTTGAAGACCGATGGACTTGGAGGGCTTGAATACTTCAACTTAAAGACTGGAGGATTTGCAGACTTCAACTTAAGACCAAAAAATTGAAGGTTTGGCGAGCTTGAAGGCATAACGAATCTCCAGGCTTCATTGAAAATACTTGGTATCCTCCTAAAAGACTATAATCATTCCATTAAAGACACCAATTTACCATGGAAGCTTTCCCCCTTTAAATCAAATGAGATCAAAGTTCAATAGGAGGATGGATTTTCAGCATGATTTTACATTCCTCTATACTTCACTCGGACAACAATTGGGGAAATATATATCTTTTGAACTTATGCGACTGAACTCAAAATGAAACTCTAAGCTGCCTACGTACCTCGGTGAAGAGGATCAAGTCATACCGTAGTTCAGATTGGGTGATTTTTTCTTTTTAATTTTTTTTATTTTTATTTTATTTTTATGTCCTAACTTTTGCCTAGGCCGCCTCTTTCGAGGTTTTCAACCTAGAGGACTTTTTTTTGTGGGGGTCGTACACAGTTTAGACTCATGCAGGCCAGGAGAATAGCAACATGCAGTTTAGGCTCATGCGTCGAGGAGCGTCATGACTTGTAGTTTAGGCTTGTACGTCAAGATATTAATTCTTCAAATGTACTTCTTTACTTGTGTATTGATGACTTCCTAACATAATGTAACTATTATTAGAAAATTCTAGTGGTTCTAGTTGGAATTGCAAAAAAAATGAGATTGTATCGAGCTTTGGAAAATAGTCAGTAAGCATTAGGATCAAAACCTTCGTCTGTTCGCTTTGTAGGGAGTGCCACATTCTGCAGACGATTTTGGGCCACAAACTTGGAAAGTGGCTTTGAGGATAACTTTACTACCTCAATTCGTTTTACCAGAAGAGAACTCCTTTAGCATGTTAGTTTGGATATTAGATGATTCACCTTCATCTTTCTTCCTTTTAGGGACATATTGAAGTGCATGACTTACTTTCTTTCCATAAGACGCAATATTCCCTCTATAAGATTTATTCACGTTAGGTTGTACCTCCTCAATAACGGCTTTGGCTTCACCAAGTCACCTCCGCTCTCTTAGTTGTGGGCTCTTCATTTTTGCTTTTTTATGCCATCATCAGCTTTTAGCTCTTTCACAATGCGGTTCTTCAAGTAAAACTTTGCATCGGTGAAGTGTGACTCTGCCTCGGTGAATGGCTCATCATCAGCAACTATCTTCTTCTCGACTTCACCCTCGTAGTATTTTAAACATTAATGGTAGGTAGATGGAACTACTTTATTCTCATGTACCCAAGGCCTTCTAAGAAAGACATTATTTAAAGTCTTCACATCAATCACATACAGTCATGCGCTTGATTGCATATCTTCAATAGTAATTCCCAGATTGATCGTGCCTATGGCTCTTGGCCCCCCTTAGTTGAATCCTTGGATCATCACACGACTTTCTAAGAGTTCGTTCATGGGAATACCAAGTTCCTTCACAATGCGAATTGGCAAAATGTTTACGGAGGATCCTCCATCAACCAAAATTCGATTTACCGTTTCATCATGCATATAGCCAACTAGGTACAATGGATGGTTATGAGAAGTGTCACCTAGCAGAAGATCGTCATTTGTGAACGTGACTTTTTCCTCGCAATCATTAACTTCTTGAGGAGTGGACTCGATGAGCTTTCCTGAAGATGGTGCCAATGGTAGGTTATCACTCTATTCTTCCCCTTTGTCAACATGGAAACAAGAGGCATCGATACCCTTATGGGAAATCTTCATGCGGAACCAACTTGGTAAAAACTCCTCCAAGGTCACTAGATTTCGTGGCTTTTGAGAATGGTGCATCTCCACTTTTGCTTTCTTCAAACGCCTAACTAGATTCTTTTTTGTTGCTCTTTTTACCATCATCTTCCTTGTTGGTTATTCTATTGATTCTTTTCAGGGCTCCTTTTGTGGCGCTACGATGAGTCACCAACATCCAACCTTCATCATCATTAGGTTAATCATCTTTAACTTTGTTGTTCTCCAGTAATTCCTCATTTTTGATTCCTTTTAAACTGCATAACTCATCTAGACTGGATGAGCCAAAGGTGATAGAGACTTGGTTCGCACTTGCCTTCTCATTGTCAAGCACGATCTTCTTTTCACGGGCCAAGTCCATAACTTTGTCCTTAAAGATAAAGCACTTCTCCAGAGGGTGGCTCACAAGCCGATGGTATTTGTAGTAATTTGTGTCATTTGTTTTCCCAGCTTCATTTGGTCGCTTCATCTCCGGAAGCTCAATGATATTAATCTCGAGGAGTTCTTCAAAAATAGCTGGTACATCAGAATTCAGAAATGGGTAGTCCTTCTCTTGCATTTCTTTTAGAGTCAACTTTCCACTTGGCTTATCTTGAAAAGAAGTAGATTTCATACTCTGTTTCTTGTTCACCTTCGTTGTGAACTTCACAAGTGATGTGTTGACATTCATAGCTTCTTTGTTTTCAGATTTGGGTATGAACTTGCCCCATTTCCTAACTTCTTGCTTATTGTTCCCTTTTCGAGGCTCATAAATAAGCAACCTCTCATTTCCAGCGGAGGCCATGCTCAACTCCATGTCATGGGCATGAGTTGCAAGTTCTTCAAGTGTGCCAGGCTTGATACCTTGCAGGATGTAGCGTAATCCCCAATGCATGCCTTGGATGCACATCTCTATGCCCGAAGCTTCACTAAGCCTGTCTTTGCAGTTGAGGCTTGTATTCCTCCAACGATTGATAAAGTCGATAACTGGTTCACCCTTTCGTTGACGAGTGTTTGTAAATTCTATCATACTCACAGTTTGCCTCATGCTATAAAAGCGATTAAGAAATTCTTGCTCTGGTTGATCCTAGCTATTAACAGATCCAGCCTCGAGGTCCGTGTACCAATCAAAAGCATTTCCTTTTAATGAGCGGACAAACTGTTTGACGAGGTAATCTCCATAAGTCCCAGCATTGTTGCATGTCTTAATGAAGTGCGCCACATGTTGCTTTGGATTGCCTAAAATTAAAAGGCTCTTCCGATTGACTTGGTGTGCCACATCATTTCATGCATGGCACCAAACTGGGCCTCTAAGAAGATGATATCTTGGGCCTAATGAAGTGGAAACATCACTTTAGCCCAATTAAATGGGCTAGCCCAATAGATTAAGACTTATTTATTTAATCCATATATATTGGACTTATATAATTAATTCATTATATTAGCCCATAATATTTATTTGGACTAGCATATTTATCATATAATCCAAATTAGTTATTGGATTTGAATCCAATAAATTTTTACATGCTTAAAAATGCCCCCTACTTCAAGACTTGTCGGAATATGGACTTTTGAGACTAGACTTGAAGTACAAAACTTTTTTTGGGACAAACTTCCTTAGAATAATAGCTTAAGAGCCATTAATTCTTTAAACAATTGAATTATCTCATATGTAAGTATCAAATTAAAACAAATCAAAGAAGAGGGATTGTATCTAGCTTTTGCAAATAGTCTGTAAGCGTTAGGATCAAAAGCTTCGTCTGTTCGCTTGTAGGAAGTGCCACATTCTACAAACAATTTTGGGCCACAAACCCTGCAAGTGGCTTTGAGGACAACTTTACTGCCTCAATTCGTTTTACTAGAAGGGTTAACTCCTTTAGCATTTTAGTTTGGAGATTAGATGATTTACCTTCATCTTTCTTCCTTTTAGGGACATATTAAAGCGCATGACTTACTTTTTGCCATAAGACGCAATATTCCCTCTATAAGATTTATTCGTGTTGGGTTATACCTCCTCAATAACGGTTTTGGCTTCACCAGTAGTCACCTCCGCTCTCTTAGTTGTGGGCTCGTCATTCTTGCTATTCATGCCATCATCAGCTTTTAGCTCTTTCACAATGCGGTTCTTCAAGTAAAACTTTGCATCGGCGAAGTGTGACTCTGCCTTGGTGAATGGCTCATCAACAACAACTATCTTCTTCTCAACTTCACCTTCATAGTATTTTAAACATTGATCGTAGGTAGATGGAACTGCTTTATTCTCATGTATCCAAGGCCTTCCAAGCAAGACATTGTATGAAGTCTTCGCATCGATCACATGCAGCCATGCACTTGATTGCATATCTTTAATAGTGATTCCCAACCTGATCGCGCCTATGGTTCTTTGTCCACCTTGGTTGAATCATTGGATCACCAAATGACTTTCTGAGAGTTCGTTCATAGGAATACCAAGTCCCTTCATAGTGCGAATTGGAAAAATGTTCACTGAGGATACTCCATCAACCAAATTCGATTTACCCTTTCATCACGCATATAGCCAACTAGGTATAATGGACGGTTATGAGAAGTGTTACCTAGCATGTGATCGACATTTGTGAATGTGACTTTTTCCTCACAAGCATTAACTTCTTGAGGAGTGGACTCGATGAGCTTTCTCGAAGATGGTGCCAACGGTAGTTCATCACTCTTTTCTTCCCTTTGTCAGCATGGAAACAAGAGGCATAGATACCCTCATGGGAAATCTTTGTGCGGAACCAACTTGGTAAAAACTCCTCCAAAGTCACTGGATTTCATGGCTTTTGAGAATGGTGCATCTCCACTTTTTCTTTCTTCAAGTGCCTAACTGGATTCTTTTTTGTTGGTCTTTTTACCATCATCTTTCTTATTGGTTATTCAATTGATTCTTTTCGTTGGCTCTTTTGTGGAGCCTACGATGAGTCACCAAAGTCCAACCTTCATTATCATCAGGTTGATCATCTTCAACTTTGTTGTTCTCCAGTAATTCCTCATTTTTGATTCCTTTTAAACTACATAACGCATCTAGACTGAATGAGACAAAGGTGATAGAGACTTGGTTCGCACTTGCCTTCTCATCTTCAAGCACGATCTTCTTTTCACAGGCCAAGTCCATAACTTTGTCCTTGAAGACAAAGCACTTCTCCGGAGGGTGGCTCACAAGTCGATGGTATTTGCAGTAATTTGGGTCATTTGTTTTCCTAGCTTCATTTGGTCGCTTCATCTGCGGAAGCTCAATGAGATTTAACTCGAGGAGTTCTTCAAAAATAAATGGCACATCAGAATCCAGAAATGGGTACTCTTTCTCTTGAATTTCTTTTAGAGTCAACTTTCTACTTGGCTTATCTTGAAAAGAAGAGGATTTCACACTCTGCTTCTTGCTCACCTTCGTTGTGAACTTCACAGGTGATGTGTTGACATTCATAGCTTCTTTGTTTTCAGATTTGGGTACGAATTTGCCCCATTTCCTGACTTCTTGCTTGGTTGATAGAGGATCCTCAGTGAACATTTTGCTAATTCTCACTGTGAAGGAACTTGGTATTCCCATGAGAGAACTCTCAAAAAGTCATGTGATGATCCAAGGATTCAACCAAGGGGGAAAAGATCCATAGGCGCGATCAGGCTGGGAATCGCTATTGAAGATATGCAATCAAGCGCATGGCTGCCTGTGATCGATGCAAAGACTTCATACAATGTCTTGCTTGGAAGGTCTTGGATACATGAGAATAAAGTAGTTCCATCTATCCACCATCAATGTTTAAAATACTACGAGGGTGAAGTCAAGAAGAAGATAGTTTTTGATAATGAGCCATTCACTGAGGTAGAGTCACACTTCGCCAATGCAAAGTTCTACTTGAAGAACCGCATTGTGAATGAGCTAAAAGTTAATATTGGCATGAAAATCAAGAATGATGAGCCCACAACTATGAGAGTGGAGGTGACTACTGGTGAAGCCAAAGCCATTATTGAGGAGGTACAACCCAACGCGAATAAATCTTATAGAGGGAATATTGCGTCATATGGCAAGAAAGTAAGTCATGCGCTTCAATATGTCCCTAAAAGAAAGAAAGATGAAGGTAAATCATGTAATCTCCAAACTAACATGCTAAAGGATTTAACTCTTCCGGTAAAACAAATTGAGGCGGTAAAGCTGTCCTCAAAGCCACTTGCAAGGTTTATGGCCCAAAATCATCTGCAGAATGTGGCACTCCTTACAAAGCGAACAGACGAAGGTTTTGATCCTAACACTTACAGACTATTTGCAAAACCTTCATATTTGTTCTTAGTGATTCCTTCAATGAACTCCTTCAGTTGATCGATTGGAATCATCCCTTAAGATGAAACAGGGATAGCCTTAGTGGATGCTACTTGTCTTGGAGAAGAGTCACTCTCTAGAACTTCTGGGCGTTTGCCGGGTGCATAGGTGGATTCTTCTTCCATCAAGATTCCCACCCTGTCTGTTAGCTTGTCAATTCTAGCCTCTTGATTTTACATGCATTTGGTCAAGCCAGCGATTGCTTCCGTCAAGTTTGCCAATTGCTCCTCCACAGATGAAGTGTTTGTCGCCATGGCTTGCATGATTGTCGTGGACGATGGAGAGTATTATGGGTTTTCACACAGATTGATCCTTGATTGGCTCACGCTATGTGGTGTAAATTGGGAGGATCCATCACTTGAAGCATCATCATCTTCCTTCACAATAGAGTACTTGGATCCGTAGAGGTCAAGTAGATCAAGAGTTTTCTTGATCTTTTCAGCAACATCGTTTCCTCCTTCATGTGTGTTTGTGGAAGATCTTGCTCCTTTTGAGGGTGAAGATCTGAAAACAGGGGTTGATGCGGACGACACTTGGGGCGATTGTTGTCCTAAAGAGCTTTTTTTGCTCCTCTTAACTGGTATGAAGCTTCCAAAGGTAACATCGAGGATGTTTTCCACGTTAGCATAGAACCTGGAGTTAGCAGCCTTAGTGGAAGTTGAACCAGAGTTGATTTTCTTTGAAGCCATTTCAATGTTCTTGAACTTTGGTGATTGAAAAGTTTAGATGAGAGGTAGAGATTGTCCCACCGGGCGTGCCAGAATTTGTAGACAATAAATTTGCGTCGAGAAAATAAAATCAAGACAGAAAAATATTGCAACAATCGTAGTATTTTATTTTGAATATTTGAGTGTTACAATCTCTATGAATCCTCTGATTCTTCCTTCCAATAGTAAATAAATTCAAGGGCCTTTGAGCTTGAGCTTGAATCTATGTTGGTTGCCACGAACTATGATCTTATTCTTGAGCTTGAGCTTGAGCTTGATTGCTTCAATTTGACCTTGATTTGTTCTTCGTTCTTGAGCTTGAACTTGATTTTTTCTTCGTTCTTGAGCTTGAATTTGATTGCTTGAAACTTGTAGAAAAATTTGCGTCGTTTGATCCACGAGCTCTCTCTTGCTTCTTGTTATAACTTCTGGTGTATTTTCTGGGTTATGAAGACCCCTATTTATAGTTGTGGAAGGGAGGAGTTATGATAAGAACAAACTCTTTCCGACCAATCAAATTGAAGTGTGACATGGCCGCATTTGATTGGCCAAAACTTGTCACTTGCACATGTGGCGCGATTTCATTGGGCTTCTAGTGTGACTTGGCATGCCTTATCATTTTGATACGTGGCATGATCCTATTGGCTCTTCCGTTTGACTTAGCGCGTCACATCATTTGACACGTGGCACAATCTTATTGGCTCTTTTGTTTGACTTGGCGCGCCACGTCATTTGACACATGGCACCAAACTGGGCCTCTAGGAAGATGACATCTTAGGCTTAACGAAGTGGGCTCATCACTTTAGCCCAATAGATCAAGACTTATTTATTTAATCCATATAAATTGGACTTATATAATTAATCCACTTATATTAGCACAGTAAATTTATTGAACTAATATATCTTGAATTTAAAATATTGTCCAAATTATTTTATGAATTTACTTTTAATAAAATTTGAATGTCTACAGTATTGAAAAATAAGTAAAAGTTATGAACCCTAGATTTAGGTAAACCTTCACAAAATCGGCAATGGATCACATAATGCATACAATGAATGTGCACAGAAGATTATTCAAAAAAAAAACCAGGATCGAACCAGATTTGATTTAATCACAGATCTGAAACCCTTATTTGGGTAAGTAAAGGAATTAACGGAAATAGGATGATTCATGCGTAATGGAGTGAATATAGACGAGATAATGCTAAAAATCAAAGTTTGAACCAGTTTAGGTTCGAATCAAAGAGAATCTAAAACCCTAACCTCTAGGGCTAAGTAAGAATCCACAAGAGATACGTAAAACAACAGTACTCGTGAAGAACACGGGATGAACAAAGACAGAATACACAACATGTTAAGGATTTTGAACCAGATTTGGTTCGAATCTCTTAAGACCTGCTTTCCATTTTAGGCAAGCTATTATATAATACTAAAATCGGGTAGCCAGTAAGGAGAAGGGAGGGGCCAAATAAGGTAAGGAATCGTGGATTGATTCCATTTTTGGGTTTAGAATCAGGGAGGTTTGCCTGAGCGGTGCTAGGGTTTTGAGAGGAAGAAGATGAAGGAGAGGGATTATATAATGACGACAGGTTGGGGTAAAAATGATTAGGGTTTGGGCGGATGGGTATAATTAAAAAGGGGTGAGGTGATATGAGTCATTGATCTTCAGAGATCAACGGCTATGATTTAAAAGGGAATTGGGTCAGGGTTTTCAATGGGTGTGGATCTGAGTATTGGGTATTTAATGTAGGCTAGTGTATTGGGTTGGGGTAATTGAGCTAGGTCTGAAATTGGGGTTTTAGGGGCTATATTTTAAATACCCAATTTAACAAATAAATAATTTATAAAAAAATAATTAATAAATAAAAAAATTATCACTTGTGCATGAAAATAATTTAAAATAATTATTAAACATTATAAGGATATAAAAAGTCATTTTTGTGTAAATAATGTAATTATGTATATATATGGGCTATTATTGCAAAATATGCAATTTTAGCCTAAGGATGCAAAATAAGTATATATAAAATATTTAAAGCTTAATATGGATATAAATGGTGAAAAATAAAATAATAAATTATTATAAAATTATTTGTGATGCAATTAATAATTATTTATATAAAAAAATGTAGGAATAAATTGATCAAAAGCATTTAAAAATTATAGAAAATTATGAAAAATACTTGGTGATGCTCATGAACTATCTTGAAGGTATATATGTGTATTTGAGAGATATAAGGGAAAATTGGGTATCAACACACGTGCCTTAACACGAGCATCCTCAAACTCTGCCTTAGAGGCTTTTTCGGCCACCATCAAACCCTTGTATATGTCAAGATAAGCCTCAACATGGACCCACTTCTCGTATGAGTCTTATGGGACATTGGGATAAGTGGAAGCATGAGAGGTAGATGACTAAGCCTGCTGCTGCGCTTTCTCGTCTTTGAGGACGGCTATCTGCTTGTTCAAATCCCGGACTTCTCCTTCTAGTCCACCTATCCGGTCTTCGAGCCTCGCCTCTTTAAGAGTAGAGGTCTCTACTTCACTATCCCTCTCTGATATGAGGACATTGAGGGTGCCCGCTAGTCGCCGTCTCCGCCACTGCGGCCATTCTAGCTCTCTCAATTCGCTCCAACTCCGTAGCTTTGGCAACTAACTCATCCCTTAAGCTGTTAGCTCTAGTTTCGCTCTGCTCAAGCTCGGCCCGTAATGACGTCACCTAAGTTTGGAGGTCGACGCACTCGACCATGACCCCCTTGCTCATCTCGAGCTCATCGTTTTTGTTCCTTATCGTCTCTTCGAGCTCGTTGCACCTGCCAATAACCCTCATGAGCTTATCATCCTCCTCCTTTAACTCCTTATTCTTCTGCCTCAGCTCGTCAAGGAGAGTTGGGAGCAAAGCTTCCTTACCAAGCATGCGGACTAGGGCCTTGTGGTTGGCACGGTACTATCTGTATTTTGACTTCATCTTTTTATAGAGAGCCGTCTTCTTCTTCTGATGACCCAAAATGTCATCACTTGATTTATGAGTAAATTCTGTGTTCCGAGGTCTTAGAATCTTCCTTTTATCTCACCTCGATTTGCGTTCATAGTCCGGGCGTATATCCGGAATGCTTTTATGTGGAAATGTGATGAAAATGTTAATTTTGCCTTTAAAATTGAATTTAAGTAGACTTCGGTCAACATTTTGGGTTAACGGACCTAGACCTGTGATTTGACGGTTCCGAAGGGTCCGTAGGAAAATGTGGGACTTGAGCGTATGCCCAGAATCGAATTCTAAGGTCCCAAGCCCGAGAAATGAATTTTCAAAGATCTGGTGTTTTTGTTGTTTGCTGGTGTCTGAGTTTTTACACTATGTGAACGCGTGGTAACCCATGCGAACGCAAACCTCGGGAGGGGGGCAGGTTTGTACTATGCGATTGGATAGAATCAGGTGTGAACGCGGAGCCTTAGGATTTCACTCTACGCGAACGCACCCGGGCTGTCGCGAACGCATAGAATAGGAGAGGGGCTGGGTAGTTGTAACCCTAAGCGAACGCGACCCTTAGCTCGCGAATGTGTAGGTCATGAGAGTCAACCCTATGCGACGGCCAAAGGCACGCGAACGCAATGAATAAATGCCCAGACTTTTAAAAACAGTAGCAAAACGGGATTTCTTCAAAACTTCATAACCTTTTCACTTAAACTCAAACTTGGGCGATTTTTAAATGGGGATTTCACCACAAAACCATAGGTATGTGTTCTTAGACTTGTTTTCTTCAATTTTTATTAACACCCATTAGATTTCTATGCCTAAATCATGTTCTTAAGGGTAGAAAATTGGGGATTTGAGTAGAGTTAAGGCTTTTTTGAATAATTGGATTTTAGACCTCGTTTTGGGTTTGGATTCCGAACCTAATTGCATATTCGGGCTCGTGGGTGAATGGGTGATTAGGTTTTGGTCTGAACCTTATCTTTTGACCAAACGGGCCTGGGGTTGATTTTTGACTTTTGGGAAGAATGATAGAAAACCTATAATTTAGCATTGGGATTGAATTATTTAGCATTTATTGATGTTGTTAAATTAATTTGGACTAGATACAAGTAATTTGGAGGTGAATTCTAAGGGAAAAGCGGTGTTTGAGGCTAGAGTTGGCCGTGGAAGTTGATGTAAGTGTTTGGTCTAACCTTAGCTTAAGGGATTAGGAGTTGTGTCTTACTTGCTATGTATTAATTGTGGAGTACGACGTATAGGCATGGTGACGAGAATCTATACGTCGGTGTCAAGCATGCCCGTGAGTCTTGTATAGTAATTGTTGTGACTCCGTTGTGGTTATTCGTACTTCATATTGTTGTTATATTACTATTCCTTTGCCGAGATGTTGTTGTTATATCATTGTTCCCTTGCCAGGATGTTGTTCTTCTATCGTTGTTCCCTTGCAGGGATGTTGTTGTTATGTCATTGTTCCCTTGCCGGGATGTTGTTGTCATATTATCATTCCACTGTCGGCATGTTGTTGTCATATTATCATTCCTCTGCCGGGATTCTTTTATGATTGGTGTTGATAAATGAAATGGGAGCGGGTTGCACACCTACAACGGTACTATATGAAATGGGAGCGGGCGGGTTGCACGCCTGCAACAGTACTATATAAAATGGGAGCGGGTTGCATGCCTGTAATGGTATTACATGTGTACTTGTTTTTTATTCCTTATCTTTTGCTGCTAATTGATTTATGGTGTTGCTTGCATCTCTCTATTGGTATTCTGTTGTTATCTGTTACTCCCCACAACATGTTTCCCCTGCGCAACTTTAGTTGTAATTATCTGCTTTTATTTTTTGCTGTATATGATTTAACTGCACAGGTTTATTTTGGTAGTCTGGTCCTAGCCTCGTCACTACTTCGCCGAGGTTAGGCTAGGCACTTACCAGCACATGGGGTCGGTTGTGCTGATACTACACCCTGCACTGTGTGCAGATACTGATACCGGAGCTTTTGGACCGCAGTGAGGGTGTTGTCTTTAGTCCATTCAGGAGACCCGAGGTAGTCTTACAGACGTCCGCGGTACTTGGTGTCTCTCTTATCACTTTTCTTTCTATTTTTATTTATTCATAGACAGATTTGTGTATTTTCATTCATACATTATTTGTATCTTAGATAGTCCGTGACTTGTGACACCAAATTTTGGGTAGTATTGTACTTCAGATTATGTAGCAGTGTTTGGTTGAACTATTAAGTTTTCATCTTCTGCATTTCTAGCTATTTAATTTATTCCGTTGTTTAATCACTTAATACTTTGAATTGTTGAACATGCTTCATAAAAAAGGTAATAAATTGATAATACTCGGCTTGCCTAGCTTTCACGAGTAGGCGCCATCACGATTCCCGAGGGTGGGAAATCTGGGTTGTGACAAGTTGGCATCAGATCTCTAGGTTACTTAGGTCTCATAATTCATGGAAAAGCTTAGTAGAGTCTAAGGGATCGATACAGAGAAATTTTTATTTATCCCCCAGAGGCTACAAAGTTAGGAAAAATTCCACATCTATTCTTTTCTGTCGTGCGGTTTGGTTTCTCAATGCTAATTGAATTTCTACTCTGTTCTTTTGCAGATGGCTAGAACACGCGCTTCCTCATCTACTGATCAGTAGCCCGAGCCCCTAGCAACAGCTCCCACGAGGGGCAGAGGGCGAGGCCGAGGTCGTGCTAGAGGCTGAGGTAGGGGTAGAGCTCAGCCCAGGGCAGCAGCACCAGCGATGAAGCCTCAGGTTGAGTTTGATGATGAGGTTCCGGCCCAAGCAGTTCTGGTGGGCCCAGCTCAGGTCCCAGAGGGGTTCATTGCTACCCCAGTACTCCAGGATGCTCTGGTCTGTCTAGTGGGCCTTATGGAGAGTGCCACCCGGGCAGGCTTGCTTTCTATAGAACTAGCCGTCTTGCAGGCTTGAGGAGGAGCCCAGACTCCAGCAGCTCAGCCAGTTAGAGCAGTTCAGCTGGGTATGGTAGCTTAGACCGGTGATGGAGAAACTATGTCTGCTGATGCATCTTCTCAGCACCAGGGTTTCCGTGCCATGGTTCAGGCACCGAATGTTCCACCACCTACCCAGCTAGCTAGAGGTGGAGGTAAAGGTGATAAAGGTGGAGGTAGAGGTATTAGAGGTGGAGCTCCGGCCGCTAGAGGTGGAGGCCAGCCAGCAGCAGGTCGTCCTAAAGATGTAGTTCAGAGTAGTGGGGCCCAGCCCCGATGCGATGCTCTTCCAGCCAGACCTGAGACTGAGGCTTCCAATGCAGTTATCATAGGTACTGTTCTAGTTTGTTGTAGGGATGCTTCAGTGCTATTTGATCCAGGATCTACATACTCCTATGTGTCATCTTATTTTGTACCGTATTTGATCATGCCTAGTGATTCTTTGAGTGCTCTTGTATATGTGTCTACACTGGTGGGTGATTCTATTGTGGAAGATCGTGTTCACCATTCTTGTATAGTTGTGATTGGGGGTCTTGAGACCCGAGTAGACTTATTACTTCTGGAAATGGTTGATTTTGATGTCATATTGGGGATGGACTGGTTATCACCTTACCACACGATCTTGGACTTTCATGCCAAGACTGTGACCTTAGCCTTGCTGGGGTTACCTCGTTTAGAGTGGAGAGGGACTCCTGGTCATTCTACCCGTAGTGTTATCTCATATATGAAGGCTCGGCGCATGGTCGAGAAGGGGTGTTTGGCCTATTTGGCATATGTACGTGATTCTAATTTTGAGGTTCTTTCTATGGATACTGTGTATGTTGTTCGTAAGTTTCCTGAGGTATTTCTTTCAGACCTGTTGGGTATGCCACCTGACAGAGATATTGACTTCTGCATTGATTTGGCTCCGGGCACTCAGTCCATTTCTATCCCGCTGTATTGTATGGCCCCGCCTGAGTTGAAAGAATTGAAGGAGCAGTTGCAAGACTTTCTTGAGAAAGGCTTCATTAAACCTAGTGTCTCGCTTTGGGGTGCGCCGGTGTTGTTTGTTAAGAAGAAGGATGGATCGATGTGAATGTGTATAGAATACTGGCAGTTGAATAAGGTTACAATCAAGAATAAGTACCCATTGTCGAGGATTGATGATTTGTTTGATCAGCTTTAGGGTGCCAAGGTATTTTCGAAGATTGACTTGAGATCTGGCTACCATCAGTTGAGGATTAGGGTATGTGATGTCCCTAAGATAGCTTTCCGCACTCGGTATGGGCATTATGAGTTCTTGGTGATGTCATTCAGGTTGACAAATGCCCCAGCAGCTTTTATGGATTTGATGAATTGAGTGTTCAGGCCTTACTTGGATTCATTTGTGATAGTCTTCATTGATGATATTTTGATTTATTCCCACAGCCGGGAGGAGCATGAGCAGCATCTGAGAGTTGTTCTTCAGACTTTCAGAGATAGCCAATTGTATGCTAAGTTTTCGAAGTGCGAGTTTTTTTTAGGGTCAGTTGCTTTCTTGGGTCATGTGGTTTCAGCAGAGGGTATTCAGGTAGATCCAAAGAAGATAAAGGTAGTCAAGGACTGGCCTAGACCCGCATCAGCTACAGAGATCCGGAGTTTCTTGGGTTTGGCAGGCTATTATCGTCGGTTTGTGGAAGGGTTTTCATCTATTACAGCCCCGATGACCAGGTTGACCCAGAGAGGTGCCCAGTTCATGTGGTCGGATGAGTATGAGGCGAGCTTTCAGAAGCTCAAGATAGCTTTGACTACGGCGCCGGTGTTGGTTTTGCCCACAGGTTCAGGGCCATATACAGTTTATTGTGATGCATCTCGTATTGGACTTGGTGCGGTGTTGATGTAGGATGGGAAGGTCATTGCTTATGTTTTGCATTAGTTGAAGATTCATGAGAAGAACTATCCGGTCCATGATTTGGAGTTAGCAACCATTATTCACGCATTGAAGATTTGGAGGCATTATCTGTATGGCGTGGCATGTGAGGTGTTCACGGATCACAGGAGTCTTCAGTATTTGTTCAAGTAGAAAAAGTTAAATTTGAGGCAGAGAAGGTGGTTGGAGCTATTGAAGGACTAGGATATCATCATCTTATATCATCCTAGGAAGGCCAATGTGGTGGTCGATGCTTTGAGTAGGAAGTCAGCCAGTATGGGCATTCTTGCGTATATTCCGGTCGGTGAGAGACCGCTTGCTTTGGTTGTTCAGGCTTTAGCCAATCAGTTCGTGAGGTTGGATGTTTCTGAGCCCAACAGTGTATTAGCTTACATAGTCACTCGTTCTTCTTTATTGGAGCGTATCCGAGATCGGCAGTATGATGATCCTCATTTGTGTGTCCTTAGAGACACGGTGCAGCACGGTGGTGCCAAGAAGGTTACATTAAGAGATGATGGGGTTTTGAGGCTACAGGGTCGAGTTTGTGTGCCTAATGTGGATGGACTCCGAAAGTTGATTTTAGAGGAGGCCTATAGCTCCCGGTACTCTGTTCATCCGGGCGCCGCTAAGATGGATCAGGATTTGCGGCAGCATTATTGGTGGAGAAGGATGAAGAAAGATATTGTTGCGTATATGGCTCGGTGTTTGAATTGTCAGCAGGTAAAGTACGAGCATCAAAGACCTGGTGGTTTGTTTCAAAGGATTGAGCTTCTCGAGTGGAAGTGGGAGCGTATCACTATGGACTTTATTGTTGGACTCCCACAGACTTAGAGAAAGTTCGATGTAATGTGGGTTATTATTGATAGGCTAACCAAGTCAGCGTATTACATTCCTGTGGCAGTCTCATATTCATCCGAGAGGTTAGCTGAGATCTACATCCGGGAGATTGTTCGTCTTCATGGTATGCCTGTGTCTATCATTTCTGATCGAGGTACGCAGTTTACCTTGCACTTTTGGAGAGCAGTTCAGCGTGAGTTGAGCACACAGGTCGAGTTGAGCATAACATTTCATTCTCAGACAAATGGGCAGTTCGAGCGTACTATTCAAATTTTGGAGGATATGCTCCGAGCTTGTGTCATTGACTTTTGAGGCTTGTGGGATCAGTTTTTGCCTTTAGCGGAGTTTGCCTACAACAACAATTATCAGTCAATCATTTATATGGCTCCTTATGAAGCTTTATATGGTAGACAGTACCGGTCGCTAGTTGGATGATTTGAGCCGGGAGAGGCTCAGTTGTTGGGTACAGATCTGGTACATGATGCCTTGGACAAGGTCAGGATCATTCAGGATAGGCTTGGTACAGCTCAGTCCAGGCAAAAGAGTTATGCCAACCATAAGGTTCGTGATGTGGCATTCATGGTTGGCGAGTGACTGTTGCTTCGTGTGTCGCCTATAAAAGGCGTGATGAGATTTGGAAAAAAGGGCAAGCTTAGCCCTAGGTTCATTGGCCCGTTTGAGATTCTTGATCGAGTGGGAGAGGTGGCTTACAAACTTGCGTTGCCGCCGAGTTTATCAGCCGTGCATCCAGTGTTTCATGTGTCTATGCTTCGGAAGTATCACAACGATCCATACCACGTGTTGGACTTCAACACTGTCCAATTGGACAAGGACTTGACATATGAGGAGGAGTCGATAGCTTTTCTAGACCGGCAGGTTCAACAGTTGAGATCGAAGAGTTTCCCTTTTGTTCGTGTTTAGTGGAGAGGTTAGCCTATTGAGGAATCGACCTGGGAGTCCGAGTCCGATATGCGGAGCCATTATCCTAATCTTTTTCCCGACTCAGGTACTTCTTTCTTATGTCCATTCGAGGACGAACGATTGTTTTAGAGGTGGAGGATGTGATGACCCAAAATGTCATCACTTGATTTACGAGTAAATTCTGTGTTTCGATGCCTTAGAAGCCTCTTTTTCCTCACCTCGATTTACGTGCATGGTCTAGGCATATATCCAGAATGCTTTTATGTGGAAATGTGATGAAAATGTTAATTTGGCCTTTAAAATTAAATTTAAGTTGACTTCGGTCAACATATTGGGTAAAAGGACCCGGACCTGTGATTTGACGGTCCCGGAGGGTCCGTAGGAAAATATGGGACTTGGGCGTATGCCCTCAATCGAATTCCGAGGTCCAAAGCCCAAGAAATGAATTTTCAAAGAAACTTATTTTCTAGAATGTATAAGAGTTTTTAGAAATTTGATTATATTTGGAATTTATGGTGTCGGGCCCGTATTTTGGTTCTGGAGCCCGGTACAGGTTCAATATGACACTTAAGATGCTTTTGTAAAATTTGGTAAGAAACGGAAGTCGTTTGATGTGATTCGGACTCGTAGATGTGAAATTTGATACTTTGGAAGTTTTGAGATTTTTCCTTGATTTTTATGTTAAATTCGTTGTTTAAGATGTTATTTTGGCGATTTGATAGCATGAGTAAATCCATAGGATGTTTTTGAGGTAGTGTACATGTTTGGTTTGGATCCCCGAGGGCTCGGGTGAGTTTCAGATAGGCGTCGGGGTGATTCAAACTTAGAAAATCTGATGTTTTTGCCGTTTGCTGGTGTTTGAGTTTTTACACTATGCGAACACGTGGTAACCCACGCGAACGCACATCACAAATCGGGAGGGGGAAAGGTTAGCACTATGCGATCGCAAAGAATCAGGTGTGAACGCGGAGCCTTAGAAGTTCACTCTACGCGAACGCACCCGGGCTGTCGTGAATGCATAGAATAGGAGAGGGGCTAGGGGCTGGGTAGTTGTAACCCTATGCGAACGCGGCCCTTAGCTCACGAATGCGTAGGTCATGAGAGTCAACCCTATGCGATGGCCAAAGGCACGCGAACGCAATGAATAAATTCTCAGTCTTTTAAAAACAGTAGCAAAACGGGATTTCTTCAAAACTTCATAACTTTTTCACTTAAACTCAAACTTGGGCGATTTTTGAAGGGGGATTTCACCACAAAACCATAGGTATATGTTCTTGGACTTGTTTTCTTCAATTTTCATTAACACACATTAGATGTATAGGCCTAAATTATGTTCTTAAGGGTAGAAAATTGGGGATTTGGGTAGTGTTAGGGTTTTTTGGATAATTGGAATTTAGACCTCGTTTTGGGGTCGGATTTCGAAACTAATTACCTATTCGGGCTCGTGGGTGAATCGATGATCGGATTTTGGTCCGAATCTCGTGTTTTGACCAAGCGGGCCCGGGGTCGATTTTTGACTTTTGTGAAGAATGATAGAAAACCTATAATTTAGCATTTGGATTTAATTATTTAGCATTTATCGATGTTGTTAAATTAATTTGGACTAGATACAAGTAATTTGGAGGCGAATTCTATGGGAAAAGCAGTGTGAGGCTAGAGTTGGCCGTGGAAGTTGAGGTAAGTGTTTGGTCTAACCTTAGCTTGAGGGATTAGGAGTTGTGTCTTATTTACTATGTTTTAATTGTGGAGTACGACGGATAGGCATGGTGAGAGTATATATACGTTGGTGTCAAGCATGCCCGTGAGTCTTGTATCATTATTGTTGTGACTCCATTGTGGTTATTCGTGCTTCATATTGTTGTTATATCATTGTTCCCTTGTCGGGATGTTGTTGGTATGTCATTGTTCCCTTGCTGGGATGTTGTTGGTATATTATTGTTCCCTTGCCGGGATGTTGTTGTCATGTTATCGTTCCCTTATAGGGATGTTGTTGTTATATTGTTGTTCCCTTGCCGGATTTTTTTTATAATTGGTGTTGATAAATGAAATGGGAGCGGGTTGCACGCCTGCAATGGTATCATATGAAATGCGAGTGGGTTGCACTCCTGCAACGGTACTATATAAAATGCAGGTACTATATAAATGGGAGCGGATTGCACGCCTGCAACGGTATTACACGTGTACTTGTTTCTTATTACTTATCTTTTGCTGGTAATTGATTTATGGCGTTCCTTACATTTCTCTATTGGTATTCTGTTGTTATCTATTACTCCCCGCAGCATGTTTTCCCCGCCCAACTTTAGCTGTAATTATCTGCTTTTATTTTTCGTTGTATATGATTTAACTGCACAGGTTTATTTTAGTAGTCTGGTCCTAGACTCGTTACTATTTTGCCGAGGTTAGGCTAGGCACTTACTAGCACATGAGGTCGGTTGTGCTGATACTACACTCTATACTGTGTGCAGATACTGATACCGGAGCGTTTGGACCGTAGTGAGGGTGTTGTCTTAAGTCCATTCAGGTGACCCGAGGTAGTCTTGCAGACGTCCGAGGGCCTTTGCAACTCCTCTTATCACTTCTCTTTCTGTTTTTACTTATTCAGAGACAGATTTGTGTATATTCATTCAGACCTTATTTGTAATATTCTTAGATAGTCCGTGACTTGTGACACCAAATTCTGGGTAGTTTGTACTTCAGATTATGTAGAGTGTTTGCTTGAACTATTAAGTTTTTGTCTTCCGCATTTCTGGCTATTTAATTTATTCCGCTGTTTAATCACTTAATACTTTGAATTGTTGCATATGCATAATAAAGAGGATAATGAATTTATAATACTTGGCTTACCTAGCTTTCATGGGTAGACGCCATCACGATTCCTGAGGATGGAAAATCCGGGTCGTGACACTTCTCCTCCCGACGGGCGCTCTCAATCTCCACGATGAAAGTCTGATAAACAGATGAAGAAGGGTCAGCAAACGCAAATAACATAAAGGAAAGAAGAAATTAAAACGCTAAGATAGGACTTACTCGTAGGGCAATCCCAGAAATGCCTAACGACAGGTCTGCATACTTCAACGTCTGCAAGGTCATGTTGTCAGACTCCGTGCATGGGGGGCCAAAGCTGGACCCCTCGGTGCTCACCTCCACTCGAGTAAATCTCTCCTCGAAAGTCCGCTCCTCCTTAGGGTCGATATCAGAACCGAACCTGTCATCCTCCACAGCGACCATTTTTCCTCTACCACAAGCAGACGAAGAGCCAACCTCGGCTGCCCTCGGTGTTTCCCTTTTCGGAGCAGCCTTCGCCGTCTCCAACGACCTAGTCTCCGCGACATCCTTCGATGGGGGAGCAGTCCCTGCAGCTGAAGAGCATGCCGCTTCCA
Source organism: Nicotiana sylvestris (assembly GCF_000393655.2). Classification (NCBI taxonomy): domain Eukaryota; kingdom Viridiplantae; phylum Streptophyta; class Magnoliopsida; order Solanales; family Solanaceae; genus Nicotiana; species Nicotiana sylvestris. Next base: position 157,191,989 of record NC_091059.1, read on the forward strand.
CATCCACAATCATTGCCCGCTCAAGTGTGGCCACGGCATTTACTCGTCGCCTCTTCAATGGCGCCATTTCCTCCTCGCCAGAGGAAGATTCATCCACTAAATGAACTACCGGGCGCGCCGAGACCTCCACTAATGGAATGGCTATTTGACGACCAGGTTCGCTTAATATCGGAGTCTGGAAAGAAGTATTTCGCACAGACTTGTCCAACATAAACTGCATCCCAGCCGAAGAGACCGCTTTGCGAAATGCAGGGACAAGAGCCTCCACCTTCTTAGATGTTCTCCGACCTAGCATCGAAAGAAAACCATAAACGGCAGAAATAAATGCACCACATCAAAGTGAAAGAGTTATAAGGGCGAAACCTGACTTACCGGTCGAGGACTTGAGCCCGAGCCTCTTGTTGAAAGACGCCCATTCATGGATCCCTACGGTATGAGGCAAGACGCGGGCCACCCAATCACTGATATCAGCGATCAAAGAAGGGGGATGCCTCTAAGCTGCACAGGGAAAAACAACGTAACAAGTCACGAAACATGAAGAGAAGGGACGAACATACTCCAAATAATGACACTTACGAGAAAAATTCCATTGTTCAGGAAATTTGCTAGGGTTCGCCACCACGTGCTCAGTTTTGATAAAGAAATAATGGGCCCAAAATCGACTGCTCGTCTTATCATCCATCCCCGCCACCAACCCTTTGGTTCCGCGGTGGCGGAGGTGAAACATTGTACCCCTATGGAAGCTCGGTCCAAAGAGATGCAGTAGATGGTGGATAGAGACTTCGTAGCTGGCAAGCTCCGTAAACTTCGCCAACTTAAGTAAGACCTTGTAAAGGTAGGGAGAAAGTTGTGCTGGGCAGATGCGATAGTAGCGGCAGAACTCCTCTGTCAATGGAGGAAGAGGAAGAGAATAGCCTATCTGGAGCGGGTAGGCGTAAAACGTACAATACCCAGGCCGGTGAACTTAAACCACGTCATCTCCGGCCGGAACCAGGTCAACGTGGGCTGGAATGCCATATTTGGTCCTATAAGCGGCAAGGTGCTTCGCCTCCATCTCAGACTTTGCAGACTCCAATTCATGGGTGGGTTCCTTAGAAAAGTCGGACTTAGAAGTAAGGTTACGAGGAACGATCTCCTCAACAGTGGGAAAGCTCTCATCCTCTATATCCGCTGATTCTCCGCCACCAGAAGGCATGGCCACCGATAATGGAGTAGGATCAGAGATCGTCTCAACGTTGGGGGTCACATTAGCCATTTTTTTCTAGTATATATACGATGGAACAGAAAAAGAAGAAATGGTGGCAACGGCCACAGTTGCAGTGAGCAAAAACACAAGAAGAAGAAAGGGAAGCAAGTGCAGGGTTGAAGAAATCAGAGAATGCAAAAGTTCCATTGAGAAGCTTTCCCCTCTATATTTATAGACATCAGAGGCGTTCGAATCGATGCAAGAAACCACCAGTGGCTTAGAATCGAAACGACAGGAGCTCGAGGAACGAGGCAACGCATTAGGAAGATGCGCAAAGATGACGCATGCGTCATGACGTCTGTGAACACCTAATTTTTGACCGCACTCAAATTTCATACTAGTTTAGTGTAAATATTTCTTTTATGTCTAATCTTAATATTTTTTAAAAAAATTATCTTACTTTTAATATGTTTTACTTTAAAAAAAAAGGGGTGCCAAGAAAAGTTAAAATAAAATAAATAATAAACTAACGGAAGAACAAGAATCAGTAAATTAAGAAAGATACAAAATAATATCCCTTTTACCCATGATCTCCTCAACCGCCCCACGATTTCTCCTCCTAACTCCCATTTTTCCACTTCCTCATGTTAGTGACTTTTCCACTTTCTCATATCAGTGACTTCCCCACTTTCTCATGTTAGTGGTCATGTCCCAATCCCCACTTCCTCATGTTAATGCTCACTCCCTCACGTCTCACATCATGCGCACACACACAATCACTGGCACACACACACGATCTTACACAAAAACACACATACACATCTATATAATACACTTCACAAATAAAAAGAAAAAAGGAGAAAAAAAATAATTCAAGTAAGAAGAAACGAGAGGAGAAGTTCAAAACACAGACGAAAAAAAAGGGATGGCTTCTTATTAAAGGAGACAGGGGGTATACACTCGGTATACAGTCACTATATATTCTATATACAATAGAGATACTCTCGATATACACTGGATATACACGGGCAGCCATTGAAAAATACAAGGTCATGAACCCCACCTCAGACAACCACTATTTCATCTTCTTCGTCCTCACTGTTGGAAACAGATACACACACACAGACAACAAAAGAAAGAACATGAATTCGTGGACTTCAGTTAGTTTGAGAAACTCCGGCGACTTCCATTAACGCCGACGAACTCGCATTTTTGTCTCTCTCCACTGTTCTCCTCTCATTTTTCAGTTATTTTAGTGACTCTATTCTACAAAATCAGATCCGGCTATTTTTTTAAAAAAAAAAACCGACGAGGTTCCGTCGAGGTCCGAGCTCTCGTCCGTTTGAGTTCCTGTCAGGGTTGCGGTGTCGATTTTGTTTGTGTAATTGCTGAATGCTTTGAGGAATTGAAACTTCATTTTTCAGGTGCAATTCTAACTTCTTCTTATGTTTCTCTAATGGTAATGGTGTGGATTCATTTTGAGTTTATTTTGCAAGTATTATTTTCTGTTTGATGTACAACAAAATAAGGAAACATGATTAATTTGGTTATAAGGAGAAGAAAACGGTACTCCCGTCATTTTGATAATAGAAAACCATCCAATTTTTAGTTGAGGATTATATTCATTAATTCATATAAAGTAATTGTTAATATATACATTTTGTAATATTGTAATAAGTGTCATTTGGAAGACGTATACATATTGTAATGACACTTATTTGTGACCTTTTTGATTAATGATATACGCAGGAGACAAGAACTTTTCCCAATAGAAAGCTCTTTCTTTTCTATAATGTTTAGCATCTTTCCATCCTTCAAGTGCTTTAAGAAGTGCAATATGTGATTTTTACACTATTTCATCTTCACAAAAGGAATTCTATAATAATCTTCCACGAGTTATGTTTTGATAATTACTTGGACTAGAGGATATGTAGTTTCTGTAATTTAGTTAGTCATTGCAGTTGAATTAGCACATGATCATGATTCTAATAATCAATTCGGAGTATGCCTTCGCGCAACTTCGATCAAACTTTTGTTAATAATAAAAATGGGTTTCCATGGGCTATTAATTAATTTTAGTTTATATAGCTTGAGGTGTGCCATTCACAATTTTATCATTTGTGGCCCCCGTATTAACTTCACGACTTAGATATAAAATGACAAATGTTTGTAGCATGCTTTAGGCATGATTAATAAATAAATCATCGTGATTGTGTACACGTTCGCGTGATATAATTATGATTCCAAAATAAATTGAGGTATGTGTTCGCGCAACTTCGGCAAAACTTTCTTAATAATTAATATAGCGTGATTAATTGTAAAAATAAAACGCAACTTCCTTTTGTTAAAATAAGTGAGGTGTGTCATGCCAAACAAAATTTATAATTCATGGCACTCGTAAGATTAGATTAAGAACTAACACTTATAGAAAATGTTTGAGGTGTGCCATAAATAAATTAAATCATCCATGGCCCTCACAAATATTGCTTTTAAAAATTTGAACAATCGTAATTTGCTTTAGGCCCGATTTAGATTAGTATTGCGATTATATATACTTTCGCGTAATATGATTGCAAATTTAACTCTTAAAATACTCGAGGGATGCGTTTGCGCACCTTCAACCAAATTTTCCTAATGAATCAACGAAGCGTCATTAATTGTGGACACGATTAATAACCAAATTTTCCTAATCGCGTGACATGATTTTTGACGTGCCAAAAGAAAAGAGTATACGTACACGTAACTCAATTCTTTAATTATGAATAAATCAAGTGATTTAAATGCGGTAAAAAGATAATTGCACATAGGTTCTAAAATAAGTAATTAGACAATTTAAGTCGAGTATAAATTGGTAAGCGACCGTGCTAGAACCACGGAACCCGAGAATGCCTAACACCTTCTCCCGGGTTAACAGAATTCCTTACTTAGAATTTCTGGTTCGCAGACTTCAAAAAGGAAAGTCGAAATTTCCTCGATTTGGGATTTAAAATAAACCGGTGACTTGGGACACCATTTAAAATATTCCAAGTGGCGACTATAGAATTAAATAAATAATCTCATTTCAAATAATGTCACTTAAATTGGAAAAACTCCCTTATACCCTCAGGTGTGTAAAAAGGAGGTGTGACAACGTCACCCTGCACCAGTCTCATGACCGGCGCAGGACATGGCCATGGCACGAGTCAGGACATGGCAGGGCGTGGCCATGGTACGGGTCAGGACATCGCAGGATATGGCAGGATGTGTCAGGACGTCGCAGGACATGGCAGGGTGTGCCCAACACCTCTACTCGATCACCATGCAAAAAAACTTTTCCTAAGTTGCCAACTGATAAAGTCCGCTCATCGGGGCCGACCAGAAAACGATCTCGACAAGCGTAGGGATTAACTGTATATGTCAAAATCCGGCTTAGGAAATCAGGTGTGGGGAGGTCGCTAAGTGAGAAGACTGTGTTTCGATTTGGGCGGCCAAGCCGAGGTCAACTGAAGCCCAACAACGAGCAGTCGCTGAGCAAGACGTTGAAGACGAGTTTGAGTAGCGAAGAGTAGGAACATCGGCTAGTGTAGTCTTGGGACTAGCGATAGGAATATTCTCTTTGTTGTATTTTTTTAGGATTTTTAGAGAACATCCCATATAAATAGAAAAGGGGAAAGAGGAAAAAAGGCACGTGAGATTCATTCTGAGAAAAACTATTGTAAGAAGTTGACTCTTGAGAGAAAATACAAAAGTTTACTTTTCCACGGTGATTGGTTTTATAGATTATTTTTCCTTTCCACTCCCGCGATCCAAGAAAGCATTACTCATTTTCTTACTTATTGTCATATTTTGTTGTCGGGAGGAAGAATCTTTCAGATCATTGGATATTTGGATGAATTGTTCTTCCTATTTATATTTATTACCATTTTTCATATTTATTGTTCATTATTCATTCTTCATTTATTCTCCAAAGCGTGCATTTAATAATCTAATAACCAATTCCGGGCATTAAGTCGATACCATTTAAACATTTAGCTAGATCTAAGAATTATTATGTTTGACTAGGATTCACCGTTGACCTTAGTTATCTTTTAATTATTTTAACAAAAAGTGCTATATTTTTTGGTCAAACAAGACGTGGATACAAAAAGACAGCATCAACGAAACTTCAGTATCTATCTTTGACTGATAATTACAATACTCCAAACTAAAGTTTCTCCTGGCCAAATTCTAGTAACAGAGAAACAAACAGACTGCAAACTTATAGCTTCTGAACGTCAAACCTTGGCATCAGTTGGTCTTGGGTTCCAGCTCCCGGATATTTTCTGGGTACAAGACTTTTTGAACACCCGTGTAATCCAATATTTTCTTGCTAAACGCATCCTCGGGCGACGTTCCCGAACCGGTAAGACACAGCAACCTCAAAATCCAGTCAACAACTTCTGGGCAGAAAACCTTCCACAAGTAGGTGACCCTGAACCAAGATGGAACAGTAACATATCTCTCTCCTCGACAAGCACCATTAACGATGGCTTTGGCACATTCTTCTACTTTGACTACTGGGATTATGCCCACTTGAACCTGGTTTATTCAGTAAACACAAATTAGATACTACTATTAGCAATCCATTCGCCTATTCCTTTCCGCCTAAATTTCGGAGGCTGACTCGCTTACAACACCAACAACAACATACCCGGGAATTGATAACCATAACTCAGTAAACACAAATTACACTTATAATACCGTGATTCATGTGAGCACCGTTCAAACCTGTGTACTACGATTCATTTTGTAGCCAGTGGGGAACTAGGGACACAGAAAATCATTACACATCACAATATCATGTAAACTTAAGTTTAATTTAAAGTAAAGTATCCTAAAATATAACTGGAATTGAAACTTACACTACAATCTACTAGACCCACTAAGAATTTAAGTTCAATTTACAGTCAATCTCCATACCTTAATAAGAAAATGTCGTTGGTTGCTAAAATTATCTGAATTCACTAGTAAAAGTAATAGGTGAAATCTTGCAGAACATATTAGAATGGGAAAGTGTACATCTTAATATCTAGGACTTAGCAGTTCATCACACATAATGTCTCGAGTGATGGTGGAGAAAAAAATACATCAGGAACATTTGCACCGAATTACATTCTGGTTAAGTCATAAATTGAAGTAATACTATGGGTGTGTTTGGTATAACGAAAAATGTTTTCCAAGAAAATATTTTCTTGGAAAACAACTAGTAATCTTATTCATTTTCCGGTGTTTGGTACGCAAATTAAGGAAAATGACTTCTCAAGAGTATTCATAAATAATTTAGATATAATAAACATGAAGTCATAAACTTTCAAACCAGCAACCTTCCGAACCCACAAATTCATAAAACTTTCAAACCGTTAAACTTTCGAAACAGCGGAATTTCGAACCCGTAAACTTCCAAACACATAAACCTCTGAACTCATAATTTTGGAACTTGTAAAACTTTGAACCTTTAAACAAATAAATAAAAAAATTAACACTGAAAAATATATTTAAAAAATATTTTTTTTCGGGGGGTGGGTGGTGGGGTGGGGAGTAAGACGAAAAAACAGAAATTTAAAATTGTAAAAAAAAAATTAAGGTAAAAAAAATAATTTTTTTTTGCGGGAGGGGAAGGGGTGGGGTGGAGGGATAGTAGGGCAGGTAGTAACGGAAAAACTGAAATTTGAAAGAAAAAAAAAAACCTTTTTGGAGACAGGGGTGGGGTAGGTTTGGTGATAGTGGGGACGGTTGAGAAGGAATTTTGGAAAATGTTTTCGCTTCTCTTGATGAGAAAAACATTTTCCGAAAAATATTTTCCTTTCCTACCAAACACACACCCTATGTGATATTAATTTATAACCAAGATTTAGTGATAAAAGTATATGTTAAAAATAACATATCATGTCAGGTGTGACAAACTTACATTTCTCATTTGAGGATTAACATCCACTTTGCCGGTCTTGTCCATGAATTTCCCTTGTGTCATTTCTGATTCAACGTAGCCAGGTGTGACCAATGTTATCTTGATATCCTGTCCGAATTCAACCCTCAACGTATCGAAAAATTGTGCCATTGCTGCTTTGCTTGCCTACCATAATAAAAAAAATAGGGGGGTCAAAATGAAATATGAATGTCGCCTTGGGGTTAAAATAATAAAACACTAAAATTGGTGGACTTACACAGTAAAGGCTCAATCTTGGAGCAGGCACCCAAGAAGCTGAAGAAGATAGCACAATGACCCTACCTTCACTATATCTCAGATACGGAATTGCAAATCGTGTCATGTAGACCGAACCCCAGAAGTTAATGTCCTGCAAATTCCAATTAATCAACTTCTTGATGGCAGCTTACACTTGGATAAATTAAGCTAAATAGTTGTTCATTTAAACTAAACTTCTTCCCGTGCCTCAACAATGGATGATCTTGGTAAAGAGCCACTTTTCAGGTCGGCTATTAGAGTTTAGCCATATTTGAATTATATCGGCAAAATAGCCGCTTATTAATGTGGAAATACAATTCTGGACAAAAATGCCCCTATTTAAAAATAGGGAACCACTCCAGGAATGACTACTGAACTTTGAAATTTATAAGTTCAAAATCCAGGAATTGTTCCTGGAGCTTGAATAACCTGAAGCAGTAGCTCTCAATTGTTGAAGTATAATTTGAATACAACGAATCATGAATCGGTCCTGGATTTTCTGGATTTTACTCTAGAAAAGGTTCAAAACCCAGTAATTTTTCTTGATTTTGTATTTAAAAGTTTAAAGTTAGCCTGATTTTGTATTTAAAAGTTTAAAATTTGCTGAACTATAATGTGAATTCAAAAATTATAAATCATCTTGCATTTCCCTGAATTTTGCACTAGTAAAGGTTCAAAACCAGTATTTTTCTGAATTTTATATTTAAGGGTTAAAAATTGCTGAAGTATAATGTGAATTTTCAAAAATCATGAATGTTCCTAAATTTTTCTGGATTTTGCACTATTAAAGGTTCAAAAACCAATAATTTTTCTAGTTTAAAAGTTAAAATTGATGAAGTGTAATGTGAATTCAAAAACCATGAATCGTTCCTGAATTTTTCTAGATTTTGCACTACAAAGGTTCAAAAACCAGGAATATTCATGGAGTTTGAATTTTTTACTAGTAAATGTTCAAAATTGCTGAAGTGAATTATGAATTAAACCCAACATAATTTACACGAATTCTACTTGTCAAAATTTCAAACTCTAGTATCGATTACTAAAATTCTATTTCGTGATTTAGTTAGGGGCGAACACGTTAATTTAATTGTATTATTATTGGCAACTTTGACTTTACAATTTAAAATATGGCTAAACTCTAATAGCCACCCCCAAAAGTTGCCAACCTAGCTAATTTTTAGCTCAACATTGCAAAATAGCCCATTAATTTATTAGTTTCATTATTTTGTGGTAGTATGGTCCAAAGGTTTTCAATAATTGACCTAGGTAATATTAAAAGTACTATTGTGGTGGCAACTGGCATTTAATTAAAACTTCAAACCATTTGTATATACTGATTTCCATTTGCACATTTACACATGACATGAATATGTTAGTAAAATACTAAAATTATTACCATGATAGATCTAAAGTTGGTGATCTCTTCTGTTTCATCAAAGAGAGAAACTGCCGTAACTCCAGCATTATTAACCAGATGGTCCACTGCAATTCACACATGGAAAAAGTTGGTCAAAAAACAATTAAAGGTTTCTAAAGCTAAGTACGAGAATATATAAAACAAATAGAATCTCACATCGTCCAAAATGGCTCATGGTTTTATCAACAATCCTTTTACAGTCGTCAACTTTTGAAACATCAGCTGGTACGACTAAAACATCAGGGGAGCCTAGGTCTAGTGCCCTTTCAGCTACTTCACGTAGACTCTTCTCTCTTCTCGCTGCAATAGTTAAGCATGCACCTCGTCTGGCGTATTCATAGGCCAAATACTGCAAAAAAATCAAGAATTTAATTCTACCTATCAAACCGCCTACTATCCCGTTTTGACAAAGCTGCAAAAATTAGCTTATTTTGAGAAGTGCTTTTTTCAACAGTGTTTTTCTCAAAAGTACTTTTGGTGAGAAGCAGTTTGTGTTTGGCTTGTTAGTTTGAAAAACACTTCCGAGTAACAATTAGTGTTTGGCCAAGCTTTAAAAAACTGCTTCTAAGTGTATTTTTCTTAAAAGTGCGTTCTCAAAAAAGTGCTTTTGGAGAGAAACTACTTTTTTCTGCTTCTCCTCAAAAGCATTTTTTTTTCATTCCAGAAGCTTGGTCAAACAACTCAATAAAGCACTTTTGGCCAAAAATAAGTTTGGCCAAACAGGCTATACATCAAACAAAATATTCAAAATAGGTGGGAAGAGACGGATTTAGGATTTTCAAGAACATTGGTGCACCACCCACTAAAATGGAGAAACAAAATATTTAGTGAGAACTGACCCCTTTGGCTTTCAACTTTTTTGAAACATGGGCCAACAAATAATATTAGATTATTTATAGAAAATATGTACATAAAATACCGTAAAAATAGACGGTATAGCCAATTTTCGGACTGGTCATTTAAAAATAGACAGCGTTTACCAAGTCAATGAAAAATAGCCACTATTTTGCTGCAACAGAGACCGGTCCAGCATAATATACTGGAGTTCGGTGCACCTATGTATGAACTCCAGCATATTATGCTGAACCGGTATACTTTGCTGGATCCAGTATAATATACTGGAAACTGGAGCACCGGTGCTCCAAACTCCAGTATATTATGTTGGACCGATATACTTGCTGGAACTCCAATATATTATGCTGGAGTTCTAGTGTACTTATGTTGTACTTATCCTGGAACTCCAGTATAATATGTTGGAGTTTAAGTATACTTATGCTAGAACTCCAACATAATATACTAGCGTATTTTCCGGATTTTGAATAGTATTATCGCTAAGATTTATCTTTACATGAAAAGTGACTAAATTTCGATTACTTTCATAACTGGGCTATTTTTGAACGACTAGTTGTAAATCTGACTATTTTTGAATTACTTCCTAAAATACCTAATTAACGAAAAGACCATAAATTTACACACACCATAATCTGGGCCTAAATCCGAGCGTGGAGGATTCCGTAGAAATGTCACCAGGTAGCCACTCTAAAGGGCTGTTATTTAAGAATTAGCCAGTGCGTCCTGAATTTCAGTATTTCAGTTCAAATTTTTGGGATAAATATGTGTTGAATTATGCTGAAGTTAAGATTTTTAGTACTGACTAATCTATAAATAACATCCCGAAAATGACTATATAGCTTGGGCCTAAATCCGGCCCCCCGTGGGAATCCACAATCTGAACCAGTTGGATGAGTGAATTTCTAACAGGGGGAGCTAGGTAGAAATAAGGGGTTAAAATTGAATCCCTCGACGAAAAAATTGTATTGTGCAAATAGAAAAAAAGAATTTCTATTATAAACCGTAGAAAAAATTCTAGTGCAATGGTAAAAGGGTTTAATTGATTTTAGTCACATATTAAAATCCAAATTCTAAGTGTGACATTGTAGTACGGAATCTTTTTAAAAATTCTTGACTACACCACTGATTTTTAAAGTGCGATGTTTAAAGGAAAGAAAATAAGTGAATAACCTCGCCGATGCCAGAGGAAGCCCCAGTGATGATGACAACCTTGCCAGAAACATCCTCACTGAAAAAAGTGCCTAAGATAGAAAGGAACCACTTGAAAAATTGATAGGGTGGCAAGAAAAACAACAAGCTGAAGAAGGTAAATGGAGGAGCTACTAAGTTGAGAAATTTGTGAATTAAGTTCAATAACACCATTGTTTATTGCTCTTACAGAGAATTGAAACTATGGATTAGAAGCTGTGCAATGGAACTACGTTTATTTAGTGTGACATAAAGAACAAAGAAAAGGAAAAGAAATAGATGGATATGGAGGAAAACGTGGAATCGGTGGTGTTTGTATTTGGTATAGTTTGTTTGAAACAAATTCGACACGTACACTCAGTTCAAGCAGTCGTGTCGCCCTTCTCATGCTTATCGTTCTTCTGAAAATAGGATACTTTGAATTTTTGTTTTGTTTTGTAGGATATTTATGTCAACCAGAATCGACAATTGATTAAATAATGATGTAATCCTAGCTACTCAATTCGTGAACTGGAACCTGCAGATGTTTAAAAATTGCGTAAATAAATCCCCTAAAAAGTTTGTAAATTCAACAGTTCGTATTAATGTCCACTATTTTACATTGTAGCATGCATGTTGGAATAAACTTTAACTTGTATTAATTCCTGAATAAAGAAGGATTTAATTCATTAAATTTTTGTTAAATTATTAATTGTTATAAATATATTATATTATGGATGTTCATTTAGTACTTCATTGTAAATAAGTTTCCTGAAGAAGCTTATCCATATGGGACTTCACCGTAAATATGTTTATCTATTTAAGTACTCTATTGGAAATAAGCTTCCTGAAGAAGCTTATCACTTCGATACCCAGTTATGGATAAACATTGCTCTCAGTAGAAGATTATTCATAGTAGCTGCTTACACAGCAGCTTCCTTTCTTCTATAAATAGAAGAGATTTCAGTTCATTATGTACATCAGTTTGAATTCGAATAATATATCAGTTTCTCTCTATACTTGTCTTTACTTTATAGTCTTTATTTTATAACACGTTATCAGCACGAGACTCTGCCATCTCGAGCAAATATTTTGAAAGTATCTGAGGTAAGAACTTTCTTTTCCTAAATAATGTCAAATCTTTCTAAACTTGAATTTATAGCCCTGGATATATCGGGCAAAAGCTACATGTCTTGGGTGCTTGATGCTGAAATTCATCTT